>NW_021604720.1:5012827-5025281 GCF_004785775.1 Grammomys surdaster | reverse complement strand
CTCTCCCCTCTCCCCTCTCCCCTCTCCTCTCTCTCTCTCTCTCTCTCTCTCTCTCTCTCTCTCTCTCTCTCTCTCTCAACTCAGCATGGACACACAGAGGCACCCTCTTCCCTCATACCTGACTACACATCCACCAAACATATTCCGTCTCTCCCTTATCTTTTTATAGAACAAAAGAAGAACAACCTGCTTGTAGATGTGGTGTTTGTCCATTAGTGAAGTAAGGCCTGGGCACTGGTTGTTTCAGTTATTAGGGTCCTTTGCTTTCTTGAGGTTTGGGGGCCCCTTGTTTGAGATACTTTCCTAGTCCCAATATGGGAAAGTCAGTGGTTGCGCACCCATCAGAGTGAATATTTCAGTGAAGGTGACTGATTCAGAAAGTTTACAGATGTTCTCAGTGGGAATTAAGGGAAAATCAGAAACTTGTGCTTGTGACCTTAAACAAATATGAAGAGAATAGAGTCTCCTTCCTCACACAGCCATCAATTTCCTGCATCTCTGCAGCCAGAGATGGGTCTTTGTTAGTCCCACATCTATTTACGATGATTTTGTCGGCTTTGATCTACAGGTCTTATTCATGTAGTCACAACAGGTTTGTGAATTCCTGTGCGTAAGAGCTTTGTTATTGGAAGCAAATATTCTTTCATTTCACAGGTATATTTCCTTTGGCTTTGATGCTTTTGGCTCCTCTTTCTTGAGTATCTCTATGTCTTGAGGTAGAGAGGTTGATAAATATCCCATTTGCATGGAGAAATATATAGTCTCTGTTTCTCTACCTGTTGACTACATGTGAGTCTCTGTGTTAATCGCCATCTAATTCAGAAAGTGATGGTGGTGGTGAAGGAGAAGAAGGAGATAGAGGAGGAGAAGGAGGTGGAAGAGGAGGAGGAGGAGGGAAAGTAAGAGGAGGGAGAAGAGGAGGAGAAGGAAAAGGGGGAGGAGGGAGAAGAGGAGGAGGAAGAGGAAATGGAAGCAGCAGCAGCTATCACAGTAATCCTCCACAGCTCTTGTGACTTCTGTTAGACTCCCCTATGAACAGGCATGGATTTAGGGGGTAGTAACACTAGATCTGTCACCACATTTCTCAATTCAGCAAGCATGCAGCTGCAGAGAATGCCAATAAAACTACCATACTTCTGTTATCAGGATCCTTTTGGGGTGTGTGAGGCGCTTTTCACCTTTGGGCATTGAAAACAAAAGAATTTTATCTACAGAGGTAGATATTTAAGCAAAAGGATAGGTAAAAAGAGGGGAGAGAAAATGGATCTATGCAGTCTAACTGTGAGTCCACTCAAAGTTGTACCAAAGCACTTAAATATCAGATTTCAAGGAAATCGAGAATGAACCAGAAAACGTGTTAGAGATAACAGAATTAGAGAGGAATAGATATACATAAATGTAGGAGTAGAGAAAATGTTAAGATAGATATAGAGATAGACAGAGATGGGAGAGATTAAGGAAAAATACTTAATATCAGGACACAGAAAATTTCACACAATGATTGCAGACAAAGACTTAGGACTTGCTATCTTTCTAAAATCTCCTTGAATTTCTAAAGTAAAGAAGTATCTGTGTCTGTTTCAGCTTAATAAATTCAGTAAATTTTGTGTTCATAGGGTTATGTTTACTGTAACAATGAAATTTTACCAATGCCTTTGATAGATACAGCTGCACCTATAAACAGTGAGAATCTCAGTAACTTATGAACAGATACCCAGCCATTATATGTATCCACTTACAGGTCAGAAAAGACTGTTTTAAGTCACCAAAATTGTCACTGGTTGTCACCAGCACCCTTAGAAGCAATCTAGGATGCTACTTAGAGAGCTTGGCTTTGGGGGGTGTCAGGAGACAGTACTTTTGATATTTTGGATTTCACTAAGTCCATCAGTTTGCCTTCACATTGGAAGTAAAGAAGACTGAGTAGGAAACTGAAAATTATTTCTTTCTATCTGTTAATTTGTTATAATGGATACAAATGTTCTTCTGAAAGCCTGACCCCATGGCATTTGACTTAGTCCACCACATTTCTGAGAATGAAAATTCACAGCTCTAAAGACTCAACAGAGCTGTTTGTTGGCTTGCTGATGCTTATTGTGTTATTATGTGTTCAGGCAGTCATGTTGAGAGAAAGATGTTACAGTCCTTATCCCTGAAGGGATGGCTTAAATGTAAAGCTAGTAAGGAAGTGGACTCTCAGCATTTGCTTTCACAACCCAGCTCTTATGTGGCTCTCAGTGAAAGAGCTGCACATCTGACTCCAGAAGTTCTGTACCATAGGATACATGCATTGATTCTGCTACAGCTGCTGCCTTTGTGTTATTGCTGAGTTTGATTCTCTCTTTAATGAGTCTTCTGCCTTTTGCACATCCACTTTTTCTCCACATAAAGAGATTCTTAGATTGAAACTTCTTATTTACCAATAAAATGGCTACATTAAACAACAACTCAGGATTTACCATGTTCTTTAAAACAACAATTTTATCTGCCTTTACTTCTGACGTTTATTATATTCATAAAAAAAGCATATGTCTTTACGGATTAAGTTAAAATTGATTGATGATTTCTTTACTAGATTTGCTATTTGGATAAAGCTGTTATCTACTCCAAATGAGAAGCCTGCATGTTAAAGGAACAGTAGAAATAAAAAAGAGAAGGAAACAAAACAAAGAAAACTTTTCCATCTAATATTAGTATATGAGATGAAACTATATGAACATATGTTCCTGGGTGATAAATAACTTGAGATACAGGGGATGTGTCTTGTTCCAATAAAGATGAGAGCTTAAAGTAAGTACTAAGTGTAGAAATGCAAGGCTTAAAAGGTTTCTCATGGAAATGTGTAGTGCCTTGTGCTCTGGGTCACTGTGTTCCCTTTCACATATCTTTTAGTTAGTAGGACAAGGAATGAATTGTTTCTGAAACATGCACCTACTTACAAAAACATAATTGACAGGAAGAAAATAAATCTTTTTTGTTGATCCTCAAAGAATGTTGATGTCAGAAAGACTTTTGAGATCTCATAGTCTAACACTTACAAAACAAATGCCTGAGAAGAGAGCTGACTTTCCATTGCCAGTGAACTGGGGGTAGGGAGGTTAGGGAAGCGGAGGTGGTCTTTTAAACCAATGTTTGTGTGTTTCCTAACAGGAGACAGTTCCACATTAAATATTGTACTGATCATAAATTAACTAAAACCTAATGATAGCAATGAAGAATTTGCAAATTTGTCCTGGAATTAAATTATTCTCTCAGATCTTATTCTTTTCTAACTTGATTTTATTATTTTGCCTATCGATAAAGATAACAAAATAAGAAACCATAGAAGAATTATTTTGATGCATTAAAGAATTAATTTTTAATAAATTGCTTGGACTTTCCCCTTGCATTTTCTCATCTACTCTTCTATCCATTTGTTTTCAGCCCTGTAGCTAACTATACTCTTCCAAAGGCAATCAGATCCATCCGAGTTATTAATAGGGTGTCTGTGGAATATAGTCTAACATGTTCAAGCACTGTATCCGAAGGATGTCGAGACTGGACTCTACTTGGTGTTGAATTTGATGTCTAATGATAAGGGCATTTACATGTATGGTAAACCTTGTAGAGATAACTAAAACCCAAACCTCATACAGACATTCTTCTTATGCATTTGCAGCAGGGATAGTAGCGAGAATGACCTTACCTAGGTGTTAGGATTCAGAATAATATAAGGGATCTTATAACCATTGAGAGTGTTCTCCAGGCATTTTGATGTCCTACAAGTGCCCCTCCCACCTCCACAAAGAGGAAATCGTGATTTAAAATGTGGTAAGACTTAAAATCTAGCTATTATTGTTAGATTGGTTTGCATGATAGAGAACTGTAAACACGTGACTTAAATATACATGCAGTACTGTATAAGTAAATAACAGTGTAAAGATGAATCTTTAGTCTCTATGAATACATAAATACATCTATTTCTGTCTGTCTTATAACAACTCACTATAGACTTGTTTAAACAATAGACATTTGTCACATTTCTGGAAGCTAAGAAACCCAAACAAAGGAGCATGTTAATTCATATTTGAGAGAGACAGAGAGAGAGAGAGAGAGAGAGAGAGAGAGAGAGAGAGAGAGAGAGAGAATATATAGATACTCCCCTGTCTCTTTTTATCAGGACATGAATAATGTTAGTTAGCTGTCTTTTTTTAAAATTAATTAATTTATTTTATTAAATTATTTTAGCTATTTACATCCCAAAAGTTGCCCTTTTCCCAGTCCCCACTCCCAGAGTTCTTCACACCATCCCAGCTCCCCCTGTCTCTGAGAGAGTGTTCCCCCAGCCAACTCCATCCCCACCCCCACATCACCTCTACCCTTCTTCCCTACTTCAACTGGGGGCCATGTCCATCCCCCCACTGTTGGGCATTTCAGCTAACATCACCCCCACTGAATCCTGGTAGCCTCTCATATCCCAGGTTTCTGGGACTTTCTAGAGATTACCCCTGGCCCCAACCCCAACTGCTGCATATTTCAATTTATTCTCCTGACCTTCTGGGCATTCCTCCTGTCTTTACTCAAACTTGATCCTGCCCCTCTTTCCCCCCTTCTCCCTTCCCTCTCCAACCCAGTTTCTTCCCTCTTTCTGCCTCCCATGATTATTTTCTTCCCCTTCTAAGATTTCAGATATCCACACTTGGGCCTTCCTTCTTGTTAAGCTTCTTACAGGCTGTGAATTGTATCAGTCTTTAGGTCTCCCAGGAGATCTGCTATAACCAGGGACACAGATGACACTCCCACCCAAATAATTGTCCCATCTGGGACCCCTAAGGAGCCCAGGGGATGCAGAACTCCTTCCTTTTTGTACAAACCTCAACTCCCTTCTGGTCTGCACCTCTGATGGGTGATGATGAGTACCCCTCTCCCCACCTCACAGCCTGCTTTTCTCACAGGAGATCTGCTCTAGGTTTTGTTTTGTTTTGTTTGTTTTGGTTTGGTTTGGTTTGATTTGGATAATTTAGCTTTCCATTTCTATAGCAAGTACCCAAGACACTAAGTACCTGAGATAACTAACATTTAAAGAAAAACATTAATTTAGATATTTCTTTCCATAACTAAAGGATTTTCTGCCAAGCTGAACCAACTCAACACTGAACCATACAGTTGAGTACCATGTCAATGTGTTGAAGTTTTTGAGACACTAACTATTTAAACTATTGCATTGACTCCAGCCTTATGAACCAAGAGTTTTCTGTAAATCAATTTTGTCACATTTAAGTTCATATTATAGACACAATGAAAGAGAATGTAAATGTCCAATTCACTGCAGGCTACAATTTTATTTACTTCATAAAAATATGTATGACCATTGAGACAGGCAAGGAGAACTGACATTCTAAAGGGAGTGACCATACTAATCACTTAGACCTTGATATGTTAATAGCATTTGCATCTACAAAGGCTGGTTTCACAGAAACAGGAAAATATCAAATGAATCTAAATTCTTTCAGAATTTAAGATAGTTTCATGAAAGATGGTGTCTGCATGTCGGGAAAGCATAATAGCCAGCATGTGATAGCTGCTACAAATAAGATCTGACAGGAATTAGACACTGGAACAAGTAACTACAATAGTATTAGCATCCACAGAATAAACAGAATAATAAATACATTGACATTTAAGTAACTTTGTTGAACATTGGAATATTTACATAAGGTCAAATTATAAGTAAATACTTATTAATTATAAACTTCAGAAAAACACCTTTTACTGGATACTACTGACACATAGGCCTTTCTTGAAGATGTTAGGCATAGGAGTTCTGAATTGAAGGAAAGCTTAACTTCAAACACAATCAGGACATAGACTGTAACTTAAATCAGCCTGAGCAAAACCAACATAAATATTCAAAATAAGAAGTCCTCCCTGACATAAGTGCTTTGTGGTTAAAGAGTCCCAGGTCAGAAAAGACAATAAATAAATAAATAAATAAATAAATAAATAGATAAATAATAAAAAATAAATGCCTGGAAAGTACTTTTCTATTAAAAGAGACTCAAGTGATTAGAAAAAACTATGGAGTGTTGGCTCAGTAGTTACCCCCTTTGGCTGCTCTTTCAAAGGCTGCACATGGCAGCTAGCAACTGGCTGTAACTCCAGTCTAGGTAATACAATATCTTTTTGGAAGTGCATGCACGGCACACATGTAATGTACAAACATACATGAAAGCAAACCACCCATACAAATAAATTAAAAATATTGAATGTTTACAAAACAAGAGATTTGATAATAACTAGTAAAGCTAACTCATTAGGTTTGTAATTTAAAGATGATATTTGGGGACAATCAACAAAACCAAAATGAGAGACAGAAATGGGCATGCATCAGATGACAGCAGTGAGCTATTCCAATTGGCATTCTTCAGAAATAAAGAACCTGAAGCAAGGTTGATGGGGACATACTTGAATGAATTGGCAGGTAAATGTCACAGCTACAATCTGAATTGGTTCAATCTTATGGTCCTAATGCCAAATTCTCTCCTGTCCAAGTAAACATAAGTTTTATGTTTAAGGCTTTTTGGTGAGTAAATGAACCTTATTCACAGTTTTCAGAGTCCTTCAAATATGATCATCCAATGATAAATGACAGTCCTATCAACAAAAGGACCATCATGGCACCATCTTGACTAGTGCTTTTACCAAACTGGGCATACTATTCTTAGCCATTAAAGATATATAACACTATTTTTATATTTATATATTCTGATTTATATATTCTGATTTAGAAAGGAAATGTATGATTATTTAGGGTATTGTCTTTTTATAAAAATAAACCAAAATATTCAAGAGTACTTGGCATCCTGTCAAAATCTCAAACACATATGATTGAGGAAAAATGAATTTATCTTCTTTGGCTGTCTATGTGTAAATGTGCTGTTAGTTCATATTTGAGAAAATAGAATATAAAATGTCTACATGTACTTTTGTTTTAAATTTCAGAGCGAAAAATTGGGAATATAAGACAAGGTATATTTGTGCTTGTCATTTTTTTTTGTTTTACTGAAAATCATTTTTTTTTATATATAATATCCTGATGACAATTTTCCATTTGAAAATTTCTCCAAGTTCCTCCCTTCCTTCCGTTTCATCAGGAGTATTCCTTTGGGATAATCATTAAATAAAATAAAGTCAACATTTTATTAAATAAAATAATATCAGTAAATAAAATGAAAACTAACACATTAGAATTGGACAAAATAAACAAGAAAAAAAGTCCAAGTAAAAGCATAAAAAACAGATATAGACACAGAGTTCTACTAGATCTCATACCCAGGAATCTCAGAAAACAACAGAAGTCATATAACACAAAGAGCCGATATGGAAAAAAAAAAGAGGGGGGTGGATAAAAAGCTTTAATAGGAAATTATAAGACAAGAAATGGACTAATTTTTTTTATTTGTAAGTGGTTATCATTTAAAGATAGCTTCTAGGTTAGGAATAGGTGTAGAATACCAGGCTTGTCCCTGAGCTGCTTCTAAGCTCTGAGGCTTGGAGATTTCTGCCCCTTTGTGTCAGCGTTAAAGGCCAAACAATGCTTCAAAGTTGGCAGCCAAGCATTAAATACTTCTGGCTGTGCTGTACTTTTCCACTAGATCACTAGGCATGCTCCAAAACCCCTATAAAACACTCTCTTCCACCCAACCCTGTACTGTCTCTCTTCCCTTACAAAGTCAGCCCCCATTCTGTTCCTCAATAAATCTCTTGTGTGAGGCTTGTTGTGGTGTGACATTGTGATATTATTTGACTCCTGACTGCAAAAACAAACACACAAACAAAAATCAACACACAAAAAGGCAAACAAACAAACACAGCAAACAAACAAGCAAGGAATACAAAATACAAAACCCAAAACCAAACCAAAATAACAACAAGAAAAACAATGGGAACATTCTTAAAGCTCTAGGATTCCAGATTCACTATTCCACTCTTTCCAAGAGTAAAGAAGTAAAGGGGCAAAGTAGATGCTCAGATAACCAATTTGCAAAAACTTAGAGAAGTAGAAACCAGTCAAACTTCCTGGAAGAGTTTTAGAGCAACTGAGTCACTTGGAAAGTCTTTAATCCTTTATCAAACATTATCCTGGTAACCTGCCTCCAGGCTGCATAGTGTGTTCCAGCTGTGTTTGGTGACACAACTGTGTTTGAGCCATTCTTGCTGCTGTATGCAAGCCCTCATCCATACTCACCTCAGAATACGAATGTTTTCCATCTTATCCACTAATCCTTATTCTATAGTTAATACATATTGTTAAGCTATCAATGCCATTTAAAACCTCATTTGGCATAATTACAGGGTACTAATCAACTAAACAACAAGTGTCTTATGTTGTTCATTTATAAAGATGAAGTTTTATTTTCAACTTCTTGTTTTCAAGATTGTCCACTATCTTGTGAGCTTATTACACTGACACTAATCACAATAATTCCTAGATATCTGTGTAATGGATAATGACAATGTTGAGGAAACCATGGACTACCAAGTCATCAACTCATGTAGAGGAAGTAAGAGAGAGGATGCAGTCAGAATTTCATAATTATCTTCAAATCATGTCATCAATAATTTACGTATCTTCTACTAACCTCCCACTAGTTCTCTTAGAACTTCTTAGGAACCAGAATTCCAAGATATATCCTTTATTGTGCATGTCAAGATTCTAACTGTTGTGTAGTCTTCAATCTTGTTGATTTCATATTTCTTAGCCTACCTGTCCCATCACTTAGTATTTTGAACAAATGAGTCCCTGCAGTAAATTGTTGTGTTATTACCAAGGTTTTGTTTGTTATTTATACTGCCAGGCCTCAATCTGAACACATGCTTATTTTCTCTAATTCCCTAGATCTGTTAAATTAGCTCTGCTCCCTCATGAAGGCAGAGAAAGGGTGTATAATTGAATTGTTGATAGAAGAAAAATAGATTTCCTTGCCAGGTGTTGAGTATGGTACCTGTTGTGTTTCTCTTAGATGGTTTCTCTTAGATGGAATTGTTCTACTTTGAACCTCTTTAAGCAGGAAAATAAACAACTCAAAATAGTTTCAGGAAGTTCCTGAAGCTGACCAGACTCACTAGTCTCTGTCCTCCAAGAGTAAACAAGTAAAAGGTTAAGATAGATATTCAGGTGATAGAGCTACCTTTGAGCCGTTTCTGTGCGTGTAAATGACCACTTACCCATACTTCTGTAAGAAACCTCAACACACCTAATTGGTTCATCAAATTAGAATATGGTGGTATCCATATTTTGGTCTGTTGTAGGCTCCTTATCTGGGGTGAGTAGACATATAATGTGTCTCCAGGAAAACTTTTGTAACACACCAGTCTCCTTTGTGATACGTAGAGCTCAAAGTTAACAATCTTCATTATTTCTATGGAGTCCTTTATGTAGGAGCTGTCAATTTGCACACATCCTTTGGCTTGTTGCATTAGGATGGCCCCATTGACCTGGTTCTCAGATCATTTTCCCCCACCCTTGCCCTGAAGGACTCCCACTGCATCATTAGCCAGCTGCGGTATACTTGAAGAAGGTTTTGGAATAGCCACTTGTTTCTTCATGGTCTCATTCTCCCTTGTACTTTACCTCTTTCCTCTGTTGCACTTCCTTCTGAATGACAACTGAAGCAGGTATCAATTAGTGTCCTGAAGGAAGCTGCTTTATTTAGCTCCACAGGGGTTGTTCTTTTGAGGTGAAATGCAAGATCTGATTACCTCCAAGATTCCATTGGACTGAGACTTATCTATGCAATCCATCCCATAGAACTGAAATGAGGAACATAAGCATGCCACTTCTGTTTTCTTAAAAGAGAGGTAGAGATGAAGGAAAGTTTAATAAGTTCAGACTAAGGGTGATCTCCCACCCAACTGCACTTCTAATGCTATAAGGTTATACCATTGAGTGATAAGTTATTATACTGGTAATTATTGATTGTCAAATTAATGGAATGTAGAATCATGTGTCCTCTGGACCTCTGGGTACATCTGTGGTGAATTATCTTGATCTCTGTATTGCAGTTGAAAGCTCTGTCTACTTTGAGAAGCATTATTCCTATGCCAGACTCTCTGGACTATTTAAATATATGAAACCATTTCTCCTTGAAGTTACCTTTCTCATTCTATTTTATCACAGGAACAGGAAAAAAACCTCAGACATAAATGAATATTTTAAGATGAGACATAATTTACCTGGATAGTAAAGGTATTATTGTTTTTGCACCAAATTCCAAATTTTTTAACCTTCCCATCCATCTTTCCTCATATATTTCTAAGTACTTGATAGATTTCCCTTACTAGTGTCCCTTCTATGTGACAATGCCTGTCCATTTAGGCTGGAAAACATAATAAGGATGTGAAGAATTATCCAAACTCTATCAGACATATAATGGAGACTGGTGTATGTAAAGTCATTTCTCACAGCCTAGTACATGAGTAGATCAAAGATAGGCATCTAAACGGAAGCCTTGGGCAATATACCATAACATATAGCTTGAAGACTTCCCAGGAATGTTTGAATGAAGCATGAGCCACTGAAGCTGGGCTGTGTTAGAGTTTCTTCAAATATAGCTAAATGTTACCCTTTGTAATTTTGGAATATTTGTAACTTATTTCCTTTTTTTGTAGCACACGTATTTAAATATGATTTTCGAGACATCTACTAAAACTCGAAAGAGTCCCATTTAGCATTCTGCTTGCACATCCAGCTGCACTTACCAGTGCAGGCTGTAGAAGATGGTTCTCCCTAGTGTTGGGTTTGTGTCCTTAGCAAGTTACCAGATAATCCTGTATGGCTCAGATTCTTCATCTTCAAATCATACATAGTAACATGTTCACTCTCATCCATTATTTTTTCTGGGGATGAACACAGCTAACAATGTACTGTACTTGAGTTAGCAAATGCTAACTCATTCAAGTTATTTAAAGGCTTGATAGAATTTGTGCAATATGTTTACCTTTATTACCAGCCATATTCAACTGACTTGCCTTTAACTTGCATGGTTTTCCTGCTGCCATATATGGCTAAGATGCAGGAATACACCATGATCTATTTATACTGAATGACCACATCCTGGAGATAGGGAAACTATTAATTTTGTATAAATTGGTTCACACTCACAACATAAAGTAATTCTTCCTTTTTATAAAATTAATGTATATTTAAAATATTTATGTAAACAGACCTTTAAAATACATATGTTTAGAATTTTTTCTTTCATCCTGCAATTTTGGCCAAACCCACAAGTGGATACCTCAGTATAGGAACAGAAAATATTTTTTGTGTGAATATATCTATATCTATCTATCTATCTATCTATCTATCTATCTATCTATATATATATATATGGTATGTGAATGAACATATATGTCATCTGAAGGTACACACACACACACACACACACATACACACACACACATATATATATATATATATATATATATATATATATATATATATATATATGCTGTCATCTTCCCACACACAACAAGTACAGTTGAGGTTGACTGGCCTCATTGGTGGCTGTGCTGTTTCCCATAGGAATTAAGTGAAAGAAGATGAGATTAATAAGGGAAGTTGAAGCTTGTACTCTGTCACATCCATCCAAAAACTCACAAAGTTTAAAGTCAAATTAAGAGCTGACATTAAACCTTGAAAAGTTGGCTGTAAAGAATAGAATTGCAGCTAAAATTTACAGCAGAATAAAATGTTAAGGGCCCCAAATAAATGTCCAAGGAGAACATACATTCTAAGATAGTAGACTTATTTCAAGGTTATCTTAGATTCTCAGAAATGTTTCTAGTAAGTCCCTAAGTAAAAAGTGAAGAAAAAGAGATATTTTAACAATTCACACAAGAAAATTTATTCTCCATAGGTTACTGTAAAATTGTTAATAATATGTCAAGTATCATATACTAATTATGAGATTCTGGAAGTTATTTCAGTAGACATAAAATTAAGACACTCATAAATGTGACAAGACTGAGATCTAGTAGAAGTAGTCTTAGTCAGCTTTCCATAACTGTAAAAACAATCAAAGATGACAAATTTATAAAGACAAAATATTTGTATAAAGATACCACCCTCAAGATATGAGATTTTCATAGGTAGTTCATTCTCTGCTCATTACAATAGCCCAGCCTCTCAGTACCTAGATCCTATGCTTGGTTACATAATGTTACTTAGTACGTAGTTAAATAATAAAAACACAAGTCACAAGCAGATGGGAGAGTGTTTGGTATTGTTGGAAACATCATATTTTAGTAACATATTTCAATAAAACAAGTATTCATCATTTATATTGTCATATGAACTCAGAAAATTGATTCATGGAAACAAAATTTCCCAAATTCAATTTATTTTCATCTACAGTGAAAATTAGGCATATATATATATATATATATATATATATATATATATATATATATATAT
>NW_021604720.1:4952771-5012817 GCF_004785775.1 Grammomys surdaster | reverse complement strand
TATATATATATATATATATATATATATATATATATATATATATATATGTGTGTGTGTGTGTGTGTGTGTACATATCTATACATATATAAATTTTTTCATATTATTTTGTACATAGTGTAAGAAGAAAAGAAGTGATATATGTGTTTTCTGTTTCCTTCTTCACACAATTTTGTCTTTTAAACATAAAACTCATGCTAATGAAATTAGTGAGATTTTCATTCTATCTTTTTCATTCTATTCTTAAATTTCAAACCAGGTCAGAAGGTCATAACTTTATGAATCTGTACCAGGTTTACTTAAGAAGTAACTTCACTCTTTGCCTCGTCTACTGTGAGAATGAAGACCATTCTCAGCAATCAGACTGTCGACATTCCGGAAAATGTCCACATCATTCTGAAGGGGCGCACTGTCATTGTGAAGGGCCCCAGGGGAACTCTGCAGAGGGACTTCAATCACATTAACGTAGAGCTGAGTCTTCTTGGAAAGAAAAAGAAAAGGCTCCGGGTTGACAAATGTTGGGGTAACAGAAAGGAACTGGCCACTGTCAGAACCATCTGCAGTCGTGTTCAGAACATGATCAAGGGTGTTACACTGGCTTCCGTTACAAGATGAGGTCTGTGTACGCTCACTTCCCCATCAACGTCCTTATTCAGGAGAATGGGTCTTTGGTTGTAATCTGAAATTTCTTGGATGAAAAATATATCCGCAGGGTTCGGATGAGGAAAAGTGTTGCTTGTTCTGTCTCCCAAGCCCAGAAGGATGAATTAATCCTTGAAGGAAATGATATTGAACTTGTTTCGAATTCAGTAGCTCTGATTCAGCAAGCTTCAACAGTTAAAAACAAAGATATCAAAAAGTTTTTGGATGGCATCTATGTGTCTGAGAAGGGAACCGTGCAGCAGGCTGATGAGGCCTCAGATTCCTAGCTCGAGAAACAAGATCCTGATCACAAGTACAATTTGGGCAATAAAGGAATTATATATTGAAAAAAAAAGAAGTAACTTCACATTTTAACAGAAAATGAATTTAATAAAAATGACTAAAATGCAGTGTCTTGAAGAAAAATAAATATTGTATACCACATAGTTTCTGTGTATCATATGATTAATTTATTAATCAAAGACAATTATACCAAACCAGGGGCAAAGATACATTCGTGCAATCCTCCTCAGAGATATGAGCACACCAAACTACTCATTCTATCACAAGTCTTTAAATATAGGCCTTCCAGGTATATTCTATATCCAACTGCAGCACGAGTTTATTACAAGTATAAATATATTGCCAAGTGATGACTATGTCACAAAAATATGTAAGAACAAGGAACACTGAAAATCCAAAGGATCTTAAGAGAAGGCCATCAAATTTATAAAACTGAATGATGGAAAGTAAATTCCCACCTATGTCTGAGAATTCAAAATATACTTTCTATAATCAATGCATACATATTATTTGGGAGATATTATTATTGTTAGTTATGTATGAATAATAAAATATCACATATATCTCAATTATTAAACATATGTTTAATGCTGACAGATAGCAAGAAGGACATTAAGTACTATCATGAGAGTTTAGAAAGTAGTTTGACTTTGAAAGTATTTATGAACTTATAGATGCTAAAAGGTTTGTTCTCTTATAATTCACTAGAAATATGACAATAGATTATGGAGACCAGAGGTGTGAATGAGTGCCAGAGATATTTCTCAGAGTTTAAGAATATGTTCTGTTCTTGGCAGAAGACCTGAGATCAGTTTCAGAATCCATTTGGGGAAGCTCACAATTGTCTTTATCTCCAACGTCATTAAATATAATTTCCATGCCTGGGCTGTGTGGGTGCCTGCAGTTATATGTACATGCTCATACACATGCCAGTACATTCATACCCTGTCTCCTACATGCACAAAGATCAAAAATGAAATTGTATCTAGGAGAGAATGAGACAGATAAAGGGGATTCAGTTTCCTAAACTTACCAAAATGGTTTTTCAATAAAAAAGTGAAAAATTTCATGAAAAATGTGAAATTCTGATTAGAAAAGTATCAATTTTCCAGGTATATCTCATAAGCCTGTATATTATTTATCTGTTTATGAATAAATAAATAAAACTTGTAGATGGTGTACTCTCTGGCAAAAACCAATGAGACTACATAGATCTTTGTATTATGCCTTGAATCTTTCAGTGGGTTGCTGTGAGCCAAGATGTTCTTGTTATACTTTCAAAAGGCTCTTGACCTTGAAGAAACTACACTTCTTCTGCATGGATAACCATATTTGTTGATGAAGCCATGACTTCTGGATTCATTAATTTCATTTCAGTCAAGACACCAGCTTTATAAGACTATGCAGTCAAGACAAAGATTACCCTTAGTGAAATTTTGAGGTTGATATTCTATCTAAACCTCTTATCACCATAAAATGGAACTGAAAGCTTATGACTGTTACATAGGGAAGTTTATGTTATGATGGTTGTTGCATTTGTAAGTCATGTGGTTGATCAAACTGCAAGTCATACAGGATAGTGACTGGTGTCAAGACAATCTGAACATAAGCATGCAATGTCACATTTCTAGGCATAGTAGGGAGCTATTAATCCTTCAGTCAAGGAGATCTGTCTTGTCTTCTATCCTGGATATTCATCATTAGGTTCCAGTGAATATTTCTGCTAAATAGTCTCATATTGCGTACTTATAGTCTTTACACAGGCTGAGTATACTGAGCTGATTGCCCAAACTACAGTATTGCTCCTGGGATTTTCATCTAAGACTCACCCAGTTGCTGTGGACAGTGGTTAATGCTTCCCAGAGTTTGACCAGAAGCCAAAACTGTAGAAAATTAAAAAATCAAAAATAAAAACAAAAACAAAACTGAAGAATTCAGGAAGCTATGACTATCTCAAAGCAAGAGCTATAAATCCCAGATTTGAAGAATTTCCAATAAACAATAGAGAGTTAACATAAAAAGTCCTCTTTACCCAAACTCAGCATGCTAGCAGCTAGGCAAAGGACAGAGCAATAAACATGTGGCCTCTGCACCTAGATTCATTTTTGTCTAGCCTTCAAGATTTGGATCAACATGCCTCTGTTACTCAGTGCCTACAATTGTAAGTCCTTGAGTTTGTAAAGCTAACCAGTGAACATATGACATTGAAGAGCTTATAGATAGCTACTCTAAGAGAGATATCCATTACCCATTTAATGTACCAAACCACACAATGGAGAAGAATATCCAGCAGACTACAGAGAGAAGAAGGTTTACAAATAAATCTTCATGCAAAAAGGAAATACTCAAGGCAAGGAAGAAAATCAAAGCTTGTGACCATTCACAATCCACCTTAACTCAAAAGCTTACATGCTTTTTCTATAGAGATGGTAAGAATGGCAAATATAGATACTTTTCAGAAGATCTGTAAATGGTATTTAGAGAACTTCAGGATGCTTAAAATCCAAGTGTCCTGACATAAATACACCAGGCTCATATAGGGGATAAAAATGATCACAGTTAAATGAATAGAGAAAAATTATGTGCGACACAAGCCGTCTCAGACCCAGTGACAAACCTTGTCTTTAGGAAATACAGATTTGATCACTGAATGCTTAAGGAAGGAAACCAGAAGCACATATTACTTCCTTGGTGTTTCTGAAATAGATAGTTCTGCAAAATAACTCTTCTCACTGCTTTCAGACTGTATAGAAGAGTAGAACTTGTTTAAGGGAACCGTAATTCCAAGATTTATTTTTTACCTCTTTAGTTTCTTAAGGCCAATTGTTCCGAATAGAAAAAAAAAAAGCTCTTTTTATTTCTTTGTTTTATTTTCTGAGCTCTAGCAAAAGCATTTGACTTTTCACATAAATAGCATCATCATGTTTTTTAAAACATAAAGCTGAAGTGCTACTTGACTTTCTCAACACAGGCATGCATTTATATGTTTATTTAGCAAGTAGTTGTTCATGTGAGAAAGTCTATATTCTCTGGAGTAACTACAGGTACTTAATCACTCACCTGTTAGGGAACTATCAATGCACTGTAACTCTGTGATAATATGTGAAGAAAATAGTATAAGAAGAACTAGCTTTTAAGATCCAAGTGTCCTAACATAAATTCACTGAGTAGCATAAATATTATATGAAATTTTGTAATTAATTTCCCGTCAACCTTAAATTTATTTTATCTAATACTAGTTTTGAGGTTAATGAAATAAAGCAGTATGGATTCATATCACTTTTTAAATTTTACATGTTCAATAAAATCATGTAGGATTACAAACTTTGCCATCCCAAAATGAAGCTCATATGCAAATACATTAGTGTGAGCTAAAATACAGTGAATTTCAGGAGAAAGCAAGCCATGCAATAAGAAACAAATTTCCTTTCATGAAAGGTATTTCTTTCCCTTTATAGAAATGACTTTGGTGGAGGGAAAGACTCAGCTGCTCTTTGCTATTAACTATTTGTCTGTATATGATATATATAGTATGTATGTTTATATGTGCGTTTAAAGATGCAGCATAGGTACATATGTGCCTGTGTTTACATGTATGTGCAGGTTAAAAGTCCCAGTTGGTGTCTTGTCTCCAGTGGTTTTTGAGAATGGATCTTTGGTTGAGCATATTGCTCACTGGTTAGCTAGACTAGCTAGCTAGCATGATCCAGAGCTATCACTGTCTCTGTCCCTCCCATTCTCTCCATCTCTCCCTGTGTATTTCCCTCCACTTCCTACCACTTCTCTCACATAGAGATTACAAGTGCATGTCTCAACTCTCACTTTTCACTAGGCGTTTGGAATTTGAACGAAGTTCCTCACACATATACTGCAACAAGTCTACCTTCTGAACCAACTCCCCAAACCCCAAACAGTTCTTATCAACAGAGATGCCACAGGCTATTAAAGTCTGTTCATTTTCCTCATTATCTTTGGATAATCAATTTATAAAAACTTAGTTAGAGGAAATAAGACAGATAAAGTAATATTTCTCATTTCTGTTTTTGTTGATTTCTGTTTTTACAATTACATAAGGAAACACGCATATCATTATTATTGCATTTTTACATTTTATGTGTGAGTATTTTACCTACATACATGTCTTGGCACAGTTTGCATAAAATAGCCCATGGATACTAGAAAAGGGCACTAGAGTCCCTAACAATGTAGTTACAGATTGTTGTTAACAGTCATGTGGATATTAGAAATTAAACTTCAGTTCTCTGCCAGAGCATCAAAGGCTAATAAACAGTGAGCAATCCTACAGTCACTGGTAAACTATAATTATTAAGTAATAGATGAGATATAATATAAAACTTCAAATATATATATATATCTTCACTAGCATAATTCATAGTGTGCCTCAAGATCAAAACAGTCACTATTGTTGCTATTGCTATATGTTTTAAAAATTACAATCCTTAACTGTTATTTTTTAGATTCTAATTACATCATTTTCCATCCTCTTTCTTTCCCATAACCTCCTGTATACCCTTCCTCAATCCCTTCTCAATCCATTGTCCCCTTTATTTAATTCTTGTTATATACATATTTGTATGTGTGCTCATGATTTACATGTGTACATATATACACATATATATATACATATATATATACACATATATACATAGCCACATATGAATATATGTATATATGCAATGTATTTCCTTTGAAATAAATTATTACCTTTTTACATCAAGCCACTGTATATTTCTTGAAAGTAGGTTTTCAGAAGATGAAAATTGTGAAATAAATAGCATCCATATAAAACTTTAAATATTCCAATAAATGTTCATTTAAATACTTTTTGGACAACAAGTCATAGTTATTTTAAAATACTTTGGTATTTCTATAAAATTTTTCTATTTCTTTCTTTTTTTAAAAAATATTTTTTGAGATTATTTTCAAATTGGATATTTTATTTACATTTGAAGTGTTAACCCCTTTCCCAGTTTCTCCTCTGGAAACATCCTATTTCATCCCTGCTCCCCCCTGCTTCTCTGAGGGTGCTCCCCCACCTACATACTCCCTCCTCCTCACCTTCGCATTCCCCTACACTGGGGCATCGAACCTTCACAGGACCAAAGGCCTCTCCTCCCATTGATGCCCGACAAGGTCATCCTCTGCTACATATGTGGCTGGAGCCATGGATTACTCTATATGCACTCTTTGGTTGGTGTTTTAGTCCCTGGGAGCTCTGAGGGGTCTGGTTGGTTGATATTGTTGTTCTTCCTATGGGTTGCAAACCCCTTCAGACCCTTCAGCCCTTTCCCTAACTCCTCCATTGGGGACCCCATGCTCAGTCCAATGGTTAGCTGCAAGCATCCACCCCTGTATTGGTCAGGCTCTAGCAGAGTCTTTCAGGGGAAAGCTCCATCAGGCTCCTGTCTGCAAGCACTTCTTGGCATCTGCAACGGTGTTTGGGTTTAGAGTCTGTATATGGGATAGATCCCCATGTAGGGCAGTCTCTGGATGACCTTTTCTTGAGTCTCTTCTCTACACTTTGCCTCTATATTTTCTCCCATGAGTATTTTGTTCCCCCTTCTAAGGACTGAAGCATCCACACTTTGGTCTTCTTTCTTCTTGAGCTTCATGTGGTCTGTGAATTGTATCTTGAGTATTCTGAGCTTTTGGGCTAATATCCACTTAGTGAGTTTATATCATGTATGTTCTTTTGTGACTGTGTTACCTCACTCAGGATGATACTTTCTAGTGCCATCCATTGCCTAAGAATTTTATGAAGTCACTGTTTTTAATAACTGAGTAGTACTTCATTGTGTAAATGTACCACATTTTCTGTATCCATTCCTCTGTTTATGGATACCTGGGTTCTTTCCAGCTTCTGGGTATTACAAATAAAGCTGCTATGAACATAGTGGAACATGTGTCCTTATTATATGTTGGAGCATCTTTTGGGTATATGTGATAAACATTGAGACACTGTAAAAGGTACAACTTTTAATTTACCCAAAACTATGAAGACCTATCAACAACATTCTCCCATTTAAAATGTAGAAGAGGAAAACAATAAGCAAATAGCTGAATAAATAGTAACTCTTTATTTTTGGTCCATGACTAAGGGGCAGACAAGAGAATAATAAGGAAAAAAAGATTTAAATGTAAAATTATGTGGCACAGTAATCTTTATAATGAAATAAAGACACAGAGAAATTATCAAGCCTGGATACTTTTGCTAGCTTGATGTGGCATGATACGGTGTGTCACAACTGTGATTGATGAGCAATTCCACAAGGAATTTCTTTTCTATGGCCTTTCATCTTCAGAGATATAGAGAAAGACATGCCTCTTTCTTTCAAGCTCATGGAGAATATTTCATAAAGTAGTGTTATTAACCATTATTAACCATTCTATAGACAACCTGGTTTCTCTTTAATTTAGTAGACTGATAAATCAAACGATGCCATCTGATAAATAAATGTAAAAGTAGTAGAACTTGAAAAGATGCATTGTGGCAATGGCCTCTAATTCATGTGTTGTAATCTGCATCTGGGCAAGATCTAAGAATCTGTATTTTAATAAACTTTTTAGATGGGTTGTAAATCATCATCAAGTCTCCATTAGAAAAATCTCTATCTTGATTTTCCCTTTTGGGAAAAAAAAAAGAAACATGGTAAAATAAAATGATTCTTAGATCTATCAATCATAATTCTCTTAAAATTAAAAACAATAAAAATCTAACTTGGCAGTGGTGAAACATCTTTATTCCCAGAACCTGAGAGGCAGAGGGAGGGAGATCTCTGAGTTCCATGGAAGGCTGATCTATACAGTGAGCTCCAGGACACCCAGGGCTATAAAAAGAGCCCTGTCT
This sequence comes from Grammomys surdaster, assembly GCF_004785775.1. Lineage (NCBI taxonomy): Eukaryota > Metazoa > Chordata > Mammalia > Rodentia > Muridae > Grammomys > Grammomys surdaster. Next base: position 5,005,007 of record NW_021604720.1, on the reverse strand, counting down.
TAAAAACCCAAACCACAATAAAACTATTACCACCATCACCACCACTACTACCACCAACAACCTGAAAAATATCACTTAATAAGGAAGCCATCAAAATAGCAATATGGCTGCTGTTATAAGAAAAAAAATACACATTTGCAAAATAATTTCTTTTCTAGTCCAAAAAGTAATTTACTAGTTAGTACTTTATAATTTGTATTTTTAAACATTTTTACGTGTGATTCATAGGAATAACTGTTTTATATTTGTTGCATTTGTATATGTGGTTTTCTTTGAGATCTGAAGAGAATTTTACCTAATACCAGTATATGTTCTATAAGAGGGCATTTAAAACACTTTTATAACCTAAATGTCTAAATAGACAGAAAGTTTTCATTTATTAAGATGATTATATGTTATAACATTTTATGGAAATTGAGTTTACATAAAATATAGAAAAATTTTAAGCAACACCATCATCTTGTTAAGATTATGGCTGGAAATTTTCTTTAAAAATAAAATATATATATATATATATATATATATATATATGGAATATTTTAAGAAAAAATTATTGACTTTTCCTAGACATGTGTAGCATATATACAAATGACTCCTGAATGTGTTTGTGGATGTGCCTGTAAGTAATATTTTTACTTTAAATATGTGTGTGGACTTGTGGGAGTATGTACTCTTTTTCCTCTATGTGCATTTATAATCTATGAAAGCTGAAATTCATACTGGTTTTAGCAGCCAGATAACTGAATTTTCCAGTGTAAAGTAACACTTTTATTAAATTCACATTAATAAACTCTATTTAGGCAGAAAATATTAGCTTAAAATGTTAACCATAATTATTGTTTTCTAATGTGGTGCTAGTAGATTCTGTTCCAATATCCATGACCTCTCTAGTTCATGGAAACTAGCAAAGTTGTAGGTACCAGGAATGCCCATGTGTGTCTGCTTCTGAGTGTGTGTGTGTGTGTGTGTGTGTGTGTGTGTGTCTGTGTGTCTTTGTTAACCAAAGAAAACTCAAATTGAGAGTAGTAAGAGACATGAGAGAAGTTGGAGGGAGAAAAGGGAGTGGGCAAGTGATACAATTCTGTTTCAGTTAAGGTGCATCTTAACATGGATTAAATTTTAATTCTGTATCATGTGATTCTGTGTGTGCACATCCCACAACAGGTATGTGGAGGGTACAGCTGTCAGTTCTCTTAGTCCATCATGTGGGTTCCATGGATTGAATTTAAGTCATTAGACTTGGCAGCAGGGACCTCACCTGCTGAGCCCTCTCAGAGGCTTTGATGTAGCACATTTCATAGTGACCCTAAATCAAGCTCTCAATATGACACCTTTGTTGTACTATCAACTTACAAAGGAAAAGAAAGCAGAATTGAATTTGAAAATGGGCAGGAAATCTTAGTGGTTCAAAGGAAGATTCTTCAATCTGTTTACTCCCTTGTCCCCCTATAGTGCTATGAAGCATGATGAAGTACTGCAAAAGCCAGCTTTCTCTCATATTCAGAAAAAGATGAAGGTTCTCAAGAGTCACTCTGAATTAGAATTGTGGCTAGTAAGGATCTCTTCTGTCCCTAAATCCATTTCTATCTCCTGATTCAACATATTAGGGTAGACAAAAGACTGACTGAAAAATTTTTTAAAAAAACTTTAAAATGAATTATGTAGTGCACAATGAATCTTACAATGTTCTAACTGCTTATGACATTCCTTTATTTTGATATTGCTTTTCCATTATCTTAATTTCTAAAATAAACAAACTCATTTATTTGTTTATGTCTCTAAAATTCCCCTGGCTTTGATCTAATTCTACTGTACAATTCAGTTGTAACTAAGCTTTAAAACTGTCAAACAGCACAGGCATAGATGTATCATTAAAGATTATACATAGATAGTGAGTTACACATGACACATTAGTATGATTTTGATACAACATCATAAATTCTGCTTGGTAGCCAGTATTTTGAGTATTGTTTCACTGTACCTGTACAGTGTCCTGACTTCAGACACACCAGAAGAGGACATCAGATTATGTGACAAATAGCTGTGAGCCACAATAGGTTGCTGGGAATTGAACTCAGGACCTCTGGAAGAGCAGTCAGTTCTCGTAACTACTGAGAAGTATCTCCAGTCCTTTAAAATATGTTCAATTTTAAATGTTATTGCAGCATTTCATAATCAGGATGGCCAAAATCGCTATAACTCTAACAATATATTGGAGGGATTGAAAATTAATAGATATGCACAATCAGCATTGAGAGAATAATTTCTATCTGTCTCACAAACTCTTTTGGGTGTTGTAAAGAAAATACACTAGAAAATAGTTTAGAGGAGGATATGATATGGAATCTTGATCGAAAAACTTAATATTAAGATTTGGGTTAGTCACAGATGGCACTAAGGAACTTATAGGGGCTGTAGAAAGCAGCTAGGCAATAAATAGCAAGCATCTTAAATGTGTTGATTTTCTTTGATCCAGTTAAATACACTTTGTGTACATCAAAATAAATAGGAATTAATCTCTCTTGTTTGTAATATTCTGAATACCTAAATGCTTCTATATTAGCGCATTCTTAAATTATTTACTTGGATTTCATACTGTCACGAATGAAAAAAGCAAACGTAAAGCAGAAAACAAAATTCTCACGTGTACAGCGTATGTTTCCCAGATCCATTACTAAGCTTTTGCAAGTGATTTTGTTCTCAAGCAGTTAGCAAATGAGCAGAGGAAGGTGAAACCGGTTGCAGTCACCCCTGCGAACACACTTCTCTTGGCTTATTAAGGTGATAAACACCTTTGACCAAAGCTTATGGTCAGCAACATGGTCAGCAGAATTGGATACTCCTGTTACTTTTGGCTTTTATAGGGATAGCACAACAGCTGCGTAAGCAGCTAACTGTGGCAGTCCAGATTGCCCTGAGACTGTTCGTCACCACCTGGTTTGGGGCTTTCAATGAGCCCAGGTATGTTTTAATAACCTTGGAACTGGGAACTCTTCAGCACCGTTCTCATCCCCAGCCAGTCGCTGTATATCTTGGCAAAGGCATGCTTCTTTCTAAGGAAAGAGAAATATTTCCATTCTTTAATAAGTCATTCCAAGTTTCCTGTGATGTTATAAATAATCGGGCAAACAGCCGGCTTTATTCTGCTTAATTTGATATGGCAGGTTCGCAATGTCGAAAAGTTCACTCTCAACATAAACCATGCAACTGGACTCTGACCAATATTCTCCGTCGTGATGGGATAAATTTTATTATCAAGCTCACGCAGAAAGGCAGCTAAGATTCTGCCTGGCCTTCCCAGGCACTGACTGATAGAGAAGTCTGAGCAAGCACTGCATACTGTTAGCATGAGGTCAACCCTTGCTGGGTTTTCTCTGGGGGAAAGCAACAAACTAGTCTGACAAACTTGGCTAATATACCTGTCACTCAAGGTCAGGGAGAAGGAGGCTAGAAAAACAAAGTTGAAATTAACATGAGAGTTATTGAGAGAAGAAGCATTACATATCCTTTTCAGTAAACATTTTGATAAAAAGAGACACATGACATTCTATGTCAAATGTTCTTTCACAACCAAGTTCAAGAGCTGCCTTAGACCTTATAAATCCACAGAGAACTGAATTCTGGGCACAGAGATGAAGGTCACCTGACAATAGCAATGAAAGATAAAACTACCATATATTTAGATGCCAAGAATTTTAAATCTGCTGAAAGAGCTCACAAGGCTTTCTGCCAATTAGGCTGATTTTTAATAGATGTTTTTGTTGTTTTTAGTCCTTTGGCGGTATTTACAAATTGAACACGTTCAGATGAAACAGCTCAAGTGTGTTTTTCATTGATTCACAGAAGTTATTTGAGGAGGAAGAAAAAAGTTGTTGTGCTTGTGTTAGCAAATTTGAAAGTTAAACAATATCCTTTAATAATATGTTTGTTTAACTTATTCGTAGTTCATCTGGTCTTGTGTTTTACATTTGTATTTTATCCAAATCTGACCTCTTTTTCTTCCCATTTTCTTAAATGGGCCCAAGGCTACTCACGTTTCAATTAGGATCATTTAAGGAAATGCTTTCTTGGAATTCAATTTATCAAGCTAAGTAGGAAAAGCTGAAACCAAATGTAAGATGAGGATCAGGATTTAGATCAAGGTTTCGAATACAATGTGTAATGTTCTTGGGTTTATTGTTTTACCCAGAAGAAAGGAGAGAGGAGAGACAAAGAGGGAGAATAGGACTGGGGAAGAGGAGAAAAAGTCAAAGAGGTGAGGGATATAGGTAAAAGACAGAATGGAAGGCAGGGAGCAGAGACAGAGACAAAGAGAGATGCCTGTGTATGTGAGAGAAATTGGTTATAAAATGACCTTCACTCCAAATCTTCACTTGAATGTTGAGTTGTTAGGTGTGCATTGTAGAAGAGGCCCACAAAGGCTAACATACAGTTCTAGAGAAAGACCTCATCACCATTGTTCTTAAGGGCTCACAACTCCTTGGCACACAGCCATGCTCTGCCCTATTTCAGAATGACTATTTCTTGATCTTTGCAACATCTTATCCTACATATGGAATGGATAACCTCCATTCCTGCATTGCAAATTGCAATTTATTGGGCAACTGTTGCTATCATCTTACTTTCTCTTGTGTCTGCTAACCTCTTGTTCTTGCTATTTCAGAGTACATAATTTAGCTTGGGAGAAATATTGCGTTGTTTACCAGAATAACTACAACGAAGTTAACACAAATAGGTGGATTCAGCCATCAGACATTTACTGCATCATGGTTCTGAAGGCTGGAAGTCTAACATCACAGGGTTGAGGCATCTTGTTCTATCAAAACCTGAAAGGAATCTGTTCCTTCACATTTATCATATTGTAATGCTTGACTTGCAGATATGGTCTTCTTTGGCTTGTAAGTATATAACACCAACTCTCTCTCTCTCTCTTTTTTTTTTCATTACATTGAATTCTGTCTGGATGTTCATATGTACATGTTGAGCTTCTTGTGACAACACTACTAATAATACATAAAGGGAACACCCTATTTTACCACAACCATATCTTAATTATATCTCTAGTTACTCCAGTTCTAAGAAATTTTCATATTTTGGTGTACTGAGAATTAGAATTTGAAGACATCATGTGGGAAAAATTCCGCATCGGTAGTTCCCAGGGGGTTTCCCACGAGGCAGGTCCCACATACATGAGAAAGGTCTGAGGTTCCAGAAAGGTTTATTTTCATGGCAGACGGTGGATGGATCTGGAAGTACCCCCTTGAAACTCAGGGCAGTCCTGAGTTTAATAGGGAGGGAGAAAAGGGGAGGGTCTGGGGAGGAATGCTTAATTTGCCCCACCCTCTGGCCTTCATTAGTATGTAAATCTCTAGGGCCTGAGGCCTATGGTCATGCCCTCTACTTGTGCACTTTGGGCGGGGCTGTAATAGCCTATGTGACTGAACAATGTAGGTCTATGGAGGCATCAGGACTCTGGGTTCTACGGATGTGGCCGAACTCCTGCCATTTCTCACTTAGAGTCTTGGGGTTCCAGGCCCATGCCCAGCCATGAACCAGGATACCCTTACGCATTCCCACAACATCATATTGAGTGGGGGTAACAAATCACTTTGGAACAGGTGAGAACATGTACTTAATTGGCAGCTTCATAATCCCTCATATTAGGGCACTTTATAAGGAATTGATAAAATTAATTTTCTAGAAATCCAGGATGTCAGTTACAACAAAACCAAAATAACATAAAGATATATAAGTTTGGGACATGTTTTGTTCAACATTCCCTAAATATTACTCTAGCCTTCATTAGACAAGTGAAATGCCATCCCATGTATGCTTTGTGGTTAGGAATCAGTTGAAATAGCTCTGTTTTCAAAGGCCAGTGTATTTTAATTGGATATGTTTAACCAAAGCATTAAATGGAGACATTGCTGGCCTGAACAAGATTCTATGCCAGATAAGGGCAAATATAATAAAGATGTCAGGATGCCTCTCTGCAGCAAGTGAGATCATTATAAAATTATGTGACTAAGGGAGGCAAAGGGCAGAAAGTATCATTTCACTATAAAATATTGCATTTTAAGTTATATTTTTATATCTCATTTTTTTGGGATCTACTGCCTATCTGAAGGAAGTTACAAAAATGTTTTTAAGCTTTTTAAAAACTAATCTTGAGATACATTAAAGATTCAAGCCTTCAGGCATCTTGATTTTTTTTTGTTTTCTTTTCTATTCTTTGCAATTAAAACATATTAGAATAAAATGTTTTTGTTGTCAAGAGCCAGATAAAATTGCCCCAAACTCTTTGCAACAAGATTCCCCTGATGCACTAATGCATGTAACATGCCATCAAATATTTTATTAAAGAAATGCTTTTGATACTGGGGTAATAAAGAATAATTGAATGAAACTTTCTCCTAATTTACATAAATTATGTCATAGAAACCATTAAATATCCACTTTTCTATTAAATTCTATTCATGCAATATAAATGCAGAAACAGTGAGAAAGGCAATTCTTCTTTTTGCCCTGAATGAAAGAGAAATTCTGAATTTTTGAGAATTAGAAGGTATACTAGTAGCAACTCTATGCAGAAAGATCTCAAAGCAAAAGATTAGACACAGAATGAATGATAAGTACAATGTGAAGGTGTGAGCAATACAGTCACAAGAATACCCAGAAACTGTAGTAGTAGCACGTTTTGGTATCACTACTACCACAAGTATTAACTTGGACCAGTGGAAACTACTAAAGACATTTGCAAGATGAAAGATCAGAAGAGTAATTCAGCTTGCAAAAAAAGGTGTCTAGGTCAGAAAACTCAAAATAGTAAGAAATATACCATGAAATAGTATAGAACAATTTGTTTAATTCAAATGAAAATATTTGAACATGACAAAAACTGGTCAGACAATAATGAGTGTAGTAGAAAGTAAAGAATTCATCAGGACCCTGTATTGTTTTGGTTTCTCCCAAAGCTGCCCCTGAGATTGTACCCCTGAGGTGCAATCAGTTTATGTATTAGCTTGGCTCCAGATAATTCTAAGTTATTTTGAGACCAGTTATCAAATATTAGTGCAAGGCTTCTGTCACTGTATTTTCCAGCTATAATTAATGTTGCTGAAATGGCCTTGTCCTGGCTTATCAGAGTGGATAAGCTTTAAGACCACAGAGGCAGTATTGAAATTTTCTAAGAAGATGAGAATTTCTACCTGTAGACAGAAATTCTCTTTTTTTCCAGGTAGAGTTCCAGTTTGCTCTTGATGTTCCTGCCTGAGATGCCTGTCCTAACATTCATGGCTTTTTTTCTTTTGTCAGTTTCTGCATTTGCTTAGTTGGGTTCTTTGTGATGAATGAAACTCTTCATATATGTAACTCCTACTAATTGGAGTTATTTGGTCACATTCCATCAGATAAATAAGCATTCATAGAAATAATCATAGAAAAAGAAACTTGAAGGAGATGAAAATGCATCCCAATAAAATATGTTTTAATGATAATGTCCTGTCATGGTAGTGTTGGCATTCCTTCTAGGCTCTGCCCAACAGTTACCTAGCAAAAGCCAGTTAGGCCTGCCTTGATATAAAGGGACTGTTTGGTCTCTCCCTCTCTCTGCCCCTTTTCTCTCTCTCGGATCCTCTTCACTCTCTCTGACATTTTTCTCTCTCTCCCCTTCCACTCCCTATTCTCTCTCCATTCTATCCATTTGTTCCTGGCCATCCCTTCCCTCTCCTCCCCTCTTCTCTTCTCTCTTCTCCCTTCCCCTTTCCTCTTCCCTCCTCCTCCTCCTGCTCCTCTTCCTCCTTCTCCTCTTCCTCTTCTTTTCTCTCTCACTCCCTCTCTCTCTTTTTTGCCTCTACTCCCTTCTCTATCCCACTTTCCATGACCCCAAATAAACACTATACTACACTGATCCTATGGCTAGTACCTCAAGGGCAAGGGATGCCTCAGCATGGACCCACCAAGACCCCCCCTAAACATCATATTGCTCCATAAAACATATCCTTGGCATTATAAAACATATTATGTAGCCCAGTAAGAATCTAGAAACACTGGAAAAGACTGCTTACAACAGACCTTTAAAGTATAATATGAATGATGGAGGAAGCTGAGTCATTCAAACATGAACTCCACTTCTGTCTTCTTACAGAATATATGTATCTTATACCGTGTATTTCACTCCTGTCCTAAGACCCAGAATTCACACAGGATAAAAAGTGAAGAAGTTTCAAATCAGATTAAAATGACATGGTCAGGGAACACACAGAATCTGGTATGAGGTTTCTTAAAAGATAGTAAGCCCTACTCTCCTGACAGAAATACTTTCCCAAAATAGTAACAGAATTTGTGATTTCACCATACAAAATACAATTCTAAAATGGTCTAGTTACAATGGTAGAGAATGAATAAACACCAACAAGATATATTCTTTATTTTCAAACCATCTCAGGTCCATTGAAAATATTGACTTCTGAGGAGATGTTTCAGTAGGTAATATTTGCTGAGCGAGCATGAGGACCTGAATTTAGAATTGAGAACCCATAGAAAACCAGATGAAATGGAGCACACCTGCAATCACAGGGTTGCTATTGTCAGCTGAGAGGTGAAAGTATGAGAATTCTTGGAAGCTCTCAGCCTAGCCAAACTGTTTGATGAATGAGGAAAATATCACAACAAAAAGACCTCGTCTCAAGATTGAAGATAAAGATTGACACACATGATTTTCCTCTGATAATGTATTTGCCCAAATTCCTTCACACAAACATGCCTATATTCTTTCATACATACATTATGCATGGACATTCTTCATAAACATAAATATTTAAACAATAATTACAGTAAATATTACAAGATTTTTTCAAAGAACTTGAAGACAGTTTGGTGAGTAGAAATGCTAATGTTGACAAAAAAATAGCAGAGAATGAAGTGTGTTTATAAAAGAAGCATAAGAAGGGCTCTTTGAATATTGTCACAATTAATGCTGAGCATCACCTTTCAATAAAGATAAAGATTAAAATGAAGAGAGATGTAGCACTGCAAAGAAGAACACTGCATTGGAGATTGAAACTTATACTTGTATCCCAGAGAGAGAATCCTTCAGAAATGGCATTGGCTGGGTTTTAGAATACCCATAAAAGTCAGACATTTCCTTCTATTTTGCCTACTGTGTTCACACAGAAGTTCCTTTAAAAGAAAAAATAAAAATATGGAAAGTCTGAATCTGTCCTGGATTCTTTACTTGGCCTGAAACTAAGGTCTAGTTTCATGTTCTTCCCTGCCCCCACCAACCACGTTCTGTTTTTCATTTAGAGCTTCTATTTAGGGGAAATTAACAACTCACCACTGTCTGAAATCCTTTGTTTTCTTTGTCCAGCCTCACATGCCATAGGCAACCAAATCAGTGTGACATCAAATAAGCACTTACAATTGGCTGGAGGGAAGAGTTGGATCTCAGTATTTGTGATGTGTCCAGGGATTCACTGTTCCTGTTCAGTATGCAAGCTTTGGAAGGCTCATGCTGGTTGGAGGAATGAGCTTCTTCCCAAGGAATGTGAAATATTAGTACATATAAATTTGCAAAATTAATTGTTTTTTTTTTTTACATAGACTGGCCTAATTAATGCCAGCACGTACAGTTTGGTCAAGAAGACTGAGTAACTCTACCTTGGCCTGAAAGCAAAAGTCATTAGTCCCTCATTTACTTTCTTTATTTTTCATAGAATACTGTTGAAATATTTCCCACCAAATATACTTTATTCCTTTTTTCTCATTTTTCCATTTCAAAACTTCGATTCACCTGTAAAGTAATTGAATAAAAGCCAGAGAAAGAACAGTGGCTGAAAAAAAAAAACTCCCACATCTGTGCACATGTGCACAGTTCTTGAAGTTAGAGATCCAGAAAATGCCTCCAGTTCACAACAGTTGTAGCTTGGCTGCTCTGGACTCCACTATTTTTTCTCCAACCATTGTATTTATAAGCCTAGCAGGGTGATGATTGCCAAATCATTAGTTCATAATCGCTTGACAATGTTTTCTTTAAGCTCCTAAATTATGTAAATATAGTGATGCCCAGGGAGACATTGGTCCTGATAAGTCAAAGAATAGTACATCTTGTGACAATGGAGAGTCAGGGAAAGGAAGAAATATAAGGGAAAACTATGCTCATGACTCCACAGACCCGAATACATTTAAACATATTTTAGATTCACATCGGCCCCATTGATTTTCTATTTTGGATTTCTTGAGGCTATTTTTTTGTGATGCAAAGAAAACTCTCCAGAGAATGAAAAGTGGACAGTCAGCACATATTAGCTTGCAGCTCTTACAAGAAAAGTGTTATGGAAGAACGACCTTGCCATTTATCTCTGCAGATAAAATGTCAGAGTCATAGAAAACTTGAAGTCAATGTGGAAGTTGGCAAAGATGATCTTTGCAAAAGGCCAATAACTTCAAATTTTGCAATAATAGTATTGACTCTGATCTCATTTTCTTAGTGGGAGTATGTTGCCATTCATGACTGTGTATGTTGTGATTCACAAATCTCAAGGTTTTGTAAGTTAGACTCTTGATCTATACCTTTGACTATCAATTGTTTAAGTCCTGTGGAAACTTTAGTAAACACAGAATCGGTAGTTAATAATTTAGCAAATATTAAATCCATAAAACTAAATGGCTTTATGTCTGAACAGTACCTCAGTGCTTTAAGGGCGAGTACACATGACAGTCTTGAGAAATGAAAGTTCTCCAGAACACACTTTGGGAAGCATACTATAGAAGCGTTCATTTTGGTCATGAGGACACACATTTTTAACCAAGCACTGATTTCTGAACTTATCCCACCTCTGTATTATCAGAGTACACTACACATCTCCTAAGAGAAGACTTCTGAACTTTCATTGTCTACACCTCTATTACGTAGTGCAGTTATTTTGTATACAGTTGTTATATACTTTTCGGAGGATTACTTGATGCCTGTAGACCTGAAACTAACTGTTGGGCTCTTCATCTTATATCAAAGATACATGTGAAAAGAAATCAGGACTTAGCAGAACAAAAGAAATTTTAGATGAAGAAAAGAATGAATGTAGCTGTTTACTAATTATTTATAGAGAAATGAGTAGGATAATCTTCTGGATTTACTCATAAAATGTGGCCATATTAGTCAAATGTTTTAGCATGTTGGGTCACTTCACTGATAAACTTCAGTACCGTACTTAAAGAGACATTTCTGGGCATGTCTTAGGTAATAAACTTTTCTCTGTTCAGTGATATCATACATAATTTTATATGGTTATCAGTTTCATAGCAGTACGTGGAAGGTTTCTTGTTTGTTCCTCTGACTCCACTTGTAGGTTGTAATTCACCCACAAATACCATATATATGGGCACTGAGGATTAGAGCCATAGCCTCTATTAGGATTGTGATGACACACTTAACATTTTCACTTTTGGAGAGATTTCAACTAGTTCACACACATCTGTCATCCACTCTCTGGTGAATAGTACAAAAGAATGTATTCGGATTACATGCTGTTCTTTAAGAGGACCCAAGTTTGATTCCTATCATTAATATCAGGTGGCTCATAGCTACCAGGATCACCAGCTGTAAAAGAGTCCGATTCCAGTGACCTAAAGGCCAGTACCTGAACTCACATGTGAATAGCCCCACACAGGCATACACGCATCCACTTAACTAAAAACAATAAAATTAAAATAAATAAATAGACAAGATTTCAAAAAGATACTAAAATCCAATGAATATTGCTTTTCTTATAATTTCGTAATGAGTTATGAAGAAATAAGGACACTTGATGGAAGGAGATACATAAATGGAATCAGGTTTTTTGGCTCTTATTTCTCCCAGGAAATATGAATAATATGAACAGATGATGAATTAGAGAATACATATTTCGAGACAGAGGGAAAAACATTTAGCCTAGCAAAATGTGACATCCAGAAGCAATACTATGTGCATAGTTTTTGATAAAGTGGCAGGTTTTCTACTGTTATTTGTAATCTTGTCATTGCCTGTCTAGATTATGCAAGTTCCTAAGACATTTCTGATTGTGTGCAGTGGGCATACTGGCCCTCTTTATTGTAGCAGACTCAGCAAGGCCTATAACTAAAAGGCTATATGAGTGGAATATTGACATTCCAGTGAGGTCACAGGAGCTGCACTTGGTCAAAGAGTGAAGCTTTGTCGAGATACCAACTGCTAGGCTATCTTCTAGTGAAGGGAGCAGAGCCCCACCAGTAAAGAGTTTGTGTGTTTATAAGATTGTTTAACTTGTATAATATAACAGAATCCTGGATTGGAATTAAATAACTTGAATGTGCTAATAAGTGGGTCTCTGATTCCTTTTCATTCACTTTTTCTATTTTCTTTCTGTTGGTTTGTATTGTTCATCTTGGATGTGATAATTTTCTATTTTATCATACTATATTTTAATTGTTTTACATTTAAAAATAATTCTTTCACATATTATTTTTAAATATAATAAGCAAATGCATGAAAACCCTGCTACTACAGTACAGATTAGCAACTGAACTATCCTTGATAGTTGCTGGGGGAGGTAAATCAGTTTCACCAATGGACCAAGGGGTTTGATCAAACCTTACAGTGGTCAGTTCTACAAATTGTTAATACATGTATTCTACTTTATCCACATTCAGCATGAGTATAATAACAAGCTTTTTAATAACAGAAAGAACAGATAGACAGACAAAAAATGAGCTAAGAACAAATGTGAGAAAAAAAGGAAAAAAGATTAAAACAAAGGTTAAAAAAAATGTAAGGTGTAATTCTGAACACACTGAAAGCAAAACAAAACTAAAAAATGATGTCATGAATAAATCATTAAGCCATCATTCACAGTGTTTTAATGGATCATACTTATTTTGGGGACATGTTACCCCACTAGATATGTTCTTACTTTTTTCCTTTATTATGCAGCTTTGAGCACAGTGCTATTCTGACTTCCATCCCTATATTCCATCGATTTTCATATTAGAGAATTTTCCTTAAAGAAAATTTGCTTGAAGCTTGAATCTTCTCAGAGTCATCAAAAGAAGAAGAATGCTTAATTTAGAGAATGTATGGATAAGTTAACTGATCAATGTTAAAGAATATTTAAGAAGTGGTCAGTAGAATACTTACAGTATTGAGAACAGGATATTGTCCTGTGAGCCTCATGTTACTAATATTTAAGCCATATACAAACAAGAAATATGACGTAAAACCACTGAAAATGGGCCTACTCAGAAGATGCCTTTGGTATGTCGTGATTTCCCTAAGAAGATCCAAAGTGACCTATGGTCTGATATGTATTGAGTCAAAGCACAGATCTGCACTCATTAACTCTGAATACGTTATTTCATTTTCTTAATTTTCAGTCAGAACAGTTATAACAGAAGTCAATAGTATGCAGTTAATAAGGCTGACTTATTTAGTATAACCTGAAACTGAAGAACAGTTTATTGCACTAAAGTTCACATATCCTGAAGAAAACAATAACCCATTCTTGTTAGAACCAATATTTTCATGAGACTGTATCTTAGCTCTACAAACTTTATGATTTATAGTTAATTAGAACTTAATCCTGAAAATTATTTTCTCATTACATATAAATCTTTTATAGCAATGTAGACATGAACAAACTTACCTAACAACAGGATTAACCGATACTATTATAGCATATCTAATTCAGAACATGCATGCCTAGGAGAAGATGGAACCCAGTTCATGCTACTTACTATCTGCTGAATTCTCTGTGTACTTGGAGTAATGACAGTACAGTGCTGGTACACATTTAAAATACTAGTTAATAAGTAAAATAATAATAATCTCTAAATATTTTTATTCTCTATTTCTATTTTTTAGTTACATACACTGTAACTAACTTCAAGTTACCAATATTATATATGTCATTGATATTCATCAAGTGGGAAAACAGGATGTTGAAATGAGATAAAATGTTGCCTTATGTACTCTAACATGCAAAGTCTGGAAATAATGTCTAAGCTATGTGCATAGAAAGAGCACTTATAGTATGATCCTACATCTTCAATGACCATAACTCAAACATCGAAGGCAAACAACAACCATGAAATCTAAGCATTTATATAAAACCAGTATCTGCTGTTATCTGTAGATGTTTTGCTTCGCCTACAGAGTATATACGGTTGTTCTGTATGAATCCTTGTAGAAGAAAGTAAGAGAAGAAAAATAAAGAATGTTGGTGGGTTAATATCCGGTCATTTAGTTTGCTCATATCAATGCAGACAGCAGAAAACCAAGGGATGGCATAGATTCTAGTTACCCTATTTTCAAGAAATACTGTGATGTATGGATGACTGCAAAGAGTATATTTCAGATATGTGTCTGTTGTTTCACTCTACAATAATAACTCCATGGCCAATTTCAGAAACTGTCCTGACAAAAGAGCAGAAAATAAAGGCTTGCTGTATTTTATGTGTACATAGTCCTAATGGGTAGGTCGGTGGCTGGAGGAAGGAGAAGATTTATTAACTATAGCTGTAACCATGTTATAGTTTGGAGAAGCACATGCTATTGTGCTTTTATATCAATTTCTACAGTAATTATTTTATATTTATTATTTAAGCCTAATGTCTTCCAATTTTATGTTCATGTGTGTGCTATGTGATTGTATATATTTTTCTCATATGTGTGTAAGTACTCATACATGTACACATGTATATGGAGGCCAAATGATAATGCTAAATTCCTGTTCTTCCTTGTGCAATTGAATAATTTCTAAATTCACATTCCAAATTTGGAAGATAAAATCCTTCAGCATACTCATTCTACAATTCTATTTCTATAAAACTCTATCACTTTCCTTCTCTATCCCACTTCCCAGACACACTCAGTAACTGCTTCTCTTTATATTCACCATCTTTAATCCTGAATTAGCTTTCTCTCTCATGTTTGCCATCAGCTTCCTAAAAGTCTTACAAGTAAATTAACTAAAATTTTATTCCAAAGAAGAACTTATCAATATGGATGGTCTTGCTAACCACCGTGCTCTGAGGTTACCCTGTCTCCCCACCTTCTTCAACTGAAACTATAGACAGGCCACCACACCCACCTGACCTTTCCTTGGGTTCTGGAAATCCGATCACCAGCCTTCACACTTGGATGACAATAGCTTTAACAGTGAGTTATCTCTTCAGGCCTTAAAAACTACTTTAAATAGTAATCTTTCTATTTTAGTTAGGGAAGGACTGCCTTTAATACTGACACAAATGAAATCATGAGTTTTGAGGTTGTGCATTGCCCTGTGAACCTTCCAGCAACTCATATCATTATACTGGCATTACTACTACAATCAGATAAGATGATTTAGGTTTATGTTTGGCATTACTTTCTTTGTGGCTAAAGTAATTTTAGTTTTGGCTAAATATTCATTTGTTCTTATTTGTTAAAAACAAGAAGATAATAAACATAAACTATGACAACTCCTTCTCCAGGTCATCTCACCCACATAATTCATTTCTTGCAGTATTTTTTTAAAAACTTTTGCTAAAACTATAACTCAAAATTTAAATATGTCAAATTTTACTTTTGAAAAACTCCCAATGCATAGATGTTTTCCTTGCTTATGATTACCTGATGTTAAAAGTTAAAAGTAAGTAGAAAGAAAAATATCATTATTCATTGGTATCAACATCTTCCACTATATTTTGTTTTTAACAAATTAATTCTGCTTTTTCACTTTCCAAAATGAATATTTTTTGGTTAATATGTTTTAGAAACTGGATATTATATTTGCTAACTGCATATTCAGAACTCTTCTGATTTATTTGGAGTAAAGTAGTCTGGTTCTACAGCAGCAAATCTTGGAGTTAATTATTTATAAGACCTTTTTGTGCAACAAAGCTAGAATAACATAGTGAAAAAAGATGACAAATCTTCAGAGAAGCAATTTTCAAATGTGGCAGAGAAGTGGAGAGAAGGAAGAGATAAAATTTTGTAGTATAGTCACACAGAATGTTTATAACATCCAAATTCATTTTCTGAACATAATGCTCAAAGTCCAGTTGATATGCTTGAATGTTGTGTTCACATTATAAATCAAAAATGGAAGCTAAATCTTCATTCTATCTGTATTAAGATTAACTGCTTCATGAAGCTATCATGAAGATGGAGCCTTTTGCAGACAAAGCAGTTCTTGTTTTTCCTGTCAGTCATGTAAGAATGTAGCAAGACCTATAAAGCAAGAGGTGACCCTCCTGAGACAAGAGATCTGTTGAGGTCACGGTGACCCTTGAAATTCACCATATTCAGAACTGTATAAAATGAATCACTAATGTTTATAGTTCAGATAGTCTGTGATCTTTTTTAATGGAAGTACAAAATGTCTGACATGCCAGAAAGAAGATGGTCTTTGTAGCAGTTGTGATGCATACTAAGAGATTTTAGGGTTTACGCATTAGAAAGCTTACACATGTGAAAGTTGTCAGAGTACCAACATGGCAGGACATGTATAATATTCAGTAATAAGAGTCCCCAGTGTGAGAAAGTGGTTGAACATGGTGTAGACAAAAGTGCATGCATGCAGCCTCAGCATGAAGAAAGGAGCAAAACGAAATACAAGTGCAGTCTATCTACTTTATGGCAACTGATCCAGAGGCTTCAGAAAAACTAGAACTGAAAAGTCCTTAGTGACTTAATTTCAGCTATCTTGTTAAAATATGTAAGGTGATACTCTAGTATTATCTAGTCATTTGGTAACTATTTTCGCAGGAGTGCAGATTTGTCTATGGAAATTCTTTTTTGTGGGTAGCCATAGGGTCTCCAGACCACTGTATTATTTGTTATCTTACATAGTTTAAACATTTTTTTATAATACCCACTTATTTATTTTTCCATTTCATGTGAAACTAAAAAAATTACAACCACCAATAGAATCTCTCCATATGTCTCTTTTTAATAGTCTCAAGCCTAAACTTTGCTGAAGAATTTATAATACAGATTTCTAGAAAGATTTGAAAATATTGTATAGGATACAAAGACTACATATGATAGAAAGAATTATCTTACAGTTCTTTCTGGACCCAGGGAGCAGCTTCTTGGCATTCAGAAGTATTTATAGTGAATGCCAATTGAAGATTGACATGTGCATTCTAACGGAGAATACCTTTCTCCTTTCAATTTTGAGAACAGCACTATGCTCCAAATGTACTTCTCTCAAATAAATTTTTCACATAGTCCTTGGTGTTCCACAGCAAAGGATCAGTGAAGGAGGAACCTGGGAGGACTGTTTTGGGTCAGACCCTTTATGTCAAACAACGAACTCAGATTTTCTGTGGTGTGGTCCATACACTAAGCTGACGAGTAGGGGTAAATTTTGCAGATGCTCTGTGGTGAGACTGGAGGAATGTGGCCAATGTCAAATCCAGCCAGGGACACTTTGATGTCTGGGAAAGCAGACTGGTGTCACATTCAAATAGCTACATAGGCAGAAAGTCTGTTGCCAGCTGTTGAGAGCCCTTTTCTTGTCATTACTCAGCAGTGATTGCTTTCAGAATAAAGAACAAATAAAACACCAGAGGCAAAGTAAACAATGCTTAAGCATTTCACACAAAGAATCAACTAAAGCTAAAATATTTTACCCTTTTACTTCTGTCTAATTCCAACTAATCTTGTTAGGAATGAGTAAGCTTGGAAGCAGTACCTTTTGACATTCGTATTTTCGTTTAATTAACACAGACATATCTTCAAAAGAATTAATGAAAGCAGTAGGACTTATGGATATTAGTTTCATTTGCCTTTGATATATGAAATGAAAGGAAGCATTTTAATTACAGAACAGGTGTTTGGAACAATAGTATTATACACTGCAAGCTAAAAAATATTAAATAAGTACAGTTGTTTTAACGAGGTGAGTAAAATCTAAGTAATTCAGAAACAAAGAACTTTGCTATTCATCAAAAGCAAAGTGAAAACTAAAATACAAAAAAAGGCAATATTTAAAAAGAAAATAGATTTTGTTATTCCCGGAAGACTTTTCCACTCATGTCTACCTACAATTCTAAATAAAAATGTTTATAATCACTTATTTCCCACAGAATATGACTAAACAATTGAACCATAATACCAAGGAAACTTTAGATCTAAAAACATTTCAAAAAGGAAAGGAAAAATTATGTTTTTGAATAGAATGTTATCAATAACTCAGCAAATATATATGTATAATGAAGGTTTGATTCCAGGTCTACTGTTGGTAGCAGCATGCAGCAAAACACTGTTTACAGGCTTGGTACCTTGACTGATGACAGAGCATCTCTGACCAAATTTGTGTTAAAGGTATAAGTCAACAGTGATTAAAGAATTAAGGTTGAGAAATGAGAAAAAAATTCTACTTCCTTTTACATCAGAAAAAAAAAGATAGAAAAAAAGAATAAAAGAAAGATTGAGTCTGTCTGTCAATTGGAGTGGATATACATCATAAAGGTTTTAACACTTGTTCTTAGTCAAGCTGACTTTGATTATAGTGTCGATGAAGGTGAGTTCAGAAACCAGCATCACACATAAATGATAAAGTATGTGATGCAACTATTAAAATATGGGCAGCATTAGCATGCAGAACCATGTTTCTTCATGTAACCAAAGAGAGACTTTAAGGACATAAGTCATTGTTAGATGTTGGTACTAGTTAGCAGGTCACTCAGGAGATTATGTTTTAAAGCTACCAACCAGAAACCTGGCCATTACCAGAGTATATCTCTCTGGTCCCTCTACTGTTTCTGATATGTTTTCTTTTTCTTTTAAAATTGATTTTTATGTTTTTTGAGTTGCCAGCAGTTGAACCTAGAATCACAGATGTGATGAATGGATGCAGTACTTCTTAGCTATATCCCAAACCCTCTGTTTACTTGTTAGTTACTAGCAGGATTTCACTAAATTGTACTGACTGGCCTTGAGTTTTCTTTGTAAGTACAGGCAGGTCCAGAACTCATGCTCTTCCTCCTTCAGCCTTGTGAGTAGCTGGCATAACGTGTTTGAGGTACCAGGTTGGGCTTCTGATATTTCCCTTTGCCTAAAAATTAAAAACATATACAATAAGCTTTTAGTTAAAAGACCAACTGGTGTACTGGAGACTGAAGTCGTCACTGCTGTCACTTTACCAGCTAATGCAGGGGACTTGAGATCCTGCTATGTAAGTCAGATAAAGCTAACACATGACTGCTCACTGCTTTCTGTCAAAGATTTACTTTGAAGAACTTATAGGTCAACAAAGGTAAAAATGATTATGTACCGACAATGCAAATAATACCCCACCTTATCATTCCAATACATATCTGCAAACATTCTTAAATCCCATTGAGAAACTTCAAACCCTGGAACACATATCACATAAAGGATATTCATTGTACAGCACATAATCTTGAAAATGCCATCAGAGAGGAAACCAAACTAAAGTGAATCTAATCAAGATGTATGTTTTCAATTATTGCTTCTCCCTCTAACTTTGACTTCCTTTAATTGATTTCCAAAGCATCTGAACTCACATCTGTGTTTACACATACATGTACATGTGCCACACATACATTAGTTAGGTCTGTTTTAGTATTGAAAAGTTAAAGCTAGTCTCTCTCTCTCTCTCTCTCTCTCTCTCTCTCTCTCTCTCTCTCTCTCTCTTTCTCTTCTTTTCCCCCACTTACATGAAAGTTTCACTACTTTTTAAGATTTTGCAATCACAAACATAAGAATTTTATTAGAGAAAAGGTAAAAATATGAGCTACCATTTTTGCAAATCTCAGGAACTCCCAATATGGTTATTGAAATTAATGTGTTTCAGAATAAGAAAACAGATGCCTTTGGCAGCTTGTGAAGCTACATATAAATTGTACCTAACTAAGAAAGGCTGAATCTTTCATCTAAATTGTCATATTTTTAAAAAATATGTTTCATGGAAATAGGCAGCTCTTTGCTGTTTAAAGAATCAAATCACTAAGTTTTATTTTCAAAGCCCCGTTTATCTTTGTTAGCAACTACCTACAGTGGTTATAAAACCATGGAATTTTCATATTAGCTTTCTAAATGTTTTGAGCACTAAAATTATATGTTATGTATCTATATATCACTCCTTATTATATGTATTATTTTAGGATATGAATGGAATCATGTGGTTTTCAGCTTTCTTTAAGATATTATAGTTATTTGGAGTTTAAGAATGATTATAGTACTCGAAAAGATGGATGTGGTAATTTGACTAATCCATACATTTCATGTCAGGACAATTTTCACCTCTTTATCATTTAAAGAAATGTCAACTTTAGATTACTTACTCCTATTCTCCTATCAATATATTACATTAAAATTTTATATTATTTTCTTACCTTAAATTTTTAGTAAATTATTAAGTATTTATTTTAAAGATGATTAAGAGGCTTAGTAGATGAGCTAATAATTACATAATCTTCATTGAATGAATTTTTATTTTCTGTTGAAAAACAAGATGATATGAAAGGTTGAATTCTTATTAATATTAATTAACAATATGGTCTAAATTGCTATATAATTTGAAAATGAAGAAGTAAAGCATGCACTCTGTATTAAAGAGTTGACCTTCTTCAATGTGGAATTAGAAGAAAAGCAATAGGAATCAGCCCTATAGAGAATGTTATAATTATCTACTGCAAAATAGTAACTCTATGTTTACTTAATCAAATAAATACCTTGAAATTTATATATTTAAATTACATAATTGAGATTTACATTAATTTTTCTCTATAAACACAGATATATATGCAGTATTAGTATAAATATACACTTCAAACATGTTTGAGTTCATAGAAAGGTAACATTTTAAATTGTATGTTAACAAGAAATATTTGTGCTTGCTTCTCAGAACAACCAAAGAAAAAAACAAAACCTATGTGCTTGCTTCAGAAAAACATAGAGAAGAAAACAAAGTATAATCTTCCTAACTTCATGTAGGTATTATACACAATGAATTAATGTATCTTGTTTTAATGTAATATATACATATACATTTACTAAAATATATACATATTTACTAATGATATATTTTTACATTGAATATATATATATATAAACTTTAAATTTTATTTGCTTATTATTTATTCATTCAAGTGTTGACTTTTCCATCCAAGTACATATGCTTTTATATTAAGTAGTATATTTTTTCTAAAATCATTGGGACCATTCTTATCAATGTGATCTGAAATAATTTTTATACAAGTTGATCATTCTTTTTGGTAAATTCACCACTCATATCCATAACATGTAAGAAATAACATCTTTACTAATATTCACAAAATATACTTTTTTCTCGAATAAACGGAAAACTTAATTGCTAAATTTGCAGTTATATTTTTAAATTCCTGTTTTTTTGGTTTGTCTTAGTCTGAGGGTTGTTGAGTCAGTGGTAAAATCATCTATCGTTCTGTGTTGCATTAATTGTGAGATCATGCTAAGCTCATTTTCTCAAATAGTCTGAAGATCTATTCGGTTTTTCTTAATTTGGATTATGTGCATACATGTGTGTATGCATATGTTTGTTGTGTTGAATTTGTGTGTGTAGATGGCTGTGCGTCAAAGGCCAGCTTCCGCAAGAGTGACATCAGTCAATGCTACCATTGTTCTTGTTCCCTAAACTCAAAAATTCCCTAGCTCAACCCATAGGAGTATATTTTTCTGA
This sequence comes from Grammomys surdaster, assembly GCF_004785775.1. Lineage (NCBI taxonomy): Eukaryota > Metazoa > Chordata > Mammalia > Rodentia > Muridae > Grammomys > Grammomys surdaster. The sequence goes on along the minus strand of NW_021604720.1, from coordinate 4,983,321 downwards.
ACTTCAAATTGTTCTCTAAGGTTTTCTACATCAGAGCCTCTAGCAAAAACAACTTTCTCTTGCTTCACTAACAATTTATTTTCCTAAGTGCTTTCTAAGGGTGGTGGTCATTGCTCACAATCCACATGTCTAAGTTCTTTTCTAAGGTGATTGAATCATAAACCTGATGCAGCAACAATGCCTGAAAGAGATCAAGCATTATTATCGTGAGTGCCCGTGTTACTGCCCAGTGAAGGGCTGTAAGTCCTATTATAGTTTTCAAAGTATTCTCAGATTATGAGGGCTGTAAAGGCTACAGGCAGAGACAAACTCCACAACACCATAAAGATCTCAGGACACTTAGTTATCGGGTTCATACATGTCTGAGACACACCCATTGTGGTTGTACTAACAGGTGCTTGGGTGCATTCCTAAATTCTAAATACATCCTTTATTCCTCCTGGCTGATTTTCAACAGCTTTGGGAATCACTGGTGGATGCTGGATTGCCTCGAGCTGAAGTGACAGGGAACCATAGGTGCTGTAAACCAAACTTTGCTTCTTCTTTTTAATTTTAACCCCCACACCCACCCCATCATCCTATCATTCCCCTAAGCTGGGGCATCAAGCCTTCACAGGACTGAGGGCTTCCCCTCCCATTGATGCCAGACAAGGCCACCCTCAACCACATATACAGCTGGAGCCATGGGTCCCTCCATGTGTACTCTTTAGTTGGTGTTTTAGTCTTTGGGAGGTCTGGGGAATCTGGTTGGTTCACTGGGAATAGTTTACACTTTCCTCTATAATTTTATATCCAAAGATCTTCATCCATGTATATAGTCTCCATTTGAATGGTTAGAACAATGTCACACTACACAGGGAATAATACTTTGGTGGGAATGTTTGCCCACATTTACTAAAGCATTGCTCAAGGGCACAGTTCAGTTTGGCAAAAATATGTGTAGAAATATTTTAACTTCTAATAAAGCCCTTCTTTAACATCTATGTTATCTTTCTGCTTTATAAATATTACATCAAAAGCCTTTATCTTACATCTTATCTAATGACAATTTTAATGTTTGGAATTAGCCGGTTTTTTTCACTCCAGGATAAATATTTGTTCTTTCTTATATTTTACTTTTAAGTGACAATATCCAGATCATTCATTCTTCTTAATCCATTTTCTGAATATTTTCAGTTAGTGTTTATCCAATTCCAAAACCGAAGCATCTGATCCTCAAAATATATTTTAAGGAATAGATTACTATCTGTTCTTCATGCACATTTTGAAAAACAAATACCAACAGTTCACTAAAGTGTTACAATTATTTTTTGCATTATTACTGCTGTCTAAAATGTGGAATTCTGAGTACACCATGTTCTGTAAATAACCCAAACGGATGTTTGAAAACAAAGTGTTATGGACTTGATTTATTATTCAACCACCAAATAAAGACCAAGAATTGACAGGAGTGTACTATGGCAAAATTTAAAAAAACCACAGAATCTCTTGCTGAGAACTAGATCCTTGATATGTTCCAGATTTTTCTAAAAACAAGTGAAACTTTATTTTTATGTGTAAATGTGCAAAATGACATGAGCATGCATTAGAAAAATGACATTTAACAAGTCATCTCATGAGAGCCAAGCAAACATAGGAACAGTGATTGAATGTCTGTGACAGATTTCACTTTATAGTCTATCTAGATTTACATCTCACGTTTTGAATTCTTCATTGCTAACAAAAAACAAACAAAACATCTTTTTTTCCTTGGGAATACTACCTGTTACTTGTGGTATGCAAACACAATAAGAATAAACAATACTCTCATTTACTAAAATCAGGGACCACAGAATGCTCCCACAAACATGGAATCTATAAAAAGGTGGTATAAGTTTTAAACAACGCTAAAGTTTAGGATTTAAATAATACCATTTACTGACTGTGATATTTTTATCTAGTTCTTCTTTTTTAGAAATTTTACATATCATATGCTAATAAGTTTTATTAAGCCTCTCCTTTAATGCGTAATCCATTTCAGCAACTAAATTATCATGCATAAGTGAAAATATCAGCTTTAACCCGACATGATCATCTCTTACATATTGTTAAGCATCTTTTCTCTGTTGCTTTGTTTTCTGTACGTTAAAAATGACTTCACTGTCAGCATAAAATGAACAAAAAGAAACCCTAAAAGGGTTTTCACTCTAACAATCAAACACTTTTCCTCCATTCTAGTAGCGTAACCTGAATATATTTATTAAAATTTAATCTTAGCAGTACTTTTAATCCAAAAAAACCAAACTTCGTCTACTGATTTTTTTTGTCATTACTTACAATGTGTTCGTGAATATTGCAGATCATGTGTCCTTCGTTCAGCTTATTTTCAGTTGATTATTCCAAATAAAGACAAGAAAGATATCAAGGGAGGGGCAGCTAAGCATTTGCAAGGTCAGTGGGAATTTCTTCAGTGAGTTTTGTCTGGAAATATAATGAGAATCAAGAACTACAGACCTTTCTCCCCAAAATATGATTTTTATAACATGTGCTAATTTATTCTTACAATTCAATAACATACTGGCAATGGCCCGGTTAAAATTTTTGCAAGCAGTTTTTCAAAGAAAATATGCACATGATCAAAAAGGATTTATAATTATAAGCAAACCTTTGTTTGGTATGGAAACCTAATACCAAACCATGAACAGCACTTAATTGGTATGGTAAAAATAAAAAGACAGGTAATAACAAGTGTTGGTAAGGATGTAGATAAATTATAAGAATTCAACTGCTATTGAGAAAGCAAAATGACACAGTCATTTTAAAATTACAAGCCAATTTTTCAAAAGAACTTAACATTGAGATAACATTTGAATGATGCTTTACTTCTTCAAGACAAATAAATGTCTACTCAAAGAGAGGAGTACAAAATATAGACAGGATATGTACAGTATTCAATAGAAATTATTACTACATAACATAATTTAGATATAAAAATTAATTATTAGTAAGATTAACTTAGCTATTATTATTTATAATCAGTAAATAGTTATTTATTACATGAATGTATTTATAACATATATTACTAATGAAAGAAACACAGTCATTAAAGAGTATGTAAGACTTTCTGTATACTAAATGTCCACTGAAAATAAGTAATGCTATAAAGTTAATTAATATTAATTAATTAATTAGGTAAATAAGTAAGTATGTATACTCCTTGCTATGAAATAGTGTGACATCTTCCCTAGGGAACATAAGATGTCTCTGTGCATCATCAAGCAGACACTTCAGAGCTCCCAGGGAGTAAACCACCAATCAAAGAGGGACCCATGGCTCCAGCCACATATGTAGCAAAGGATGGCCTTGTCTGGCATCAATGGGAGGAGAGGCCCTTGGTCCTGTGAAGTCTGAATATTCCAGTGAAGGGGAATGCCAGCGTAGTGAGATGGAAGTGGGTAGGTGGGTGGAAGACTTCCCACACAGAAGCAGGCAGAGTAAGGATGGGATAGGGGATTTGCAGAGGGGAAACTGGGAAAGGGGATAATATTTGTAATGTAAATAAGTAAAATATCCAATAAAAAATTCTAAAACTGAACTTACAATGTCTGGATAACTCTATAAATACCCACCTCTCTATTGTGTAAATTGAAGAGATAATTTCAAGATATCTAAATGTTAGCTCAGTAATATTTTAAGGTAACACCCATATTAATATCAAAATATATGCACTTAATATTTGTAAGATTCAGCAAAAATTGTTGGTATACAGTATAAATTTTACTCTAAATAACTAACATACATGCATCTTCAAAAGGATTACGTTTGAATATACTTAAATTAGTAGGTCTAGAATTCTCTTGCATTGGGTTTTATTTTGTAATTAAACATGCTGGAATGGACTATATTACAGCTAAGTATTTCTATAAAAACTTTTTGATACAATATGGACACGGTATACTAATAAATAAATTTTAACTTAGAAAAATAGAATTCAGAAATTAAGAGTAGTGAGCTTAGGATAAAAGATATAGAAAACTACCAATCAGCTAATGATCAACTACTTGATTAATTGTATTTTGGTGTGAATAAATAATTCAAATTTAGTAAGTTCTTATTAGCTATTTCCTATGAGAATTGCTCAGATTTGATTTGCAACATTTGTAGCAGCACCTAGTGACATTTGTTGACCTTCTTCTTTATGTCACATACTATGCTAGCTACTTTGACTCAATTATTAGCTACAATATCCCAACAACACTATCTTTTGTACCAATCCCATCTTTCATACCAATGATTGAGTTTGTAAAATAGGATGCTAAATATGACAAAATTAGCAAATGCTCTGGCCAAATCAAACACATTTTTGTCTCAGTTTAAAATTTGCCACATATACATCTTCTAAGTCCTTGATATATTTTATTTAAATTTTAAAACAATCCAAACTTATGACTGTTATATTTAAAAGGAAAAGCTTCAGAGAGATTAATTAACTTTTGAGTTTACATAGGTTGTACTCTATTTTCCTGTCTCTTCTATGTGGGTTCCAAATGGGTACCGAATTCAAACAAAATACGTAATAGCCATTGTGATGATGATACTGATGATAAAGTGCTTGTTGTTGGTATATAATGTGCACACAAACTGTAATGCACAAAAATAAGTTTGCAGTAGCAGCACACCAAATGAAGGCTCTAAGACAAAGATCAATGTGAATTTTCATCAAAAAATTTTCTGTGATCTTAGTAGAATGGAATAGGGAATTTAAAGGTCAAGGGAATGAACAAATTAAAATTTTAAAGTGGCTAATTTTAATGTTCATGTCTTGGGAGGTACTCTAAAAAATAATAAAATCTGCAATACTTCCCATCTGTACCTTTGAGATGCAAGATAATAGGTAAGATCATAATAGCAAGAGTAGGTTATTAAGCTAAGAGAATTGTGTAACTACCTATTGTTAGAATATGGGAGAAAAAATACTCAGGAAAGATTAGAAACTCGAGAATTCTTTTACCTTGAAGTTTCCCAGAGACTATTAAATGGCAGTACTTCAATGTCTAATCCATTTACTTAATTTACCTAATCCATAATGTCTTTGGTAGTAGTTAACCGTCACTTTGAAACTTTAGCTTAGTGAGTATGCATGCTGGCTATTTTACTAACCACTAGTCATTATTACTCTCATTATATATCTTTCTTGAGGCATCCTCAAAGTCACCAATTATGTGCAAAATGTCAACTTCTATATTGCATGATGTATATTTGTACCTTTGGAGCATTTTTAGGGAAGTAAAAGTCAATTAAGTGTTTTACATTTTTTTTTCTCAACTCGAGGTAGTATCTTTTGGAAACACAGACTCTCAGTTGAGAAATGTTGCCATAGTATTAGCTTATTGGTTAATGAATGGTATGGAACAATCCAGCTTTTGGAGATACCACACTTGGGCAGGCAATCCTGATTTCTATAATAAATCAGTTTGAGCAAGCAAAGAGGAACAATCTAGTTAGTGAGCAGCATCCCTGAAATGTTTTTGAGTTCCTGCCTCCAATTGTGTTACTACTCTGATTTCCTCCCATGATGCTCTGTAATACGGAAGTATAAGTTATGCAAACCCTTTCTTCACCAAATTGATTTTGTTCATGATGTTTTATTACAGCAATAAAAATGCTAAGACACCAGCAATTCAGCTACCAGTGTTTACAAGCATGGCACGCTTCATTAAAATAGATTGAGAGTTTCATCTGTAATAGGTTAGAGTTGTTCTTCCCATGGATCATAGTGATTACTTCAAATAATCTTACAAATTCCTTTTAGATACGTTCAAAATATGTCAGAGACCTCCAAATGCGTCACTGGAGTCAATGAGATAATTGAGACACATTTAAAAGATCTTTAAAACATATTAAAATAATCATTGATTCTTTGTAACTAATTAAAACATTTTGAATTTTTTTTTGTCTTCTGATTGATTACGTAGGACTCAATGTAATTATGAGGGTCAGAGGAAAGCACAGAAAATTTCTATAATATAAAATGCAAGAAGTCTCATGAGGCAAATACATTTAGATTTGTAGATAGCTGGATGCAGAAATTACACTATTTAAGAAATATATCGTGAGCTCACAAGGTCCTTTTAATGGTTCAGAGAGCCTTAGAGCCGAATAGGATCTGAGAGAAAGATTAATGTGATATAATATAATTGTTTGAAAGCAGGGTCATGAACTTTTGGTTAGATAATGTGCCTATATATTCATTAAGTCACAGAAATGAATATATAATGTGATTATATTAAGGGATGCCAGATAAAGTTCTAAGGAAGATTTTTAATGATATTCCCAAGACATGAGAAATATATTAGTCAACAACTTGGAAATCAAGAACTGCAACTCAGGTCTTCTAGCATGAACTGCTATTTCTCTCATGAATCAATACCAGCATTTCATTTTAACATACAATGTTCCAGTCTTATTCTTGGTAATGGCAACATTATTCAGACAGTAGACCTATATCATATGAGGTCTTTTTCCAGGGTAACAGAATAGCTTTTATTGAAACTTTAATGTGTTGGTGCTGGTAAGATATCTTAATGGTTCAGCACACTAGATGTTCTTTCAGATGACTTAGGTTAGACTTATTCCCAGTACGCACAAGGCAGCTAATAACCATCTATAACTACAGTTCCAGGGGATCATCTAATACACTCTACTAATCCCCTGAGCACTAGGCATGAAAGTGTTGCCCAGAAAAAATTGCAAGCAAAATACTGATACATATAAAATAAAAATCAAAGTAGATGTTTATAAAAATATAGTATTTCATGGATGTAGAAAATGTTTTTATTCATAAGAAATGTGGTTATATGCAAATTAATATTTTTCTAATTTACTAATGTTATTGTACATAATAATATGAATATAAAGTTGTGTGCATATATGCTGTGTAGAATGCATGTGGAATTTCAGTTATGAAAGATACTTTTAAATAATAATCAGACTATCTCTCATTGTCATGGGCATACGCTTCACAAAGTTTTGGTTACATATTTTGTTTAGTGTAGATTCTGTTTCAGAGGTATTGAGTAATATGATTATTATAAAAAATGAATATATTATGACATAGAAATATATTTTCATATATTTATTTACTTTTTAATCTTTTTGTTTAACTGTAACTAAGACACTATGTTCCAATCCTCCTCTCTAATTTCAAGACACCAGTATCTATAATTTTAAGTGCCACAGAAGTTAAATCACATAGGTTAATTACAGTTGGGAGTAAAATCAGGTGGAATATATCATTCTGTACTTGGTTTCTTCAGTGAGTATAATGCCCTCCCTGGCATTACAAATCAAGTATTATTTTCATGTTAAGTTTGAGAAGTGATCCTTTACATGTGTATGTATCACATTTTTACCATTGATTCTTTGTTTGATATGATTGACCTCATATTTTTGTTGTTATAAACAATGCCATAATAAACACCAAAGTGCAGGATATCTCTTTCCCAAACATGTCATATGTCTCTTAATAGATTTCCATATATTAAATGCTAGATAATAGTTTTCCCTCTGGAAACTCAGTTGTTCTGCTGTTATTTTTGAGAACATGCCATTTGGTTCTCATGATAGACATATAAATTTAGTTTTCATCTGTAATGTACAGTTTTCTCTTGTTTTCATATTCTTACCAACACCTTACAGTTTCCTTTTACTTTTTTTTTGACAGCAGTTATACTAGCAGTGGTGGGATGGTATATCATCCTGATGGTGATTTATATTTCCTTTTAGATTGATCAAACTAAAAAATTGTTTGAATGTTTTTTGCTATTGGTAGGTCTGTTTTTGAAGAAACATTAATTCAGAAAATGAGATCATATTTTTATTAATAGTGAAGCGTCTGCATCCAAGTTTCTCATAGAAATTCTGTCATAAGTGTGCTTAGATATTTAAACAGAAGAGATGAACTGCAAGAGTAGCAGATGAAAACCTGCAGATGAAGGCCTGAAAACAGGCCTTTCTTCTTTTATTGAATACAAAGTAAAATGCACAGATATCCAAAGACAAACAAAATGCATAGAACTAGATCACTCTGAATTATTCTGTACAAAAATATCAGTTAAAAGAATAACAAAATATTGTATATATTAGAAAAAATAATTTCAACATACTCCCTGTATGTACTCTCAACCTCATTACTAAAACAATAAAACGTGACCCAACTAAGTGTTACCTTTGAAAATTACCTTTTAAGTGTCAAACATGGCTAGCTGATATTTAAATGTTATAGAAAGAAAAATTTATATACACTGTAATGACAGGAGAATCACTGCTTGAATACACACAGGAAAAGATAAGATAGGAGGAATACCATAGCTAGAGAAAAGTATTTCTTAAGGAAAAAAATGTATAATTCAACACGAAGTCACAGCCACTTTCATTGTATACCTTCTGGTGAGAAAAATCTTCAAATAGAAGAATGAAAGGAATGCATATGTCTGGAGTTACATTTGAAGTATGAATTCTCTGATCACTGTATTTTTTAAAATGTACTAAAAACATATCAACAGTGGTACTGAAAGCAACACAACCTGGATTTTTCTCTTCTATAATCATACATGGTATTGGTGTGACACCATAGCCCAGCATTCCAGATACTGAGTGTTTGAAGTGTTTATGGTTCATGGTGACGCAGACCATATATAGAGCCAAAACATAGTTATTAATAGAATCTTGACAATTACATAACAGAAAATTGGAGGATAATTTTGGGATAGTAGAATTGAATTAGGAATTGATAATCATGAAAGAAATGTTTTGGACTTCCCTAAATCACTTTGTAATCATAGTGTTAAGTAATCTAATAATCAAGAATTGAAAAATAGAATTATCAAACATTTCAATGTAAATTAATCTAGATGTGTGAGATGTCATAAGGTAAATGTAAAATAATCTGCCTAAATCAAATCAGAATGATAAAATATAGCCTAGATACATAGAAAGAGCAACAATTTGCTGTAACTCTTTGGTAACTGCAGTTTGATATGAAAAAAACTAATTCTATAAAAATTTGCTTTCATCAATAAGTAAGCCTTGATCTCAAGGACACAGGTTTCAGAGGGTCAGTAGATCAGTCAGGTCTATCTTCCCTTCTGGCTATGTTTACCTTAGATAACACTGTCTGCAAGGACAGTAGAGTTATTGATGGAAAATTCTTTATTTGATTTCTTTTGGTTTCTGTTACTTTGATGAACACCCTTGCCAAAATTATCTTGAAGAGAGAAGAGTTTTTTCATTTTATACTAACATGTGGTAGGCCATTTTTCAGGTAATCCAAGATAGGAACTCATGGTGGTTATCTGGAGGCACAGAAAAATGGTGCTTATTGGTTTGATCCCTGGTTCATGTTTATTTTCCTTTCTTAAACTGCCTAGTCCCAAGTGCTTAGCAATAATACTACTCACAATAGACTGGGTCCTCCTACTTCAATTAGAAATCAAGAAAATGCCCCAGAGTCAGTTCCAAAAATCTATTTGATGAAGATAACTGTTTATTTGCTATTTCTCTCCCTAAGTATATCAAAATGACAACCAAGATTAACCTTCAAAACATTCACTACCATCAAATGACAGAGCACATTCCTCCACTCTCCTCTCTATGCAAAGACTCTAAAATGTTGATCTTAGGAGCTCACAAAGAACTTTCCAAATAGTCAACTATACTTAAAGGAGATTGAACCCTGACAATGTATTCTAGAATGAGCTCTCTATTGTGTTCTCTTACTTTCTTGGTGTTTTTCTACTAATATAATATTAATAAAACCTAATCCTTTATGCCATAAGAAATTAGGACTGGGCAATATGTAAAAGAAGGGAAAATGCTGTGCTGCTTCTTATACCATAAAAAGTTATAATGCTTTCTGTCTGTGTGTTGACCACTTCTTTCACTATGGAGACAATTTTGGAGACTGCAGATGATGTTGCGATGAACTGCTAAAAGTTTTGATATGGAACATCAAGAAGATGAATGGAGTAGTTTATCTAAAGATGCAATATGTATTTGATTGCAATTACCCACAGAGAAAAATGATAGGTAATAGGAGGAGTCTCAAGATATAAGTAGCAGAAATAGTTCTTTACTTTCCATGATAACATTAAAAATAGAATGGCAATCAAAAACAGAGTTTGAGGACAAGTGAATCATAGGCAGAGTCATAGTGACCTGTCCCCTTAACCTTCTCCCAGTTGATACCCTGTTCTGAAAGATATCTGTACTCCCCCTGAACACCCACGCTCCGGTGTCATCCACATCCCCACGTCCTGCATTTATGCATTTATAACCCCTGTGTGAATAAGTAAAATTGATGATCTGATTTAAAAAAATAAATTAAAGAAAAGAACAGAGATTGAGGTTTCATAGTAGAAGAAGCCAAGAGTGGTTCTCAGAGAACAGACTGAAAAACTGAATGATAAAGGCCAATGATGTTTGAATTTGTAAGGAATGAGTGATATATCCAATCTATATGTATCATGATTACAGATAGGGAAATCTCAAAGGCTATTGACATGAATGGTGGAAAGAAATACTTTTTCTCAAGATAAAGCAATCGATGACCAGGAAAGGATGGTCTAAAGGATAGGAGGAAACAAGTGAGAAACTGACAATAGCTTGTCTTAACGTTGAGTCCAAAAGAACAAGGGCTTCCCTAATAGAAAAGTAGATAGACAAAGCAACAGCTAATTATGTTGCTGTTTCTGGTCCTGCTTTGTTTGTTTTTAAAAAAGCCAAACTCCAATGATCTTAAAATAATCAAGAGTGTTCTTAATAAAGTCAGAAGTGATGAGCAGTGGAAGAGTTCTTGTTCTGTCTTAGTGTATCTGCACTAAGCCATAAATATGTATTTTTCTGGAAATGTAAATTGTATGTAAATCAAGTAAGAGATAGTACTGGGGGAATGATTATAACATTAGTGAAGAAGTCTCTTTCATAGTCAGAATTGTTTTGAACTCAAAGACAGAGCAAGGACATTGGAAACAATTACAGAAAAAAATAAACTTCATTATTTCTGATCTAGAATTAGTGAGCTATAAATGGCCCCATTAACAAAGCACAGCTTTGTCATTATTGCAATTGTAAAAGGCATATTTATCAAGTGTCATTAATTTACATGATTATTTATCAAGCAGATGATTCATAAATTTAGGTGCACTCAAAAGGCAGACACATTCCCAGTAGGGGTCAAGGAGCAGACCATGAAAAACTAAATTAAATGCCAACCAATCTTTCTAAGAAATTTTAGCTCTATATCTATAACTGAAGCTGCAGTGTGAGCCTGCAGTTTTGCTCAAGACCATCCAGATTCTGCAGATACACACAAACTCACAGAAAACACAGCAATTTCCCAGCACTCCTTAAGTTGTTGCCGGGTAAGTATTTGTTATATTGGAAATTATAAATCTCTTCTCATTGTATTGTAAAAATTTGGTTTTGTCTAAAGTAAATGACTTAGGACACTCAAGAAGATGAAATTGGTAAGGTGAGTAGAGGGTTTTAAAATCTACTTTACACTTGTCTTTTTGCAGAAGACACATACCGATATTAAAATAGGATGTACCAAATACTCACTGGGTACTGTACTTGTTAAAAAGATAACTTTGTTTATACAAGTATATATCTTTAAAATAAACATTAGATATTTGATATTGAATTTTATACCTGAGGGAATTTAGGCTGACTCTGAATTGGAAGGAAAAAATAGCAATAGTTCACTTTAGAATCTTTGAAAGCAGGTTAATTTGAATTCAGAAAGATAGTTTAGATAATGACCCAGTATTGGCTAGGTAACTAGTTAAAATCAAAGAAAATATCTAAATTAAAATTATTAAAATATTTTTATTTTCTTTTTTTCATAAATTAATTTATTTATTGACTTTACATCCTGATTGCCTACCAATCCCCTTCTCTTATCCGCCTCTCACACAGCCCCTCCTCCCTGGGTATCAACTTACCCTGGTACATCAAGTCACTATAGGACTATGCATATAATCTACTCAGACCAGACAAGGCAGCCCACTTAGTGAAACAGGATCTACTGTCAGGCAAAACAGTCACTGTTTCAAGTTGTAAGACCTTCATGAAGTCAAAACTGTACATCTGCTACATATGTGGGGCAAGGCCCATGCCTAGCCCATGCTTGCTCTTTGATTGGTGGTTCAGTTTCTAGAAGTTCCCAAGCTTCCATGTTTGTTGACTGTTGTTCTTCCTGTAGTGATCCTATCCCATTTGGGTTCTTCAATCTTTCCCTCAGCTCTTCCACAGACTCCCTGAATGTTTGTCTGATGTTTGGCTGTGGATTTCTGCAAAGATAGTTATCCTAGGCTCCTGTCTGCAAGCATAACAGAGCATCACTAATAGTGTCAGAGCTTGGTTCTTGCCTATGGAATGGGTTTCAAGTTGGGCCAGTCATTGGTTGGCCGTACCCTCAGACTCTGTTCCATCTTTGTCCCTGCACATGTTGTGGGCAAGACACATTTTGGGTTGAAGGTTTTGCGTGTAACTTTGTGTCCTTATTCCTTCACTAGGAATAAAATATTTCTTAGTTCAGGGTTAGAAATTTTTAATAAGAATAATCAACAGTGTTTAATATGTGGTCTAATACATGAGGAACCAAATGTGAGGACTTTTTTGCCTCCTGATCATCTGTAGTCTTTTTTTGGGGGAGGGGGTGGGAAGGTGTAGGTGGGGGAGAGGGTGGGAAGGTGTAGGTATGTGGATTGTATACGTGATGCAATGTATGAATAAGTGTGCACAGACACATGGAAGAGAGATGAGAATGTCTAAAACCCTTGTTTGTCACTCTGAATATGGTCTTCTATTAAAGAAGTGCAATTGTTGGGTAACCTTGATGTTTAATGTTTACAAAAGAGCATTTGATCATTTGATTTCCCAAACTGATTCACCAATTCAATAGTGTTTTGGAGAAAATCTTCAAGTCTATAATCTCTCTCTCTCTCTCTCTCTCTCTCTCTCTCTCTCTCTCTCTCTCTCCATATATATGTTCTCAAATGAATGAATAGAATTAGTAAAAATACAGAAAATTCACAAAGTCAAATGTGATGAACTGAAACTATTGGAATGAAAAGTTTCCCCAAAACCTAGGTTCCTCCTCTGTGAAAGTGCATATCACTTTGGACACATTCACATTTATAAATCCTCAGAGAAGACTTGTATGCTGGTCCAGTGCTGAAGTGCCCTGATTTTAGAATTGGGAATTAAAGCCTTTCTAAAACAGAAAGGAATGGTGGGGTCTTTGATAATAAAAACCACAGCAGAAAAGGAATGACTCAGAATGCAAAGCCATCTGGCTTAACAAGTAAATAGCCAGAAAGGGACTTGTCTCCTGGCCACTGATGAGCTTTTTGTAAGCATTTTTGAATAGTTCATGTGATGTATTAGTTGCCTAGAGTGACCATAATTGAGTAATTTAAAACAAGAGAAATATATTAACCAGAAGTCCCTAAAATTAGCTCTCTGCTACCAATGGCATTAAGGTTACATTCTCTGAAGACACTGTGATGGTCACTTCTTATTTATGGATAGTTTCTGAGGATTTATCAAGTTTCAGTGTACCTTGTCATGTCATTCTCAATCAGTCATTCCAGGCTCTTCCTTTAAACATGTGTGCTACCTGTGTAAGTTCCTTGACCGTACTTTCACTGGTATAGAAAGCACAGCTTAAATAACGTCTTACTCTAGCCAGACTTGGGTACATGTTAACCTGATCAAACTTGCAAAGCCTTTATTTTTAAGTATAGGCACAAGAGGCTGAGAGTGGTGAATACTTTTGATGAGCCACATATTTCAAGACATATCTAACAAGGGAATCTCAGAATATTGATACATTAGTTATATTAATAACATTCATATTTCCCCTATGCCCAACTAATTTTGAATTTCTCATTTAGTTATTTTAATTCATATTTAATTTAGAAGTATCTCTATCATAATCTAGAGGTAAAAACAAAATTTTAATTGCATTGTCAAGGAGTATGGAAACCAATTTATCTCTTAGTAGCACTGAATTATGTGAAAATAAAATATGAAGCAAGAAAAGACAACACATTGTCTCCTGCATTTCTTGGTGGTGTTTTGCCATTATGAATCATATCACCCTTCCTATGCTTTCCCTTATTGGTACTTACTACATCTCAGTTATGTACACATTTCCCTATCACATTATTATTTCTTTTACCCTCCATGTTTACCTTCATTCAACTTTTCAAGAGTATGCATTTCTAAAATTACAAATATGTGCTTCTGCTGAACATATAAATTGACGATCATTTATAATTAACCAATAAATTGCTCTGCAACAGTGCAATATAAACATAGAAACAAAGACAGGTAGATATTTCATTCATGCAGTTTCAAATTCTTGGCCCAACCAATTTTTATCAGCCCCTTGGCATTTCTGTAATTTATCCTTCAAAGATTCTGAAGCTAAGATACTTCACACATAAAATGAGAGATCAGTGTTAATTTTCCTTCTTGCAGAATAGAAGACTTTTGGCAGCAGTAACTAAGTGTTTCTGAGTGGCATCATTTTATTCTTTACCATAGTTATTTTGTGTTTTCTAACTTACTTTATGCTCTGCAAATCCTTGACCTAGCCACATCCTGGATTATTTTCAAGGAGCTATTGTGCTTACCTCATACAGAAGCTGGGAATTGCAAGGCAGGAGTTTCATTTCCTGCCAATCAATTGACAAACTCCTTCCTGTCCAGTTCTCCCTCCTAGCTTTACCTCCATTTAGGAGAATTCCCCACAACTACCATATTTTTTCTTCTGTAAGTTAAACCACAAACATGTGGTCCAAATTGAACTTGCTACATCTATCATCTACTCTACTTTCTCTCTTAATAACAAACAAAACATACATGTATCCCTCCTTGGACTTTCCCTCACATGGTGTCTTAGTGAATTTCTACCACTATGAGTAAATACTAAAAACACAATGATTTATAGATAGATTGATGATGCTGAGGAGATGATTCAGTGGTTAATATACATCCCTCACTAGTAAGGAATTGGACTTAGATCCTTAGAATTCATGTTAAAAGCTGAGTATAGTGGTATGCACCTGTATTTCCAAAGCTGTGAAGACAGAGATAGAAGATCTCTGGAGCTCATTGCCCATCAGCTTTGACCAAATCAGTTCAAGGAGGTGAACAATAGAAATTGTTGCTTAACCTACACCTTTGCCATCCATATGAATGTACACACATATGTGTACACATGAGCAAGTATGCAAGCACAGATATTCACACCAATTAATTAATCTCTCATGGTTTCAGAATCTTGGAAGTTGACTATCAAGGCATAGGCATCTGGTAATAAGGGGTATGTTGTGTGAAAACATGATAGAAGTTAAAGCAAGCCTAGAGAAAACTAAGATTACAAATTTAGCTAAATCCACCCTCTATTAGGAATGTAGTCTCTTAATAAAATGTTACTGCACTCTTGAAGGAAAATTTTTCATGACCTCTTAAAGGTCACATCTCTTATTGCTGTTATAAGGACAACTATATTCCATCTTGAATTTTGGAAGAACCATTTAAACCATAGGATTAAGTGAAGAAAAATAAAATCACCTACCTATCAAAATGAGTCTTTTATTAGCTCTTATTTTGATATTTTATCCTTTGTCCATTGATGGACAAAGGAATGAGCAAGCATGGTGGAGGAATACTTTCTAGTGTTTTGAGGATAGTTGAATACACAAAGACCCCTGCCATCAGGTATTTTTCCTTTAATTTGAAATTTATTATTTTCTCACATAATAATTTCTGATTATATTTTCCTCTCTTTGTACTCTTCCCAGCTTGTCTCCACCTCCCTCCCTTCTGGATTCACTTCCTTTTCTGTCTCTCATCAGAAGATTAAGAGGCTTCAGTGTGACTGAAATAAGATAAAATCATAACTAACAAAGTCAAACTGAATAAAGTAAGCAGATGTAAAGGGCCCAAGAGAAGTGACAAGAATCAGAGACCCACTAGTTCACATATTGAAGAATCCCATAAAAATACTAAACCAGAAAACCTAGTATGTACGCGAGGAAACTTTTGAGTAGAAGGAGAGAAGAAAAAATAAATAATAATGTAAAATAAAAAAAGAAGAAAAGAAACCCACTTCTTGGAAATTATGAGTAAAAAAAAACACCAAAGATGTCTTGAGTTCATTTTCTGTTGAGATCTACTGCTAGGAATACAACTATACCCTCAAGAATACTTTGTTTTCCCTGTGAGACTTCATGGAAGAAACTAAACATTTGTTTACAATGGTTATCTATTAGAGGTTGCTTCTGGGTTAGAGATGGTGACGCGCGCGCGCGCGCGTGTGTGTGTGTGTGTGTGTGTGTGTGTGTGTGTGTGTGTTTCCTCACAACTGTAGGATTCCATTTGAGGCAATCCTGTACAGGTCTTATGCACGTTGCTCCAACTACATATGAGTCTATGTGTGCCTCAATCACACTGATTTACAATGTCTTATTTTCTTGATGGCTTCCAGCCCTTTGACTCTTACATTCCTTAAGCATCCATTTCTCTAGGATTCTCTTGGCCCCTGTAAGATGGATTTGATGGAGCTATCCCACTTAGAGATGGGGCTTACATGGTCTTTCACTCTCTACAAAATTCCTAGCTGTGGAAATTCTGTATTTGGTCCCATCTGCTGCAGGAGAAATCTTTTCTATCAACAGATGAGCATGGCACTTATCTGTGAACAGAGAAGAAATATAGTAGAAATAATGTTATTGCTATATTACTTATTTATTTCTTTTAATAGGAATAGTATTTGACTTTACCCTAGGTCCCTCAACAATCTAATCTCAGGTTATTGATCACCCTGAAAGTGTTGAGTATGGTGTCTATCTTTTAGAGTGAGCCTTCAGTCAAAACAAAGGTGGATTGGTTACTCTCCTAAGTTTTGTGCCACCATTGTACTGTCATATCTTACAGGCAGGACACCACTGTTTATCAGAGTTAATGGCTAATTTGGTATTTAAATCTCACTTTTGGTAGCTTACAGTATATCTTTCTTTACCAAAAATGCTAAAATGTAGAAGTATAGTTATCCTGTAGACTCCAGATTGTCTTCTTTATGTCCAATGATACTGAATGAAGATACTGTCTTCAGGAATGGGGCCTTGTTGTCAATTTCTGGAGATCAATCCATAGCTTTGGTCACAGTCAGAGTTGTTTCGGGATTCCTATAGGAACCCTTTGCCAACATCTCAATTATATATAGACCAAAACAGGGAAGTATCATTTGGTGAGAAAAGCTGACCGGTCAGAGCTTTGTCTCCTCCATAATTTGGTTGTTTTTATTTATACTGCCTTTATAGATGTAGACATTTTTGGAAGCTTCTACTTGATTAGTTTTCCAAATTACTCAGCAAATGACCCTTGAAATCTCAGAGTAGTTTGATTTGCATTTCTTTTCCCTTATGAGTAAGGACATAGAATATGTGTTTCTCAGGCATTTGCATATTACTTTTCAATTTTTCCATTTTAATTATTATTTATTTAGAATTTTCTGTTTAGAAATGTTTCCAGATTTCAAATTGGGTTATTTTATTTCTTATTATTTCATTTTCTGACTTATTTATATGTTTTGGATATTGACCCTCAATGGGATGTATAAATGATAAAATTTGGTTAATTGGTTTTCATTTGTGTATTTTGTCATCCTAGATGAGGGGCTATTGATAACTGATATTTTCTAAGAAAGAAAAACTTCCTTAAGTTTAATTCTAACATAATACAGTGGATGACCAGACACATGCAAATACATAGGCAACACTAGTGAGACTAGGTAGAATTAAAAGCAAAAATGAAAACAATGAGAACACAAGTTGGGTTGGTGTGGAATAAGGTAGAGGGAAATGAATCGATGTGGAGATAGTTAAATGGATATAATCAAATTAAAATGCATTAAACTCAAAGAATTAATAAAAATACAATAAAAGTTATAAGCCAAACATAAATGAAAATAAATATAGGTGAAATACCTTTTTATAAACAGAAAAACTTGTGGCTAGGGTGTTTGTGTACCCCTGTGTTTCTTCCAGGTGTCAAAGTATCCATATAGTGACTTTGAGTTTTAATCGATACAGCTAGAGCTTTCTTCGATTCTCATTTATATTTTCCGATTTCCTTCTTTACATCCAATCATTTCACAAAGCCAAAACTAGCATAGTAATAGATCTTAAATGTTCTCTGTGGTGAAATATTATTCTTACGGAAAACAGATTCTTCTCTCACAAAATACATCCTGAGTACAGATTCCCCCTCCCTTCAATGCTCTCATCCCACACTTCCCCGCACCATTTGCTTTCAAGATCAGGCCTCCTAAAGAAACAACATGACTAAAAGATACAGTAAGGCAAGGCAAAGTCCTCATATCAAAGCTGGGCATTGAAACTCAATGGGAGAAAAAGAATCCCAAGAGCAGGCAAAAAGTGAGAGAAATACCTCCTCTCACTGTTAGAAGTCCCCGCCAAAACACTAACCTAACAGCCATAATAGATATTCAGAGAACCTGGTGCAGACCCATACTGGCCCTGTGTTTAAACTTCAGTCTCTGTTAGTTTTTGTGAGCTCTGCTTAGTTGATTTAGTTAGTCATGTTCCTCTGGTTTGCTCCATTCCCTTTTACTTCTATAGCCTTTTCTCTTTCTCTTCCTCAGGTTCCCAGATATCCTAGGCTAAGAACTAAATAGGGTCTCCAATGTAAACTCTTTTTCACAAAACTCTAGTGTATGTCAATTTAAGGATTAAAATTGTATTCTAGCCACTGTTCCTGGGATTATACTTTGCAAATCCCTTAAGTCTGTAGGAAGTCTTCCTTGTTTCAGAGCATCTGGTGCCTATTCTATGATTTAAGACCTCATCTGGAAACTACCTTGTACTTGCTTAGTTCTGACAGTAAGCTCTAACTTTAGCAGCCAGAGCATTTCTAATGCATGGCACATAAGAGATATAAAGTAAAATAGACATTAAAATTAAAATAATACCGTTGAACTGAGTGCATTTGCTTCTTACTATATGGACAAGTTTGCATCGTTTACATCATAAAATCTCAATGTACTAGAGAAATCAGGTTCCATATTAGCAGATTATTGTTTTTCCAAACTACAGTCTGCTAATTTCTAAGGTTTGCTTTTATACGGAATACTAATTTGCACTATTAGCAATTTGTTCTTTTTCTCAGTTCCTGGAAAGCACTGTGGTCTTCATAAGGCAACATCAATTCTTTTAGGTTTAAGAACCAAATAGAGTGAAGTGATTTATTTCTGCTTTCATCCTTCTGGCAGTCTCATGCAGAACCTACTAGGTTATGGCTGCTGTATCAGCAAACCCAGTGGGAGGCAAATGCATGTGTCTGTTGGTCCCCAAAGAGAAGCCCATTTCTACTGAAGCTAAACTTGACAGTTTAGGACTCCCATTTGACTCTAAGGAACATGAACTGCTTCACTACTTTTTGAAATGCTTTGCTTACATGTGGCTTTAGCTGACACATCCCTGTGTCCTTTTCCTTCATCCCCCAAAGGAAAGAGAAATATGAACCTATTCCACTTAGAAATCACTGAATAATGTCTACTGCTATCAGATTGCATTCGCTTCAACACTGTTATTTGTTGGAAATATGTAGTTGAATCTCAAAGCCAACAACATTCCCCCAGGGTCCCCATTAGGCAGAAGGGAAACACAGTTGCAAACAATCTGTTTTGTAAAATAGAGGTCTCCAGCAGCAAAGACATCAAGACTGCATTTTGTTGAATATTTCATAGCCTAGTTTATACACTTTACAGACAGTGAGGGAATTGTAAAGGACAGTCACCGAGAAACACAATTTCTATGAAAGACATTTCATGCCTTCCTTCAAAGGATGTAAAGATGAAGCTTGAATATCAGTGAATAGAGAAGATGAAAGAAAGTAAATGACTCATGTAAAAAGAGCATGTCATGACGTTCTTGTGCATGAACTGGCTTCATAAATAAAGTCCCTAAGGGACAATATATAATGTGGTAGCACTGTGTGTGTGTGATAGAGCTGAACTGTTATACTCCCTGATGGTATCATCACTGCCATGTTGAGGTTCCTCACATTACTCATACATTTGTACTTATAATGCTAGGCTTAAACAAAACAAAAACAAAACACGTAGAGATTGATGTGATGGTTAAGACCAGTGGCTTCTTTTTCTCTGTTGTTCAATCCATGTTCAATTCTCAGCATCAACCTGGTGTCTCACAACAATCTGTATGTATCTAGAAGATCTGATGGCATTATCTAGCCTCTAAGGCACAAGGCATGTACATGGTACACACGTATAAATGCAAGTAAAGTATTTTCACAAATAAAGAGTTTTTTATAGGTTACAAAAAATTCTTATCAAGCATTCATATAAAATATGACCCTATATACAGTATCTAATAATTGATGATAATAAATAGGTTTCTGATGAATGCATCTTACGTACTATGTTGATATAATCATTTTAAAGTATCTGTATTTGTAATACCATATACAATGAAACACTGGCAACAGCATTATAAATATTGTATGTTCTATCATTTTGTTGTTTGCATCACTCTTGTGGTTGACTTAACCACATTTTCCTAAGTTTATCCTGACTGTAGAGCCAATGACTATGTTCCACATAAACCATATCACCAGAGTGTGTAGTAACTGATAACATCTAAGTTTATGTAAGTGTATTCTGTGATGTTCAACACTTATAAAATCTCCAAAGGATGCATTTCGCAGAATGAATTCCCGATGCATGGCTGAATATAATTCGTCAAATAACTGAAATAAATTATTCATATAATTACCAGTTTAGTTCAACGATAATGTTGAGAGAATATTAAATATAGGACCACAAGATCACATTTTACAAGACTGATGGAATCCACTCTGTTGTGAACTTACACATGTTCATATAATTTTGATATCATATATATATATATATATGGAGAGAGAGAGAGAGAGAGAGAGAGGGGAGAGAGAGAGAGAGAGAGAGAGAGAGAGAGGACAGTATATATATATTATTCATCTGTAAATATTTATTTTCAGAATAGTAGCTGATTTCTAGGTATGTTTGCTTCATGGTAAGTAATATTTTAGAAATATTTTGTATTGGTAAATTGTTACCCTTATAGGCTCCAAAATTTGTGAAGTGTTTAGTGGAGGCTAAAAAACTTAGATCAGCATTTACTGTATTTCACGTACTTTAATGCAACTATTCTAATGAGTTAGAAAGCCCTGAATATTTTGTGAATAATGAACTAAGAATATGAGGTTGTTGTATAAGACATCTTTTGTTTCTCAGTAAGAGAATAAGTAAGTTTAATACTATCAGCATTTACACTGTAGCTAATTCATCACTAACATATATTTTCTTGGTAGTTTGCTGAGGTAATATATTACAGTGTGTAAAGCAATATCTATGGAAATATATTTTATCTGTTATGGATAAAATCATTCTGGGATAGAGGTATCAGCAGGCCTGGATTTGTCTGAGGAACTAGGAAGGGATCTGTTCCATGTAGACTTCTCTCTGCTTGTGTTTCTTTATGCAATTTTTTCTCTATGTATATATCTCCTTTTTCACTGAACTATGGTGAGTTAGAGCCTACTCAAAGGACATCACTTTAAGTGATATTTCCAAACAATTTTCTTTTATGAGCTGTGAGAGAATGATTTTTTAGTGTATAAATTTAAGGAGAAACAACTAAATTACTAAATAAAGCACAGGGAAGACAGTATAGGTAGAAAACCTTTGTTTCATTTTAACACAATAATCATTTACCTTAAGAATCATTATGGAAGAGGTATTGGAAATCTTAGATGAACAATATGCAAAAATCTTACATTTTTAAGACAGTTTATAGAATGTGACACTAAGTTTCTCAAGTATCATGTTTTGTTTGGAAAACTATATAAAATATTTTCAAATAAAGTTTTAACTTCATTTTCTATTATCCCTTCCTGTCTTATTTCTTAAATATATTTCTGACCATGCTCAAATAAAAAAAATATAGTTAATTTAAAACAAAATCTAATCTAATTCTGATTTCTCTGAACATATTTTTAGCCTGTTTTGTGAGGTCAAAAAATAGCACCCAGTTGTTTTCTGCCTGGAAATCACTTATCATTAAAATAAAACAAATGAGCAGTATACAGAAAAAGAAAATGAGGGAAAATAATCAACAGAGCAAATAATATTCCACTTATGCAAATCACTCTCATTTCTATTTCAATGCCAAAAAAACAAGCATGAAGGCACGGCTGTTCCATAAACAATAGATAAAGCAGCTGCTCCTCAGAAGGCCACTTTAAAATTCACTTGTATTAATTAGGGATCTAATTCTAGAATGGAGAAAGTTCTTTAACCTCCATTGATTACCTAGGAACAAACTCCTATAATTGGAAATGAACTGCCTCAATCAGAGTAGAATAATACAGTTGATAGTTAAGAAGTCAGATGCATCTGTGATCAGAGTCTTCACAGGTTCTTTCTAGGGCATGCAATGCAGAATGCTCAGTTTTCTTCAGGTTGATTGATTTCAAAGAAACTTTACTGCTAAAGCAACTAGTACAATTTTCCAAGTGTTTAGAAGATCAGAAATAAATGGCTCTATGCTTGGTTAACCTTGCATTCAACATTTTGAAAGCTGTATTTGCTCCTCAAGCAAATAATTGTTTCCTTAGAACAATATGAACCACTGTTGTACATCACACTAATTAGTATAAAGTTTAGTTGTTTTCCCAATGCATCTTACTGTGCATCTAGAATTACAGGATTTTTCAGAAGCAGTCTGTTTTTCAACATAAAATATTAAATATTGAGGAATACTGTAAGACGATAGAAAGATATTGTACAATCTTTGAAAGTAAGATTATATTTTTCATGTTTAGCATATGGTGTCTAATAGTCTATGTTTGTAATGACCTAAAATTAGCATAAATGAATTATTGTTAACAATTCATAGGCATCATCTTTTCTCAATAATTTTCAATTATTTTCTCAACCTGCACAAGCCCCCTTCAGATGTCAATCAAGAAAATTAATTCTTTGTGAAAATAATGTGTTGTTTTTTGTTTTGCAACAGATGCTCATGTATTATAATCCTATGCTCTATTCATTACAAATAAACTTAACTTTATGAGTTCAACTAGCAACGTCTACATGATATGAAAATTTATAATCTAGAACTTTCTAAGTTGTATCAAGATTTATGCAACATTCTTTATTGTTGTATGGGCTTTGATCAAAAACGGCATAAGATTTGTATCAAATAAATACATGTTCAAAGATACTTGTAAGAATAAAATATCTCCATGAGTCACAAGCCCACTTCAAAAATAAACGTGATTTTCTTCAAGACAATATGTCGTCATATATATTCAGTGCGTAAGACCGTTCAAACATTCAGAAAAGGTTTATTAAATGATTACTTGATGTCAGGAACTGAAATAATATCTCTCAGTAAAATTCTCAAAGTCCATCTATTTATAGTACGAAGTATAAATAAAGGTGATATATGTAAAGGAATTAATAACACATTTAATGGACATAAAGGTAGAAGAAAAAGAAATACTTTAGGTATCCTAGTTTGAGTCTTCTGCTTTGATAAAATATTTATTTTACCAAAGACATTTTGGAAAGGAAAGAGTTTATTTTGGTTTACAAATTATCATGGAGGGAAGCTAGGGAAGAAACTCAAGGCAGGAACTTTAGGCAAAATCCAATAAGGAAACACTGCCTACTGGCTTGCTTACTCTGGCTTTCTCAGCTATCATTCTTGAACACCCCAGGCCCTTCTGTTTAGAGAAAGTACTGCTCACAGTTGGGCAAGTCCTCTGAGATCAATAAACAATAAAGAAAATCAGAAGACAGGGCCACAGAGCTCAAGCCAATCTGATGGTAGCAATTCCTCAGTTGGCTTTCTACCCTTTTCCCCCATTTCACCCACCCCCTGCCACCATGTGTCACTTGACACTCAAGGTTAGCCGTTATAGTAGGGGTCATCTTCCAATGGCACCTAAGAAGTAGAACTGGGGAAACCTATCATGAGGAATAATTATTTACTCAAACATTTGAATATAGTAACAACTTGCTTGAGAAAAGATAAGAAAGTCATCATCTGACATGGGAAAGTAGAAAAGTGTTACAAGTGGAGAAAACTGGCCAGAGTCTTCATGGTAAAATTGAACAAGACAAACTACATTTCTTATTCCACCAATCTTGTGCCAGATGGATCGCAAAATGAAACACATAACTTAAGATTTCTCGCAGATGTGTCATCCACATGGTGGTTGGTATGTGTCGCAGGAAACTAAAGTGAACAATACAGATAGCTTAGTTCATAGTATGACATCTAGAAATACAGGCAAGTACAAATGGAACATTTCTACCACCAATTTTTCTTAGCATTGTCAGTAATTCTCTGTCTCCCATTCACCCTCTAACATTACAAAGAAAGAATTAACTGTTTAAAGCTGGAAGTATCATTTTTCCTGTGGGCATTAACATAAATATTTTTAAAATTCTTTTCTTAATTTTTACCAAATATTTCAAGTTATTTTTTGACAGTCAATGCTATTCATTCTAGAAGTAATTGATGAAGGGATGTTGGAGAATGTCAAAACATTTTTCTTTAACCACAAATGGTCACATGATTCTCTCTTTGAGACTACTTACATGATTTATTACCTTTACTAACTTGAATATAATGAACGAGGCAGGCATTCCTGGGAAAAAATGACATTTATGTTCATCAGGGATGGTGTTTTTTAGTTCTTGATTAGTTTTTCCTTACCTAGCTCAGAGCAATAGGGTAACATTAGCTTCATAACATGAATTTGGAATTGCTCCTTCAATTTCTGTTTTATGGAATATTTAGAGAAAAATTGGCTGTAGTTCTGAATCAAATTTCTGAAAGAGTTCTACTGTCAATCCATCTGGATTTAGGGTTGTTGTGAATATCTATCTATCTGTCTGTCTGTCTGTCTGTCTGTCTGTCTGTCTATCTATCTATCTATCTATCAATCTATCCATCCATCTATCATCTATCTATACACACACCCATATATATGTATATATTTATGTATATTTATACAATTGCAAGTTCATTTTTCCTTATTTTTATGTTAAATAAATAATTTCTGATCTCTTTTTGGTTTAATGTTAGTGGGCAAGATAAATCTACAACCTATTTCCTACTTTGTAGAATGTAATTTTTAAAGTAATCATGATTTGTGAAATTTATGTGACATCTGTGTTCATCTCTAATTTCATTAATTCTATATTTTTCTCTCCCTTACATTGTTTAATCTAGATAAGAGTTGTATAATTAAAACATCCATAGGCTGATGAAAATAACATTCATTCCATAGTGCTTTTGTGTTTTATTCTGTTTTCCAGTCTACTTGCCCAGCCTTTGTCTTTTGATTGAGATACAGAGATTATTAATATTCAGAGTTATTGTTGAGGATGTGTATTTATTGATCTTGTTTCATTAGTTATTTTTATTATTTATCTAATCTTATTTTGTATAACAGCAGTTAACCTAGCATCATATACTTTTCTCCTGGAGCCTAATAGGTATGCATATTCTTTACATTCAGTGAGAAATATTCTTTCTAGTATACTTTGCAAGGCTAGACTTAAAAATCATGAAATATTTTAGCCTTTTAATCATGGAAAATTTACATTTTTTATTCTAATACAGTTGGTTAAGTTTGCCAGATACAGTAATTTGTGGTCTTTTAGGACTTGAAGCACGTTGCACCAATCTCTTCTGAATTTTAACGTTTCTGCCTATAAATCAGTTGTTATTGTTTGTCCTCTATGTGTGTATAGAATCAATTTCCACAGATTTGAGAAATATTCTTAAATGACTTTGTTCAAAATATTTCATATGCTTTTAACCTGTAATTATCCTACTCCTTTTTATACCTTGATTTCTTTAATTATAACTTCATAGATAAGAAAATTGTATATTGAAATTATAAATACGATAAAATCTAATTAGAAGGGTATCACATTTTTAGATTTGTTCATAATTATAGAATCCTATTTCCTGAAAGCTACAAATATACTTAGAGCATACAATGTAGTCTTAGTAGGAGAAAAATGAATGTACAATATAAATATAAAGGAAAATGTTGCCAGAATTACTTTATGTGTTTCTTAAGTTGTCAATATTCTTTCTTTCTTTTTTCTTTTTTTTTTGGCTCCAAAGGACAAACTTTTAGCTCTTGGATGTCTTTGATATTATTTTTAATAATGTCTTTATTTCAGAGATTTAGTTCATTTGCAAGGCTGTGTATGGGGAATCAACTGGGTGTGAGTTCCATGGGGTACACCAGAGAATGTCAGCTCCCTGAGATTTAAATTACAAGCATGTGAGAAACCATACCTGGATGCTTGAATGAAATATGGGCAAGTTGGAAGTACAGTAGGCATTCTTAACCGGTACCCCTTCTCTCTAGCTCCACATTTCTAATTGTGAAGTTAAATAAGCTGTGTAGCTTTAAAGAAAGTAAAGAAACAAAAAGTCCTCACATTTTTGATATCTTATAATATTGTTCTATTTTATTCCAATGTTCAGTGGTTCTGGTATATCTAGTATCATAGGCCTTAGACTTTAGATCTTTCATTAAACAAGGCTAACATTTGTCTATATAAATGAAAATTATCAACATAATAATGCATAATATCTAGTAGATGCAAGTTATTTGATAGACAGATATACTAATATTTGATATTTCATTATCAATATTCCATTTATTTATAGGTACATAATACATACCTTTTACATGTTATTATATTTATAAACTATACAATATTTCCCCATATGATACATAATTATTCGAGTCTGCTAATGTCTTATAGTTTGTACATTTCCAATGTAACTCTTACATTATAGAAAAATTAGTTCAAAGTCAAATGTAAATAATTGTTGTTACTAAATATAGCCAAACTAATGTATAAGAACTAAGGTTCAAACTTTCTGAATACTTTTAGAGATATATAACTAAATCTTAAAAAAAATAATTTAGGAACATTTTCTTTGAGATAAATCAAATACATTTCATTTTCTTTGAGATAAATCAAATACATTTGAGAAAGAAGCGTAGTACTAATCAAGGTTGTAGTTCAAAAGCAAATGCATCAGAACCTAGGGGAATTAATTTAAATATTTGTATACTTGTCAGCAATATCTTTGGAATATCAAAATCCATTGATACATTTTGTTTGGATAGTATATTGCATTTTAGTTGCATAAGAAATAGCCTTATTTTTTAATAAATGCTTCTGACTGTAGATTTATTTTCTTATATGAACCTATATTTAGATTAAGAGAATCTAAAGACGAGAAGTTGTGTTGAAGAAATGTTATATGAGTGTTTAGGAGTTGACATGGATGCTATTTCATTCCAGTAACAGAGTATTTGTCAATGTAATCTAGCCTTGCAGTCAGTTGACTTGGATTGTGCCTCTATCCTCACAATTGTCTCTATAAAGTTTGGTAATATGAATATATTAAAGTTCTCTTTACCTATCATTTTTGAAAAAGTAATAATACTGTGAGTCTTAGATAGGAGGCTTATAAGAAATATATCACAACATGAATATGTATGACTGTAATAAAATAGAATCTATAATTAACTCATCTAGATTTTGGTCTAGAAACAAACTAGTTGGCCCTATAGTGAATGAAATAACCCTAAAGTCAAGATAAGAAGAGTACCACATACTCCACATATAAAACTAACATATAATTTGAACTAGTAGAATGTATTTTTAATGATCTTAATGTTATTTAAAGAACAAAGTTATTTATCGTAGCTGAAAGTTTGAGTGGATTCAAGTAATAGGATATGTTCTTGCCTTATTACCATTTTAAAATGTGATTAGTTTATTTTATGTCTGCATTTTTATATAAGACTGAATTGAAGGTCCAAAGTAGGTAATCAACAGAAAAAAAATGAAGGTACCTAAGTTCAGAGACCGAATTGTTTGGAATCTGAATGTCTTTTGTGATTATCAGAGGCATACACAAAAATTGAAACATTGCTATCTTGGCAGAATTATCCTTTCAGTCCAAATGAGTGAATGAGTATCTATGTCTTCATAACCTAGATACGTGTCATCTCTTAGCATTGTAAATATTCAAAATCAAAGGGTATTGCCAACTACCCAGAATTGGACAAACACTTATTTATAATGTCAGTTTATAATACATATGAAATAAGAAGATTCATAACAATTTAGCATGGACAATGTGCTTAAGTATGATGGGGTTGTTGGATACAATAGCTCCATCCTATAGAGGAGAATATGCAGGCACAGTGTTGTTAAGTATTAGCATCAGGATGAAGATGTTGGTACTTGGCTTTCACTACCCATGAGGACAACAATGAAGACGTATGGATCCAGCATTCTAGACTCTAGTTAGAAAATAGCTTGTCATATCCTGCAGGAGGAAAAAAAGAATGGAATGACAGCTTGCTTGGGACAATGGATCTTGTAATTGTGCGGCAATGCCTTGTATTCTGAAACATTATCTAATCTGGATCCAGAGTCATTGCAGATCTAGTTACGCTAGTAATGATGAGGGTATAAGAACAGGCCCTTGTCCAACATGACTGCTTATAACAATAGTGAATGTAAAAATAGAAAAAGGAAAAAAGTATACAATAATTTGAAGAAATTGCTGCCATTTTCCAGTCAAGGAGAAAATCTGGAATGGAAACAACCTTAACCATATCGTTACTCTGAAATTATAAAATATGGAGGCAATAAATTGTATTTGTTTAACAGCTTTGTGTCTTGTCAAGGTAGGTCTAGTAAACTATTTCAGAGAATGTCTTCCAAGCTTTGATTTTACTTTCCTAGTCATAAAATATACACATAGGATTTATACACAAAGAAATTGTGTAGTAGGATATATGTGTGCATATACACATGGTTATAAAAGAAGCATGTTACAAGATATGCTTCCCAACCCCACAGTACAAGGGCTTATTTTACACAAATTGGTATGATGGTACACACATGACAAAATGTATCTTCTCGTAAGAAATATTTTTTAATGAAAAATTTCCTTGGACGTTTTGATCCAGACAAAGAATTGCTCGTTAGACACAATCCTTTACCTTTCCCTATTCCACCCTACCTCCTGATACATTTGGTATCCACTTTGTATTGTTTATACAGACTGAATATCCCAATTTAAAAATATGAGTTTCTTAATACTTGTTAAATGTAACTTTTATGGATGCTATCAAAATATCAAAAGTAGAAAATTCAACATCATGAGACTAGTTCTTGAATGAAAAATAAAGTATGAAATTATATTTAGGATTTTGGTTAACATGTACAGGAAAAATAACTGAAGTTTCTGTTTACATGTAACTCTACTAAGGTATTACCAAGAATATGAAAAAATATATAACTGAAAAACTGAATTATCTCTAGACCAAAGATTTTGGAAAAGAAGTATCCAAAATGTACCCTCCAATATTGATGTTATTTTCTCCTTCTTTAGAGTTCTGTAGACTAAGTAAACTGGTACTTTAGCTACATAGAAAAGACAAATCAGTAGATGAGGAAAATTTTAATATTTTCAAGCTAAATAACTAAAAAACAGTGAAACAATATAATTAGTGTCTAAATTCTATTTAGATAAAAAGGCATTACGTAATACAAAATGCAGATGAATTTTGATAGCTAAGATATAGAGTTTTTATAACAAGTGACAGATTTCTTAGTAAGATGCACTTGGATTGTATAGAATTTATTCACTTTATAAGCAAATTGTGGGAAGATGTGAGGGTGATTAAATGGAGCAAGCATGCTTCTGGATGCACTCAGTTCAGAGGCATCCCCTGAAGAGAGGAAATTCTTCATGGAGGGAAAGGATACAACTTAGACTAATTAGCTACTAAAGGAACAGAAACAATATACGTCTTTTCTCACAAGCTTGCATGTCCTATTTGCAAAACAGTTTTATTTACCATAATTCCGGTCCAAATGGTCTTGCTGATGTATAAGAATAACCAGAGAAAGAGAAGGCATTCTTTCTAACTAGTTTATATTTTTGTTTGTTTGTTTTATAATCATTACCATATCCTTATACTTAGACCACAAAGAGGACGATATTAACAGATATTAACAAATATCATGTGTACAACTTCATTTACAACACAATGGTTCACATCCTATTACGGTTATTTCTTAATGTATTTACAAAGAAAATTTAGCTTGATATTTGACAGGAATAGCTGGTCTTGTGGAAGAATATTAAATTAGTGACTTTTTTCTTTCTTTGTTTTGTTTTGTTTAGAACTTTTTATTTATTTCACATTGTACTTCCTAATCCCCACTCATCTCCCCATTCCTCCATGTCAGCCCTTTACTCTTGAAACCTCCATCACAAAAGAGAACAAAAATAAAATAAAATAAAATAAAATAAAATAAAATAAAATAAAATAAAATAAA
>NW_021604720.1:4950364-4952761 GCF_004785775.1 Grammomys surdaster | reverse complement strand
AAATAAAATAAAATAAAATAAAATAAAATAAAATAAAATAAAATAAATAAAATAAGAAAGAGAGAGAAAGAAAATAACATTAAACAAATCAAAAATCATCTTGCTATGTAAGCTGAAGTGTGTCTGAGTGTGTCACACAATACATCCTTTCACCCAAACAGCTTTACTTCAAATGGTTTTTTTTTTTTTTTTGCAATGAGTCATTGGCATTGTCTAAGTCCTCTGGCTTCGGCTACCCTCTCAGTATTGGAACTTTACTGGGGATCCTGTCAGATACTGTTGCTGTGTGTCATGGAAATCCTGCTGCCTAGGTTCGTCAGGACTGGCCCCTTTATGCACTTCAGAAGATCATAGATTGGGTGGATGTGGGGATGGGCAATCACAAGTCCCTGGATCTGAGCCTGGGTGTTGTGTCTGTGTTGCTCAGGCCTCTAGCTCTCCTTTGCCCCCACCACTAGTGTTCTCTCTCCCTCTTGGCTAAGGCGAGGGGCCAGGCCAGCTCTCCTGTGGCAACTACTAGAAAACTGAACTGGCACTACTGTGCTGATACCATCAGGATCAGCTCTCCAGCAAAGGTGGGGATGGGGAAATCTCTCCTGTGTCTAGGCCACCACATAGCCTTGGAGAGATGAGGCCAGTCCTTCTGCTGTCAGGCCCTTAGGTCAATCTATCCACATGTTACCCAAGCAAGGGACAGAAACAACTCTGTGCAGCCCTTGGACATCAGGAATCAGACCAGAATAGAAATATCTGCATGGCCTTTGGGAATAACATGTGCAATGGACAAAGATACAGATCACTATTCTTGTAGAGCCACAGACATAGACATGGCCCTCAGTGGCAGGAGTGGACAGGTCTTCCTCTTGGCCTCAGATGGCAGTACAGGCTACTCACATCAGACTGATCCTCACTACCCTCGCATCTCCAGCTCAGCCTCTTTTCATATTGCACACACCATTCTTTTCTCTTCCTCTCTCATCTTTTCACTGCATACTTGCTTTTAGTAGTGGCAACTCTGGGTATCATCTCCCTGCTTATGCCTCATGATGACGAGGCGGTGGGAATCTTTCCCTATCACTTGGCAGCAAGTATGAATCTTATTTCTTCCAACATTAGTGGTTTCCATTTAAAGGTTTTCAATGCTATTTCAAAATCTAAAATCACATAATTCATGATAGAAATAGATATACTTTATAAAATATTTATTTGTGTTTGTTGGTTTTGGTTAGGATTATCAAATTAGCCCTGAAACTATTATTAAGAAGGCATTTAATTTAATGAGTCCAAGATAACGATATTCTGTCCGTTAGTTAATCAGATCTAGCTGGTTGCAAGGCCTGATAATGCACCTTGGCTCTGAGAGGAAATATATACTCATTTTGTATGTAAAGCAAAAGTGAACATCCTGGGAACAAATAAGACTTCAGCTGTAAAAATAAGTGACAACACATTATTAATTTTGTTTTGTTTGGTTTCTTTTATGAGTCTCTTCTCATGCAACCACATGAAGGTAACTCTAAATATATGGTAGGGGATCCATCACTCACCATTATGAATGTAATATTCAGAATTAGATGTTTCCTATGAGTTTCTAAATAATAATTCACAATTGTAAAAGTAACTTTTATTCATCTGATGTAATTGTCATCTCAGAGGCTTTCTGCTGAATAAGCTTACCATTTCTAGATAAAAACAAAACAAAACAAAACACAACAAAAACCTCTGTCTGGCTGCTTCAATTCACCTGTTCTGGCTCAAACTCCTCTCTACACTGACTGATTCAATTTGGCTTCTCTAGAATTTTCTGCTTGACCTCTAATTAACTCTGGCAATTTCTTCCTATCTTCTGGTTACTACTTATTCTCTGACTTCAACAGCCTCTGAAGACTTGCACCAAACTGCATGAACTCAGGAAGGAACTCAACTTCACTACATCACACTACACTGTACTCAAAGCCACTCAAGTGAACTGACTCCAGTGATTGCTTGAACTGATTCGTCCTCAGTCTCTTCACTGCTCTTAGATAGCTTCTCTTTCCTGTGCTTTTCTTGGGAAAGTTGGGCTATCCCATCTCTGACTCATTCTGAGACCTCTTTTTCTGACTAGTCACTTTGTCAAGTGCATAATTAGAAGTCATTTTGGGGATTAAAGGTGTGTTCCAAGGCCATTTTTGCATTCCATCCAGATCACAGAGCCCTGAAAGGTCATTGGATGTTTCCTATTGCCAGAGCAGCCATATTGCTGGATTAAAATTCCTCTACACACAGGAATATTTTTTAAGCATAGAATCTCATCACACACTTTGGTTGTAGGGTATACATATGTCTAGATGGTATTTACCTGGTAGATTTTATCCCTCTAGATAGATTTTGTAGTTAATGAAAGTCTGAAAGTCT
>NW_021604720.1:4937726-4950264 GCF_004785775.1 Grammomys surdaster | reverse complement strand
CCCTCTCCTCCCTCTTCCTCTTCCTCTTCCTCTCCCTCTCCCTCTCCCTCTCCTTCTCCTTCTTCTGTGGGACTGTGTAAGGGTATTCTGGGTCATGGCAGGGCAGTTACCTAGAACCGCGAGACTCTGCATGAGAACCGCCAGGAGTTTGGCGCGCCCCAAGAACCCAGGGTCCTGAAAAGCAGTCTCCATAGAATTACATTGTTCAGTCACATAGGCCAGACAGCCCCTCCCAAAGTGCACAGGTTGAGGGCATGACTAGAGGCCTCAGGCCCCAGGGATTTACATACTAATGAAGGCCAGAGCAAATTAAGCATGCCTCCCAGATCCTCCCCCATCCTCCCCCTTTCTCTCTCCCTATTTAACTCAGGACTGCCCTGAGTTTTATGGGGGTACAACCAGATCCATCTACCATTCACTATGAAAATAAACCCTTTTGGAGCCAAGGACTTCCTCGTGTCATTGGGGCCTGCCGTTGCCAAAGCCTCCAGGCTGCTGGAACCTTAGACCTCCTGCCGCATGTGGGACCTGCAGCATCTGGAATCCTCCGGGACTCCACAGCTGAGGCCAATAATTTTTCCCCACATTCTCCTCCTCCTCCTCCTCCTCCTCCTCCTCCTCCTCCTCCTCCTCCTTCTCCTTCTTCTTCTTCACTTAGTAGCACAACTTGAGCTACAATTCTGACCTGCTAGGCAAGCTATGACCACTAGTGTAATAATAGAGTGACTTTCTTATGGGGTTAACCGTGTTTTCTGCATGGGTGTAAGGCTAGCTCCCCAGGATGAAATTCATGACTCATACAGTCAGCCTCTAGCTGAGGAGGTCCTGAATCCTAGGAAGCACCTACTACTGCTATTTTGCAAAGTGATGATACTGTCAAACTGCGTTTCATATGATAATATTTATATTCATATTTGTAGGTTAGATTACATAGAAATACTTTCTACTTTGATCAGAAAAGTTTCTTTTTGCTGTAGGCAATGGTTAATGCAGAATCCCATAACTAGTCAAAGTGCTGAGAATTAGTAAATGTTGAGTGCTCTCCCTTCCAAGGCTCAAGGAATGCTTGGAATTGCGGGAAGGGTGATGCGCGAGTGGAAGGATGAGAAATATTCCTAGGAAGTTCTCTCTTCTACTCATTACACATACCATGAATGCCTGCCCAAACTCTGCACTCTTATAACTCAATCACTGATGAAGTCTCACTCTAATACAATAATAATTTAGAAAGTATTGACATTGAATTTTGGTAGTGAAGAGGGTTGAATTTTCTTCATGGCTATAGCTTCTTGAATACTACAAATATCTCAGTACCATGAGGTACTACCCATACCTCAGATCCATGATCATTGTTGATCTCTATTAAACTCAGTGGTCACAAAATAGTATATAAAAAAAGGGATGGATATATTTTGAGAACTGGAAAATATCAAATGTAAATGGAAGAATACAAAAGAAGAAAATGGGATATGGATGTGATACAAATACAATATATACATGAATGTAATTATCAAAGAATTACTAAAAGCATTTACAACAGTCTCAACGATCCAAGCTAATCTACCTTATTGAATCTCCACCTGACTCTTCAGTGGTTCTGCAGTTTTGACACTCTAACAGAAGAGAAAAATAATAAATGTCCCACTAAAATCTAAATATATCTACCAAAGCCTAAAAAAAATATATTTAGGTTTAGATCTCTTGTAGCTTTAAACAGAAAATACACAAATAAAAATATTTAAAAAACAACTAAGTCCACATGCAAAATTATTCTAGAAGAATACAGAAGACGATGAGAATAAATGTTGTGGCAGGAAGCTTTTGTGAACTCTAAAAGACCACCAAGGAGCCATTTCAAATATAATTGAATTAGGGTCTCTTGATTATAATTTCAGGCTTGAGCTCTCTTCCAACCCAACCCTGACATGAATGCTGAGCAGCCTTGAACTCTCTGCAGGACAAGGTTTTATAGGGAATGGGAATAAGTGAGGAGGAGTTCAACTTGGCGAGTATCTAACAGAATGACTATTGTAAGCCAATAGGTGGGTATACTGAAGCAAAAACATGAACAATCACAATCTAAAAGTACATCTGAAACAATCAGACTAATCTTTGATTAAGTGTTGCTAGGAAGTAGCTAAGGAGTAACTCTGGGGTATGGGCCAAGGACAAGCTGTGGGGTCTTTCCAGGTACTCAGGTGTAGTTTGGCTTCAATTGCAGGTCAAGTTTTCATGCTTTTTTTTTTCTTTTATAATGGAGAATGGTTCCAAGATGGAGTAGGTTTGCCCTTTCATAAAGGGATGAAGGAGGAGAAAGTAGAGGAGGAGCAGGTGGTAAAGGAAGAATTAATGGAAAACTAGTTCTAGTCGTCTTGTTATTGATATTACAACAACACATTCAAGTACATAAATTATTCAAACTTTATCAAAAGTCTGTCCTGACTAAGAAACAGGAATTGCCCCAAAGATGAACAAACTACTCAAATGTCTATGCATTGATCATGTTCCATGTCTCATATAATCTTCTGTGCTTTCCTAATCTTTGCTGAGCAACTGTTAAGATGTTGGAGGCTGCTTTATTTTCAACAGGTTCATGTATAATTGGGATAGGCTCAAAATATTAGGTCATGCTAAGAAAAATATTACTGTGCAGGACTATAAGTTCTTATTATGTTAGCTAAATCTTGAAGTATAACTGTGAGTGTTTTACAAAACTTAGGGAACTTTTGCATACAAATAATTAATCTTCTTAAATTACTTAGGTGATAAAATAAAACAGCAGAAATTTCTATGTCTTCACTCAAGTGAAAGCTGTTATAAGTTAGGTATAAAATGCCTGCTCAGAAGACTGTATGTTGAAATCCTCGTCCCCTGCAGGTAGCACTAGTATGGGAGTTTCTGGAAACATTAAGAGGAGGAAACCAACTAGAAAACATAGGCCACTTGATGTCCATCTGAAAGTCATCTCCGATCCTGACACCTCCTCTCAAAGCTTCTTGTCTATCAAGAAGGAAGAAGTCTTTTCATAGGATTTTGCCATGATGATGTTCTGTAAAACCACAAAATGAGGCTCTAGAAAGTCAATGACTGAGGATTGAAACCATAGCAAGTGCAGGAAGATCTTTAATTCAGTAACTGTGTTCCAGTGATATAGTATAGGTAGGGCTTAATTGCATGATACATGGTTTGAGGATTCTGGGATCATAGTTCTTTGGCCTTTTAGTTATGTGCTCTAGCAAGGATAAAATGGCCTATAGAGCTGAGAACACAAACTCAAGTTTGTTCTCTCTGTAAAGTCATGATTAAATTTTCATCTTTCTGGTTTAGTTATCTTATCTACCAAGTGATTTTTCATTGTTAAATACATACTTCACTTATCCAAAAACTTATTAATAGGCTGATCAAATTTAATTTTCAAGTAACATAAACTGTAAGAATATGATTCTTTTAGCTTTGGTCCAATCCTTACAAATGAATCAATATTGTTACTATTGTGCTACCATCATGTGAAAAATAGAAAGATAAATTAAGTTCCCTTTTCAGTGCTTTCACTTCTTTCTCCTGTATATATTTATATCATGCTTTGTCTTCCTAATTCTATGGTATTTATAAAGCTTTGTTGTTCTTTTGGAAATAATCTCACATAGAGAATAATCTACAGTTTTCCAGACACTGTATCTCAAACTTTCATCTCTTAAATAAATTGTAACTACTCTTAATTTTTGTAACATCTTTGTCTATCTA
Organism: Grammomys surdaster; assembly: GCF_004785775.1. Lineage (NCBI taxonomy): Eukaryota > Metazoa > Chordata > Mammalia > Rodentia > Muridae > Grammomys > Grammomys surdaster. Next base: position 4,946,520 of record NW_021604720.1, on the reverse strand, counting down.
AATCACTCTGCTGTGACAAAAATACAGGCAGACGTGATGATTCCAAATACAAGCCATCAGTTTTTATTAATCTACATATTATTAACTCCATTTTTAATTGCATTTAATTGTACACTAGAAACTATTGAATTTTATGCAGTCAGTCCAAAAAAGATTTTCTTTGTAATGAAATGACCATATTTTACTCGCATAATCATATGGTAGAGAAAATACTCATTGAGCTCTCTCTATACAGGTTTTGCCTACTCTAAGTAGACAACATATTTTTAAATAGATTTTTTTAACATAATTCTGTTAGACTCAACCTGATTTTTGCATACTTTAGTAGATCTTTTAATTCTATGCCAGGATGTTTACTTTTACTTTACCTTTTAATTTAATTGGAGCATTTGAATGTTTTTCTTACGAGAAACAATATCTCTGATCTATTACTAATAGAATATACGTGGTACACCCATTTAATCAAAATTTCTTTGAATAAAAACACAAATCTATAGTTTTGTCCAGGACTATTTAAAACCTCATTTGTATACATACATTAGAAGTTATTCCAATTTATAGTAATTGTATGCTACTAGCTAACTCAAAATTAAAAAGTAAAAGTAGCACTTAGTCTATGGTCTAAGTTATTAGACAGTGATGATAATGTTCTTTGAAATAGTTGTTTATCTGCATTCTTTTTTAATTTTGTACCTCATTATAAGGTTCAGCATTATTTATTTAGAACATTCAGGAATATTTCTAATAGGTAGCCACGTTTGTCAGTACTACAGAGGAGGAGCACTGTGTCCTATGATCCCAGGAGTAGTGTGTTCTGTGTCTCTAATGGAAAATAATTAACACTGGGGCAAAATAGAGCCAGAGGGTAATCAAGGTTTATTTATGCAGTAAATGGAAAATTAAAAATGGAAAGTAACTCTATCCTTCATAGTGGAGGTTGTATTAAGCAGAGAGGCAATAGAAAATGGCTGCTACTAACATTTGCATTTACCAGTAATATAAATAATGAACTGCAATTTTGCCCCACTCCCATTATCTACCCTTAAGGAATTATGGAATGATACACTTCCTGAGATAAGTCGAGGTCCTTTTTAGAAGCTATAATCACCTACTATTCATTCCATTACTATTAATTATATTAGACATTAGAATATTATAAAGGTATAACCAACAGCAAACGAGACATTTATAATGGGAAGGGGGAATGATGTCTTGTCTAGGTCCTCAGTAGTTGATTTCCTGAGTCCTGGCTGGAGTCTGTGAAAGACTGGCATCAGCCTTCTTGCTCTCCCACAGAGTACTATCCTTCTCCCTTCTTGATCACCTTGACTATCTAACACCAAGCTTAAAGCCTCTTGTTTAATTTTCACTGTATACTTGACTTGAAGTTTTATTTCTAATATTCCTTTTAAATCTAACATCTGTTTTAACCATTAATAGGAATTGTAACTTGACTGCCCCTTTAGAGGCAAAATAAAATTCTTTCAGTTCAATCCTGGCAATGTTTTGTATACTTAGAGGATTAGTTCCTATGTCCATCATGACCTTAACAAGGGGTTACCTTACCACAATATTGACTGTAGTGCTCTGTGTTGGCTGTTGATATTTTACAGAGATTGACTTAAGATTTCACTAAAAAGAAATGAACAAATGTCCCAGATAGCTTGGAAATGATATTATAGAATTCATTATAGCCTAGATACACATTGTTATCAATGAAGTCACAATAACTCAGCAGAAAAAGAGTGAATCATTGTGGCAAGGAGAGGTCTACCACTTAGATGTCCCCTCCAAGAATTCCAACTTTAGGTTGATGAGGCAAAATCAATAATAACAACAACAAAACCCTCATCTGGTGCTACTTTCAAATAATGAACTGTCCTCTATAAAATATTGAGACATAGAAATCTGTCCATGCTATAATGCTTCCTAATTAAAAAGAACAATTCTATCCAACTTTATAGACACAGTGAAAGCCAGAGTATGTTGTAAAAATTGTTAGAAGTTGTAGCTGTTCTCTTAAGACTGTGACTAGATAATTGAACTCATTCATTTATTTCTGATGACATATTCTCATTTCCCCCCTTGAGGTGATACTATGTCAAAAAACAAACATTTTGCTAAGGGATTTTTAATTCTCAAAATTACATGCAAATATAGCAATGGCTCTAATATCAATTGGTAGCTGATCCATAAGAGTTATCATTGGAAATGCCAAGTTGTAGACTACAGGGCATTTGGAAACAAAACAAAATTAAAAAAAACAAACACACATTTCAGACATATGGTAAGAATTTAACAAAGAGTACCAGAAATTCCAAAGAAGAAATGTAATTATAAATTGGACGCTACTGAAAATTGAGTCCCTTTATGTGTAATATAACTGTCTTTGACTCATGTGTAAGCATGCTATTGCTAATGCATACTGAGAAGAATCAGTGAGCTGTATTGAGTGAATATCTGGAGACTGAAGTGGAGGCTATTTGATATTGTCAGAATGTTGGGGACCAAGGCATTTTTAAAAAGGTAACAATAGTGAACAGGATTATTTGGATCAATGAATTTCCAGTTGAAAACAAATGTCCTAAGTTAACACATAGACAAGGGAAACACATCCCAGTTTTGCTATTTTCCCCTGGCCTTATGGATGCCCCTTGCTTGTATATATGTCTCATTTATGTAGCATAAATGCACCACTAAACCATTTCCTTTAGAAAAACAGGTCTGTAGACTGCTGATAAATCTAGGGCTCTATGTGTTGGAACAGTGATGAAGTATCAGTTCATTAGTATTCAGAACTTTGAATTCCTTTGTCTAATCCACAGACCTCAAAGAATAAAGCATCTTTGCCAATGAGTGCCTTTTCCCAGCTTATGTTCTCTGTTATACTTTCCTGTAAATATAAATGAGAATTAGGAAGGAGGAGGGATATAGCTTTCAATATTTACACTAATTTGTAGAACAAGATGCAATTTTAAAGAGAGAAGGGAAAACCTCAAATGATCTGAGGTTTACATTAGCCCGCCAAGGCAGTACTCTTAATTGGCATCTTCTGCAGACTCCAAGCCTTTCAGAAACAAAAAATTTCTGGAAATCTCAAGTGAGTAGGCTTCCTTCCTTCCTCTCTGGAAGGTCCTATTTCTGGTGTTGCTTGGAAATGGTGCAAGAATATATTGCTTTTACTCCTACTGTCAGCCTGTTTCTCCCTTTTTTTCAGTAATCAGAATCTATGGGAAAAGATGAAAGAGAGAAATCAAAATTACAGCTATCACTCAAGCAAATTGTTGGCTCTACTGATACCACTGCATATTCTTTCTTAAGAGTTTAAGTTGCTCAGGCTCATAGAGGGGGGATGTATCTAACCTCACCTTCAGTGTTCTGTCTCCTTCACTTAAGTGAGCCTTTCTTCACATAAAAAACATTCCAAACCATGGCCCTTCAAAAATTATAAGATAGCTGCAGGAGCCACCAGCTTCCCTGAAGTGAGAAAACACCACTTTGTTTGTTTCCTTTTTTCTTCCTTTTTTATTGGATATTTTCTTTATTTACATTTCAAATGTTATGCATTTTCCCTGTTTCCCCCACCAAAACCCCCTGTCCCATTCCCCCTCCCCTGCTTCTAAGAGGATGTTCAACAAATGGTATCTCATAAAATTGCAAAGCTTATACAAGGCAAAGGACGCTGTCAATAGGACAAAACAGCAACCAAGAGATTGGGCAAAGACCTTTACCACTCCTACATCTGATAGAGGGCTAATATCCAATATATACAAAGAACTCAAGAAATTAGACTCCAGAAAACCAAATAACCCTATTAAAAATGGGGTACAGAGCAAAACAAAGAATTCTCAACTGAACGGCCAAGACGCACCTAAAGAAATGTTCAACATCCGTAGTCATCTGGGAAATGCAAATCAAAAACAACCCTGAGATTCCACCTTACACCAGTCAGAAATCATCACTTTCAAAATAGGTTTGCATAGCCTTACTGCAAATGCTCACTCAGACATAGGGGTTCCAGAGACCAGGCTCTGAAAAGCTAAGGGACTTAAAATTCTTACGATCACCTATTTGTCCATAACTCTACTATGATCATCAACCTAGTAATTTATGCTCTTTGCCTAAAACTGAAGTTTAAATGTATATGATTTTGAAATGTACTGAGAATATAAAGGTTTTTCCAATTTCCCTTTTACTAAAAGGTTTTATTACTTCTGACTAATGGTGGTAGTTTCCTTCGGGGAAAAACTATTATGAACCTTTTTCAGACCTGTCAAAAACCACAGTGGAAAAATTTACTGATGTGCTATCTGATGTGCAGTAAAGTACATTTATTCTTATTCTTGCGATAATGGTGTAATGAGGTATTTTTGGGGTTGACAATGTACCCGGCAGAGGTGGGAACATGCTAGAAATGACTTAAGCATTAGAGTATTCTTGTCTTGGTTATGATTTCTTGATAATTCTCTACCATAAATATTCTTAGTATTAAATAAAACTTGTGTGTATATGTGAAGGTGTGTGATGATTTCATCAAACCGTGTTCCTCTTAGATGGAGTCTTACTGGGAACCAGAACACAAGACAGGAATTTGGTAGAGGCAGTTTATTTGGAATATTCTCAACAGTTCTGCTTTGGCGGCTTTGGAGACAATGGTAGATGAGATAAAGGTAGAGAGAAACCAATTCAAGAGTATTTTATTGAAACCACTCCCTTCCATGTGCAATCACGCTTTGTTCTGCTGAGACACTGCAAGATCTAACTAAAATTTGTATCTCAGCATTCTTAGAGCAAGAGAAGAGAGAAGGGAAGTCTCACTTGGTGACTGTCCCTTTTAAGAGATATCATCAGCTGTTCACTTCCTCTAACTTCTTTATTATGCATTTGAAAAATTGAATGGAACTTTGGACATATTTGCTGCAGGGATACCGAGTATAGTGCCTAAACAAAGGAAGCCTCAGATTACACCTGTTATACATTACTGTAAGGGTACCTTAGTTTATCCTATCCACTCATTAATACTAGAAATGTAGGGGTGAGGTGAGGATACCATCCGACATAGAGCACCAGATCAATCTCAAACTCTTCGTAGATATCAAATAATGTAAACAGTACAACATAGTTTGAGGCATTCACTTTTGAAGCATTTATGTGACAAGTAAAAATAACTTTCTAACATTAAATATATCCTTTTGAAAATAGCTGGGTGAATGAATTCACAAAACAGTTGATGAGTAATTTTAAATCTACCTAGAAAGTGCTAGGCATTGAGAAACAGTTTCCCAACAGTAGGTAACATCACTGAAACAGAGATGAGGAACAAATATTTTTTGATGACCTCTAGTAAACTAGAGGGATTTTTCACTCACTGAAACTATAGCTGTGCTGGTTTGAATAAAAATGGCCCCCACAGGCCCACTCTCAGGAGAGCCCACTCTTAGGAGATTTGACATTGATAGAGTAGGGTGGCAGTGTTAGGGAAGTGTGCTACTGGGTGTGGGACCTGAAGTCTCAGATACTCAAGCCACACCTAGTGGTTCAGTCTCTTACTGCTGCTTGTGGAAAAAGATGTGCAGCTCTCAGGCCCTTCTCCAATACCAAGACTGTCTGCATGTTACCATGATTTCCACCATGATTATAATGAACTATTTTGAATTGTAAACCAGCTCCAATTTAATGTTTTCATTTATAAGAGTTGTCATCGTCAGGGTGCCTCTTCATAGCGATCAAACCAAGATAACAGAGAATGTCCTAATTGGCCACTCTATGTATAAGTTTTCTATAACATGGAGGAGGTAAGGGAGTTGGAAAGCAAACCTAGTGGTACAAACTGGATCTTTCTGTCACAGTGATTCAGTGGAGATGTTTAACTGGACTTCAATATTGATTTATAACAATCTTGACTAATGGAACACATTGGAAGTTTCATGGCACTAAGAATAACTTTAGAACTCTAGGACATCTTTCAGTTTTTCTTTACCATTAAAAGGTGTGAAATTTTGTCATACACAGAGGTTTATATGAAAGAAACAAACAAAACAAATCACCTTTAGTAGTTGAGCTCAGAACTAATAACTGTAATTTATTGTGCATACTGCTTACAAGAAGATTTGAAGAAATGAATCAACTATTAAAAGCATGCTAATCATGAAAACATACTTAGGACTAAAAGTTTACTTCCATTACTTAATTTCTTTAAAGCTAAAATAATGGAAGAGAGTTTTCTTCAGTGTGGATATATGGAAAAGGGACAAAAATATCAAATGCACTTTTCAAGTCCATCTTTGTAGTACTTAATATTTTTGAATATAATGTTAGTACACTATTCAAAATTTTGGTAGTTGCTTCCTTATATTGATTCTTATATTTCTCTGTTACTCAATTAACAGAACTTCTATTGAGACTCTAGCAAAAAGGAAATAACCCTCCATTATTATTAATTTGTACTGAAAGAATTAAACAACAAAATTAGTATGTTTGACTAGTATACATTATGTCAAACATTTAAATATCCAAAAATAAAGAAGAAGTAGGGTGCCCATGAGTCTCAGAAGTATACAGTGCTCATTTATCTGAGACATGGATTCTTTTAGCCCACTCCATCACAGTTGTGGATTCCACATCTGTAGACTCAATTGCTAACAATGACCAGTCATAACACTTGGAGAAATGCGTCTCTATTAAAAGTATATCATCTATTTTTTCCATTATTCCCTAAAAATGATGTGATAACAGATGGTCAACATATCATCTCTATTGTTCTAGGTATTTTAAAATAGCATAGAGATGATTAACCTTTATGTGTATGGCTTACATATCAAAAATGCATCACTTCAATAAAGGACTTTAGCATCTGTAGCTTTGGGTTTCCTTCTAGTCTTGGAAATCAAGCCTTAAGAGTAATAATCTAGGGATTGCTATATATTAACAGAGTAAGGTGTAAGTGTAGGTGAGAGAGAAATACTTTATGAAAAAATAGTAATAATAAATACACAAAAGTTGTGCTCAAATGTGCACAGAAAGGCCCATTGGACAGTAAAATATGAACTAGATTGAGTTAACCTGTATTTTGAGAATAAAAGATGGCTTAATGCTATTAGTGACACAAAACAATATTTTTTGCAATATAGGTGTGTAAGTTCCTTGTCTCATCTCTGTAACAAAATGATAAAGAGGACCAATGGACAGCTAATTTTGGTTTGTGGGTCCTGAGTTATCAGTCCATCATTATGTATAACACATTGCAATTCCAGGTACCCAGTATAGTAGTCCAAAATGAACAGATGTCTTTTTCATTTTTGGGAAGTTTAGAAACAGCAGACACTTACCCTACCTAGTGACTCTGTTTTACATGACCTCAAAGAAACAATGTCAATAGCTAGGATAAGTGTCTGCTGTTGAAGAGCCTGTAGCAATGGGAAACACGTGATCTCTGATGATTTTTGAAAACTTACACTGATGCGTTTTTAACAGAAGCCCATTAAAAATAGAAATATTTAAAGAATTATTACTGGTAGTAAATAGTTCTCTATGGATCAAAATAGGAACGAAAATTCCTGATTAAGAACCTTATCCAGACAATAGAAGAAGCATGATTTGGCAATCAGAAGAGCTTGGAACATAGGAAAAAAATTTATATAGTGTTTCTGGGCCAATGGAATGAGAATATGGAATGGGTACAGAAACTTCCAAATTTCCAGTTTAGTAGACATGTGTGTACAGGAGTCAAAAAATTTAAAAACAGTGGTATATCTCTACAATCCTAATACTAGGAAGCCTAAGCCAGAAATCTATGATTATGAAGCCAGCTTAACCTAAAGGAAGAGATGTTATTTTTTGGTTTTATTTAACTTTAAATAAAATTAGTTTTTCATTTGTTTGTTTGTTTGTTTGTTCCCAATAATTAATCTGAGAAAAATCTATAATTGAACAACTAAAAAAAAGTAATAACCATGAAGAAATAAGTTAACAGGTGTGTTCTAAAATTATTCAAAAGTTTCTGAATTTTCCTGTTAGTGAATCCAAGACAGTGAAGTTTATTTAAATTTCTGTACTGAATGACGTGTACAGATGAAATCTGTGGGCTAATGATGATATCTACTGACTCATTCAAAAATTTCACAGTCACTGTAACTTGAATACTATTTTCATATATAATAAGTTTTAAATCAGAGTGGAAGAGCCTGAACAAGACCTACAAATGCTAGTTACTAGAGAAATTTCAAAATATTTAAATATATATAACAGGTTTCACAATGTTTTCTTTTAGCTAAGATAGTCTATGCCTTTGACTCACTAAGCAGGTTAACAATAAGAACAATTGAATCAAGCATTTAATACAAAAACCATCCTTTCTGTGTGTCTCAGTTAGGGTTTTTATTACTGTGAATAGACACCACAACTGTGGAAACTTTTTTTTTTTAACTTTCAAAACATACAACTTCGCTAAAAGTTTCTGTTTGCTTTTTGATTTACGTCTGTATTTTATTCTTGTATTGATTTATTCTTTAATTTTCTTTGCAGTCGAGATTTTATCCCCCTCCTGGTCTACCCTCTGATTGTTCTATATCCCTTATGTCCTCTCCACCCCACACTGTCTCCAAGAGGATGATCTCACCCCTCCACCTCCACCCCATCAGACTTCTTCCTTCCTGGTGCCTCAAGTCTCTTCAGAGTTAGGAGCATCTTCTCTGACTGAGGAATACTCTTCCACTGCTGGTGGGATTGCATACATACTGGTAAAAACACTCTGAAAATCAATCTGGACATTCCTATGTTGCTAGCTCTCCTTTTT
>NW_021604720.1:4887068-4937716 GCF_004785775.1 Grammomys surdaster | reverse complement strand
GTAATGAGAATTATTTCAAGATGTAGCATTTAGTTAAAACAATAGAATCAAGGAGGTGCTGTGCAACATTTTGTGGGAGACACAGATATTCCTTCACCCCAGATGGTGCCAGCGACAAACCAAAGTAATGATTCTACCCAAGTCCAACTTGGAACACCAGTGTATTCCTAGATTTACACATAAGGATATAAATGAGGAGTCACTAAGTGGCAAGGGTAAGATTCAATAATAGCTAAATAACCAAAAAGTTCCATCCCATCATGGAATCTGTATCAGTATCCTGCATTAAGTTAACTTTCTATCTCCTACACACTCTAGGCATCCTTTTTCAAACCACATGAATTGAGAGAATGGGAAAAAGCAGAGATTTAGCTGGAATTCTAGGCAATAGTCTGTTGAGCCACTCTCTCACTTCTGTTGTAGTATGAAAACAACTCCACTGACATTGCCACATTTCCGGCTCTCAGTATGCAGTGTGTATGGCTCCAAACCTCTTCTCTATCATAGAGATGTTCACAGAAGGTGTATTACAGTAAGCATGGTCACAGGAAATCCTGAATGTATATATTTTCATCTCATTTTGGTCAACATAGTGTTAGAAATCTGCCTACATCATTCATGATGTACTTCTTCCCACCTTTCTTCCTACTTTGCTTTTTTCCTCACTATCCACCTCTAAATTCTTTTGTCCTTTTTATTCTTTCTCTCCTTTGTTCTCCCTTGTTGAAGGATATTTGGTCAGACTGTGAACCCTGAAATTCTGTTATTTACTGAAAATACCCTTCTTCTAGTTGTGTTGTGGATCAGCCCTAATCATTCTGAATACCATTGGCTGGAATACAGCCACACTCTTGGCACATACCTTTAATTCAAAACAATGGAGGTAAAGTTAGTTTGTAGAAGGAAACATTCATATTTGAAAATGATGGATAATTGAGTGGCAGACAAAGTGATGAATCTGAGAAAGATTTGCAGAATAGCACATACCAAACTCTCATGAGAACAGAGAGGAAGGAGAGGCAATATTAAAGGAAGCAGGAAGGAGGCAACTTTACTGGCAGTTATAGAGGGAGCTGTGTGGCAGAGAGAGAACAAGCTAGACGCAGGTGAAGATAAAAGTGCCAAAGAATGAGAAGGAATCTGAAGTTTAGAACATATTGCCAAAGTTAATATGAGACCAAGCAGAGCAATTCTGTTGGAGGCTAAGAGAAGGCAGATTGAATCAGTCAGCTTGAAGAGGAGTTTAGGACAGCTGGGTTGAACTGCCAGCCAGAGTTCAGGAAGAGCTAGAAAGGGTGAGCTTACATTGCACTAATTGTCAGAGGATGAAAAGATTCTTGTCTTAAATAATATTTGTACTGAGGCTTGTACTAGAAGCTTCCAGGACTAGGCCTAGTTTAGCAGATGGAAGCAGTAAGACTCTGAGATGACAATTGCATCAGGTAAATAAAAATTACTATACCTCTTCCTTCTAATTTTTCCTCTTTTTATTTTTTTATTCATGTTTTTACATTTGGCTAAAACTATCGCCTTAAACAACTTTTGGTATTCTTAACTATAAGAAATCATATCCTGGAGAGTTTCTTTTTCTCCTCTGATATAGCTCAGTTTCCCCAGAAAATGTGAAGTCCTTTTTCAGAAAGCAAGGAGAATCATTGTACAACTTACATCACAAAAGAAATCAAAGCCTAACTTTTCTCCATAGGGTTAACATAGAGCTATATTATTCTTCTAGGAAGCTTGATAGAGACAGACAGGATATTGTTGATTAAGATATTATGGAAAAGTGCCATGTTTAAAATGTTTCCCTTGTACATTAAAAAACCCACAGGAAAGTATCTTGTTAAAACTCCATTCTCACTACTTCCAAAAGCACTATTTTGTTTCTTCCTCAATCCCTTGGTACATTCTTACCACCCCTCAAGCTCCAAGAACACAGCAGCTGCTAAGAATGGAATTTTCAGGCAGCTGCTGGGGATGCTTTTCAACCACAGAGAAATTTAGGTTGAAAAGTTCACAGCAAAAGTTTTTCCATTCTCAAAACAGGGTGCCTGCTAAATTTATGATAGTCATAAACAGACGATCTTTCATCCCTCTTAAATTAAATTACTTGCTTTCTGAGTGTTGTTTCCTAGGTCCATATAGATTGCTAATGTCAACCCTTTTTAGGATTCAGTAATTTGCAAATATTTATGCCCATCCTGTAAACTCAATTCTGTGTTTTTCTCTTGTTTTACAAAAATATCATAGCTTGGTATAAACTCCATTGTAAAAGCTTTGTTGCCTTCACTCTTGCATACTAGATAATTTCTTTTCCTTCTTCATGAAAGCAATGCTATAATTTTAGGATTAAATTTATGTGACTGGTCCTGCTGCCACCAGTGAAATATTTGTGCTTGATATTTCTTTGTTGGTTCAATATAAAATTTTCCTGACTTCATCACCTTAAGAAATATTTCAGACTTTTAAAATTAAAGTAATAAAAGTAAAAGTAAAATCACGTGTAAGAAAAGAAAAACTATAGAAAGGGCAAATGGTCAGGTAAGAAGTTAGCTCAAAGACATTAGCAACTGGGTATATTAGATAAATTTAACTTTTTTTCCCTGCTGATAGAAATATAAAATTTTTTACCCATTTAAAGAGAATTTTGGGTGGATTATAATATCACATTAATGGTCTTTCCTCCCTCCAAACTCTCACATAAACCTTGCCTTGTTCCCTTTCAGTTCATGCTCTGTGCTTTGTTAACTGCTGTTGCAGCATTTATCTGTGTGCATGTTTTGTCTAAGCATATAAACATAGCCTGTTCTGTCGGTATATTCTCATCATAGGTTTGATTTCAGGGGTGACCTTTTGATACAGTAACATCAATTTTCCCTGCTTTTACATAGGGAACACTATGCCACCCACTCTCTGTCTTTCCTAACTACCTGTAGGCCTCTATATCAGCTTTAGACTTTGTGAACTTTATTCCAACTATGTTAGCATGTCTATTATTAATTTCCTTGTTCAGCTCACATGTAAACAGTCATGATGGTGATTTTGTGTGTGTAGCTGCTGACGTTCCTTGGAGACACAATTTCACAACAAACACCCTGTTCCTCTGGCTCTTTTCATATCTCTGTTTCCTCTTCTACAATGACTCCTGAAGTTTATACACAAAAATGTATAGTATATGTGTCAGTTAGGACTGGGCTTCACAGCTTTGCATTATACTGGCTATTGATTTCTTTAATTATTTTTATCAATTGAAAAGAGAAGTTTCATTGATGAAGAGTAAAAGCTAGTTTCAAATCTGGTTATATTAGTATAAAGTAGAAAAAAAACTTCTAAAATACTAAAATTTTGTTTTAAGAACAAATTTACACTTCATGCTATATAAGTACAATATTATAAGACAATGTTTATGGATTCCAAAGGATTTTGATACTGTATTAAGTAAAAAAATGTTATGAACATAAATCATAATATATAACATTATTTAATTTTCCATCACATATAAATTTGCATATATATGCACATATATAATTCTGAAAATGTGTCTTCAATGGAATGACATGGTTTTCTTCTGTTGATAGAATTTAGATAAATCTTTATTTTCTTTTATATTTCCTGATATTTTTAAATAATAATTGTTTCAAAACACCTTAGAATGAAAATTGCAAGTAAGAAACAAGAAGATATAAGCAAAGACCTAGAATATTAAACCAGGGTTTGACTGGAGTTTTCTACTAGATTGGGTTGGTCTGGGAGATGGACACAGTACATTTGGAAGTGATTGCTGGAAAGTGTGAGGCAGTAAATCAGTCAGGAGAAAGGAATGTGAATAAATTCAGTTATTAATTTTGATCAACAAAACTCAGCCATTTGCAGGTATTCTGAGAAGCTACGTTGAAATACAGTGGAAAATCTTGTCACTGAATGATGAGGATGTTGTATTATTTCTCTACTAATTTCCCTTCTTCATTGGGTCCAGTCATTCAACACTTAAACATTGTGTTCTGATCTCTGTACCACAGGATGTCCACAGATGACTAGTAGGGAAATTTCATGGTGATAACAGATCTCCCCCACAGCATGGCAGGATGCCTGAATCTTAGAATTGAATATATTATTAACAAGGGCAAAAATTCCTGCATCAGAGAGTGAACAGTTCAGGGTTTGAGTTGATTCTTACCACCACTTCTGCTCCTAGCTAATTACATAGATTTTGATAAGACTTTAGCTCTCTGGCTCCTATGATCCTCCTTTCTGAAGAATCTGAAATGTTCTCTACACTGTTGTTCACTGCCTTTCTAAAGTTGGGACTTCAAAACAGAACCCATGGTGACAACCGAAAAAAAAAATCATGTTTTGGGAAATTGAAAACAAACTAAAACGTGTGTTTTCAAATCTTTTACCAACAGAGCCAGTGTTTCTTCAGGATCTCTAGATTTATTGGAATTTCCCTAATTTATATATTCTGTGACAGTGAGAAGAGAGGGCTGCTGATTCAGGCCTCAAATATTGGTATTTGGATTCCAAGAATACTAACTGTGGTGGTTTGAATCAGATGTCTTCCCAGGCTTGTATAGTTAAACATCTATTTGAAAGCTTGGTTGCAGACTGGTGAAACTTTTTTGAAGTCTTAGGAAATGCTACACTGCAGGAAGCAATATGTTGCCTAGGGGTAGACTTCGAGGTTTCAAAAGACCAGGCCATTCCTAGTTAGTGTGGTCTCTCTGCTTCCTGCTTTTGGTTGAGGATATAACCTCTCAACTACTGCTCAAGCGATATGCCTGACTGCTGTCATTTCCCCTTCTTTTATAGTCATGGACTTACCCTCTGAAAGTATAAGGGCCAATAAACTCTTTTATCCATCAGAGACCGTGGTCAAGATGCTTTGTCCTAACAGTAAAAATGTAAGGAGGACACCAGTATTTAAGATTTCTTTCTCTTTTTGTTAAATCATTTTATTTACGTTACAAATACTGCCCCATCTTCATGGTCCCCATTTCAAGAGTTCTTCACTCCTCTCCTTTGCCTCTGAGAGAGTGCTATCGATCCTCTCACCCCTCTCATATAACCTCTCCTTCTCAACGTCTTCCCCAACATCCCCCTTCCCTGAGACATTAAGTCTCTACAGGATTAGGCACATCTACTGAGGACAGACAAGGCAATATGCAGGGGCCCACAGACCAACTCATGTATGTCCTTTGGTTGGTGGCTTAGTTTCTAGGAACTCTGAGGGTCCAGGTTAGTTGATACTCTTGTTCTTCTTCCAGGATTGCCATCTCCTTCAACTCCTTACAACCTTTCCCTAACTCTTCCTTAAGGGTCCTGGACCTCAGTTCAATGGTTAACTGTAAGTATCTGCATCTGTATCAGTCATTGCTGGTAGAGCCTTTCAGACAATAGTCAGTTCAGGCTCCTGTCTGCAAGCCCAATATGGTATCAGTAATAATGTCAGGGTTTGGTGCCTGCACATATGATGGATCCAAAACTGGGCCAGTCACTGGATGGCCTTTGTTTCAGTCTCTGCTCCAAATATTTATTATATCTAAATTATCCATGGGAAAATGTGATCTTTATTAATATATTTTTGTTGTTATGGTTAGTAATACAGCAATAATTCTTCTTTGAACAAAAGGGAAAAGAGAGAAATGAGGAGGTAGGAAGTAAGGAAGTAGGAATAAAGGCACAGGGGAAAGATAGGAAGAAAAAGAAAGAGGGTGGGGATGGAAATAGATTAGCAGTTACCTGTGCATATTTCCTTTGGAGTGTACCTTAGTTATCTTCTCAGCACTATGTACAGTGGACCACAACTATTTATAATGCTTGAGTCAGGCATATAGATGCATAAATACACACACACACACACACACACACACACACACACACGGGGCGGGGGGAAGATAGACTGAGATTTAAGTTTCCTCATTTCTAGGATCATTGCACCTAGTCATAACAGTATCAGTTGCATTTGTTCCCTGGAATAGGAGAGCAGGACCCTCCTTCATTTGGAGTAGCATTCAAATCTCATTCCTCTCAGATTCTATATATTGGAAATCTTCCCTATCTCATCCCCAAGCTCCCTTTTACACATGCAGTCACACTCATCAAGTTGAGGGACAGTTCATCTTTCAAGGCTGGCTGGCTGCCAGTGGTGCTTTGAACTGTGGAAAGTCTGAGAAGTGCTTCATAGTTGGTTTAACTATTTATGTAGAGAGAGAGCTGAGTTTGACACCAGTAACTCCTGAGTGTGGATGTCAAGGCAACAAAGCTGCAGCGCACCAAGAACAGAAAATAATAGCAAAAGAAGTCCCCGTAGATTAGGAGTGAATAATCTGTGAAATGCTGAGAAGAATTTTCCTATTGTTTCTCAGTGTGTTACTCAGGCAGGGTGTCTGATTAATTAAGGTTCCAGACCCAAAAGTGAAACTGTCATCAAGCCGTTCCTCTTGTGTGCTTTACAAATTGTTCCCATCAACCATCCTCATATTCCATCATCTCTCACTTCCCTCCTTAAGGAGCTTTACACTTCAGACTGCTACATTAGCCTGCCGTTCTCCTTTGTGGGGAGAACAATTGGGTGTAGGTTTCAATTTTGAAGTATTTATGAAAACAAGCTGTGGTATAGAATTAAAGATGACCTGTGGCCATGTTTTTGAATTAATAGTTTTTTTTTCTTTGTCTCTGTATGGTTTGGGAGGATTAGGGAGAAAGAACTGGATGAGGAAGAAAGGGACAGTAATCCTGCCCAAAGTCAAACAATAGGCAGGTATAGATTGTAATTAATTAAGATCTTGTTTTTCCAGAAGCTGCTAACACAGGCTGCAGGAACTTAGGCTTAGCTCGCCTCTCTTCAAAATCACACCATCCACACAGCCTCCCCTTGTGGTCGGTGCGCATTTCCTTCACCTAAAGCATTCTTCAAATCAAAAAAACAGAAAAGAAATGTCATGGATGAGTTTGAATCGATGGAGTTATGCCAAATCAGAATAGTCATTTGTGTTTGGTTCTTTAACAGAGCAAGAAGGAAGTTCATGAAGTCAGGCTTAGACAGCATCTCACAATGTCACATCAAAGGACTAGGAATGTTTTACCATACGCTAAATGAAAACGCAAGTTCCTTGTTACTCCTGGATATACTTTACTTTTGGTAATCCTTTCAGATGTAGAAAGAGATCCAGTTGTCTGTAAATAGAGAAGCTTCCTGGGTTGCTTTTGAAAGCTGAATTTCCTCTGGGTTACTTGAGTGTTGTCTCTACAATGCACCCATCCTAACCCAGTTTATGTTCCGAGCATCAATGACTCTTTTCTGACTTTGGATTCCTCTGGAATTTTCTGATCCTTCTCTCTCTGTGGATGGATGGTAGGGAAGAGGATGTAGTGGACAATCAAATAATTCAGTTTTCATGACACAGAGGGATTGCAGTGTGTCCCTACCTTGATTTATATATTAAATTTGTGAGCCTTCATCTGCTTCACAGATTCACTATGAAATAGAGTATAAAGAATCAAGCTAAAGGGAGCTCATAACAGTGTACTGAAATGTGTACTGCTTGAGGTCTGTAAAAATCATGGAAATTTGGTTACAAGCATGTGAAAACAAAGCCATTACATATAACATAAGACAGTAAGGCGAAGACTTCCCTCATTGTAATCCAGAAATCAATCCAGCTACAACCTAATTTGAAGTTTATGACCCCCAGTCTTGTGGACAATAAGTTTTGTCAAGGCTACCCAAATTGGATACGTGTTTGCAATTATCTGAGAAAACTGATGCATTTAGGTATTGAGTCCCTAGATAACAAAGAGAAAGCTGTTTGTTTTTGTTCTTCTTGTTGTTTGTTTGGTTTGTTTTTGTTTTTGATTTGGCTTTTGTTTTTTTTTTTTGTTTCATTTTGTTTTATCTCTAGGGCAAACAGATACCAGGAAAATAATACAGATAGAGAAATAAAGATCTCAAAGAGAGATAAATTTATTGTAAAATAGTATTAGCCAGGCTCTGTGGCCCTCACCTATAACCCCACACTTGGGAGAGAGAATAACACATGCTTACTTAGTACCACCCCAATTAAGAACATTTGACTTTCTCTAAACAAGCAAAACCAGAAAATAGTATTTCTGGAATATTCCAATTTTTAAGTGCAGCAGAAAGTTATTAAGAATGGAACTTGAATGACTTTAGCTTTAAAAAGCTAAAGTGCTGGAGCTGTGTCCTGTCTCCTCTGCTCCATGTCTGGCCCACTGCTCTGCCTTCATACCCAGAAGCTAGCAATACAAAGGACAACCAGGTAAGACAGGGCTTCTCAAATCCTCTGCCTATCAAGAACCTCTAAAGCACTCCCAACAGAGGTAGATTGTACACACTCCCCTGTGCTCCATTTTCCAGCCCACAGCTCTCTGCCTGCATTCTCAGAGGTCTGCCAGCACCAGGGACAAACAGATGGCTAAAGGCCATATTATGAACATAATAAACAAGGGTGGGCAATATGGCACCACCAGAGCTCAGACATCCTAGGACAGCAAGCCCTGGGTATCCTAACCAAGCAGAAGCACCAGAAAATTAGCCTAAATCCAATCTTATGAAAATGACAGACTCATTTAAAGAGGAAATAAATAAACACCTTAAAGAAATACAGGAAAACACAGTAGAACAAGTGAAGGAAATAAATCAAACTAATGATCTGAAAATAGAAATCGAAGCAAGAAATAAAATACAAACTGAAGAAATCCTGGAGATCGAAAAGCTAGGTAGGAGAGAGAAACTAACATATGCACACCTCACCAACTGGATACAAGAAATGGAAGAAAGAATCTTAGGTGTAAGAGATACCAGAGAAGAAATTAATACATCAGTCGAAAAAATACTGTTAAATGATTTGGTATTGTGTGGGGGAAAAGGACTGAAGCACTGAGGCCCAAAAGAAAGAATGGAAACAGACAACCTTGGGAGGTAAGAGGTTGGGGGTACCCTCCAAAATGTACCAGAAACCTGGGAGTTAAGAGACTCTCAGGACTCAAAGGGAGGGACCCTAGATGAAATGCTCTACAGTGGGGAGAAGGAACTTTTAGAGTCCACCACCAGCAGAAAGACAGGGCATCAAGTGAGGGATGGGGTTGCCATCCTACAGTCAAAACTCTGATCAGTAATTATTTCTGTATAAAAGAATGGCAGGAATGGAAATGGAGAAGAGCCTGAGGAAAAGAAGGTCTAGTGACAGGCACAAAGTGGGATCCAGCTCAAGGGGAAGCCCCAAGACCTGACACTACTACTGAGGCTATGGAGCATTCACAAAAATGGACCTATCATGACTGACCTCTGAAAAAACCAACAAGCAGCTGAAAGGATCAGATGCAGATATTTTACCCAACCAATGGACAGACACTGCTGATCCCTGTGGTTGAATTAGGGAAAAGCTGGAAGAAGCTGAGGAGGAGGACAACTCTGTAGGAGGACCAGCAGCCTCAATTAACCTAAATCCCCTATGATCTCTCAAACACTGGACCACCAATCAGGCAGCATACAGCAGCTGACATGATGCCCCCAACACATACACAGCAGAGGACTGCCATGTCTGGGTTTAGTCAGAGAAGATGTACCTAATCCTCAAGAGACTGGAGGTCCCAGGGAGTTTAGAGTTCTGGTTAGGTGGGTGGTGGTTGGAGACAGGGGTCCGGAAGAAGGTATGAGATATGGAACAGTAGACTGGGAGGGGAATAAAATCTGGAATGTAATAATAATAATAATAATAATATAAAATTAATCTGACACAAAACATCAGGAAACTTAGGACACTATGAAAAGATCAAACCTAAGAAAAACTGTAGGTGTACAATGTGTGAAAGTGTGTCTCTATATATTGATTTGTTATTTCTCTATCTGCAGAGATCCAATGGCCCATCACTGGTCTCATATTTTGTAAATATTTGTTCCTTTCTCACCTGCCTAAGGGAATCTGAAATTTTATCTGGTTGGTTGTAATAAATATCTGAGAGCTAGAAGCAGAACAGAAAGTGGAGAGTGAATTTCTAGGCAGAGATGGGGACTCTGGGAAGATTTCAGGCAGGAGATCACCAGTGAACTTGAATGTAGACAGGTGGGACAGGACAGTGCAGAGAGGTAGACCTGGTCAGTTGGTGAGATGTAGCCCACGATTAGTCAGGACTGAGTAGTTGTGTGACTGCCTTGCAGAAGACCTAAGTTTTAAAATGTTAGTCAGCCTCTGTCTCATTATTTATATTGCTAGTAGGTCTGAATAAGCCTGGTTATATGTAACAGTAATAGAAGAAAGAGAAGATTCAAAGCTCAAAGGCCCAGAAAAATATTTTCAGCAAAATCATAGAATAAAACTTATCTAACCTAAAGAAAGAACTAAATTTAGAAGAAACTTATAGAACACAATATAGATTGGCCCAAAAAAGGAAAACTCTCCTACCATGTAATAATCAGAACACTAAATATTCAGAAAAAAAAGAATATAAAAAAATGACAGAAAAAGGTCAAGTAACATTAAAACACATACTAGAATTACACCTGACTTCTCAACATATATTTTAAAAACTAGAATGATCTGGGCAGATGCGTTGCAGTCTCTAAGAGACCACATATGCCAGCCCAGACTACTGTACTCAACAAAATGTTTAATCACTGTAGATGGAGAAAACTAGATATTCCATGATAAAATCCATTTAACCAATATTTATCCACAAATCCATTCCTACAAAAGATATTAGAAGGAAAGCTCAAACCCAAGGAGGTTAACTACACTGGAGAATATATAGAAAATAAATAATTTGACACTAGCAACACAAAGGAAGGGAAACACACACACACTACCACCAGCACCATCAAAACTATAGGAATTAATAATCATTCCTCTGTAATACCATTCAACATCAATGGACTCAATTCCTCAATAAAAAGACACAAACTATCAGAAAAAATTTGCAAAACGGGCGGTGGTGGCGCACACCTTTAATCCCAGCACTTGGGAGGCAGAGTCAGGTGGATTTCTGAGTTTGAGGCCAGAATGGTCTACAGAGTGAGTTCCAGGACAGCCAGGGCTACACAGAGAAACCCTGTCTTGAAAAACCAAAAAAAAAAAAAAAAAAAAAGAAAAATGTGCAAGCATGATTTATCATTCTGCTGAATAAAAGAAACACATGTCAAAACAAATTAAGCGAAACGAAAAACAAAAAAAGAAAAAGAAACACAGACATTAACTCTCAGAAAAGGACCGGAAAAAAGATTTTCTGAGTAAATGGACGCCTGCCCCCTCAAAAAAAAAAAAAAAACATGAAATAACCATTCTAATATACAATAAAAAAACTTTCAACCAAAATTAACCTCAAGAGATGGAGGAGTATACTTCCTGTCAGTTCAGGGCTATGCAGAAGAGAGAGTGTGTATGGGAATAGAAGGGATGAGATGGAGAGAGGAAGGGTAGAGTTAGTACTTGGGAGGACACCTAGATTTGAGAAACCCAGGATAATCGAAACTCCCAGTAATCTAGAAGGGTGACTCTAGTTAAGACTCCATGCAATGGGTAATATGGAGACTAAAAGGGCCTATACTTGTAACCAGGCAAGACCTCCATTAGAGTGATTGGAAAACCAATGCAGCCATAAAACCTTAAACCACTGTAATGCTGCCTACAGGCTGTGTAATTATATGTACTTACCACAAACAAAAATTGTAGACAGATAGACTAATATGCCCTTATATAGAAAGTTTAGGTATTTATATATTCTTTGTTTCTTGATGTGCTATATAATTTTCAACAGAAAATAGTATTTTAATGCCTAGGAATTTACAAATTTTATCATTAATATATTTATGTGGCAGATCTTATATATTTAAAAATCAATACTATTGTAAACACTTTTTGGCAGCAGTGTAAAGTATCAGTCAACAGCATATTGCCAGTCAAGATCCTTCTATATCATATCCTTGGGAAAGCAACATAATAAGAAGCCTGTAAGGTGGGACATAATGCCAGAGGGTAATCCTAGGGCATCCAGTTTTAGAAAAGGAAGCTGACTAGAGAAACATCCATACAATACCAAGAAGGTCACCCTTACAGTTTTTTTTCCTTCTTGAATCTAATCAGGGCCTGACTAGAAGGGAGTAAGAGGAGGTTGGGGACATTTCTGCTTGAAGGTAAAATGCTGTGGTTCATTACTGCTCCTCCCAGCTTTCAGTTTAATTTCCTTCCAACACTGATAAATGCTGACTTTGGTACTCAACCCACTTGCCAATACTGAAACAGCTTGATTGCTTTCAACTGTCATGTTAACTCAGCCAAACTGTCATTTGCTGAACCTTTGTAAATTCACTTTGTATTGAGCTGGTAACATCTGACTAATTTCTACTAATATTACAGAGCTGCTATAACCACTTCTGCAGTGCACATTAGCCTTGTTTAACTGGCATCATAAATAATAAATCCAAACTGCTGGGAATTGCCTTGTATTCCATATTGCTTTTCGACGTGTTTTTGGAACCAGGTACATCATTTCATACTAATGAGTCTGCTAAACCCACAGGAGCTTATCTGTTATTTTTATATCTCCAGCAAATATTTTAAACAAATTGTACATAAGATGCTCTTATTCTATATCCTTAATCTTCAAAACTTATAGCTCAAAATTTAAAAAATAACAGAAAAACATGCAATTAGGGAACAGCTCTCTGGCTTGTCATATGCATCAAGCACTGATCTCATTCTTCAAATCCTCCTTAACCCTTGCCCACTGTACTATGTTTTTTTCTTAGTGAGCATTACAGTATTGACATCCAGGTTCAGAAAATTCACAGTTATCGTAAGAAACGTACTAAAGACATAGATGAATAGAGACCACAAAAACAAATTACATCCAACCATTTGACAACTCTGAAGTTATCTATTTACTGAAGTGAAAGACAGCCTCTTAACTTCTGCTTTGAGGATGAGCTTGGTGTAATTCTGTATGTGCCCTGTAGAGGGAGAGGAGAAATAAGAACCTACCCTCTGGAAATGGTGGCAGCGTAAGAATAGTTAATGGTGACTGAGTCTTGCTGATTCTGCTTTTGTCAAGACTTATCTAACAAGGATTCATCTAAGGCTTGAATTGACCTCAAATCATCACAGCTTCCTTATCCCCTGCAGCATATCTGCATTTAACAGCATATCTGCAGAATCCTGTCAAATCTCTCTAGGTTTGACATCACCTCACTCTTCCATATTTAGCTCCTGGAGTATAGAACAGGAGATGAACAAGGATGCCATCAATAGACATGCCAATGTGCATGGGAAATCTCAGGATGCTTCAATCCTAAAAGAGGTAACAGAATCTAAGGAGTGATGAGAGCTGGCGAAATCGTCTCCTCAGGGAAGAACATACCAGTTATCTAATATCAAATGATTAACCCTGAAAACATAGAAGTAACATAAGAATGAAACAGATCATATTTATGTATTCAGGAGTATCTATGTGAACACCTCTACACTCTCAACCCAATCCTAAAATGAAAAGTATGTTCAGTTAGTCTCAATCTCCTTCTGAGCTAAAGTGTGCATATGATAACAAAAAAAGTCATCTCAACTGACATTGTCTGAGTCAGCACACAGCATGTCTAAGACGAGATACCTCATTTCTATATGAAAATACAACATTTGTACTTCTAGTCTTCTTTGCTACGAGACATCTAATATAAATGTACACACTCACATGCCCACTTGTACACTGTTATTAATTGTTCACAAGAAATAGTTGAAATAGGATAAGACTAGAGAAACCGTTCTTCATGTAAAACAAATATCAATAGTAGTTTTACTGCCAGTTTATAAAGACCTTGAAATTACGATTCTAAATGATATTTGAGACTTTTTTTTCTAGAAACATTGCATATTTTAATTGGGTGTTTTCTGATAATACTTTTGTCAAGACCTCACAAGCTATAGATAAGGGTGAATTTAACAGTTCATAAGTTACGTCTTAGTAAAAAGATGAAAATTTACTAACCCTGCTTTAAAATATTCTATTTCCCTGAGTTTGTAAAATCAAAATAAATGCATATCCTTTTGCTTAACTATATTCACCTGTAGCTAACATTTTTTTTACTGGACATTTTATTTCATTTCAGATGTTATCCCCTTACCCCATCTTCCCCCTACCCATTCCCCTATCCCATTCTCCCCTCATCCTGCTTCCATGAGGATGTGCCCACACCCACCCCTCCACTCTCACCTCCACACCCTCGAATTCTCTGAAATGCAGCATCTGACCTTCATGGGACCAAGAATCTCCTCTCTCACCTATGCCTGACAAGACCATCCTCCCCTACATATACAGCTGGAGTCATGGGTCCCTCCCTATGTGCTCTCAGACTGGGAGTTTAGACCCTGGGATCTCTGATTGGCTGGATCGTTGCTCTCTTGATTGGTCTGCAAACCTTTTCATCTTGCCGAAAGCAATCTACAGATTCTATGCAATCCCCATTAAAATCCAAACTCAATTCTTCACAGAGTTAGAAAGAGAAATTCTCAACAATAAAAGAACTTCTGAGGAATCACCTTCCCTGACCTGATGCTGTACTACAGAGCAACAGTGATAAAAACTGCATAGTATTGGTACAGAGACAGGCAGGAATTTTCAAAAAATTCAGCATTTTTTCAAAAATTTTTCAAAAATTCAGCATTTTCAAAAAATGGTCTGGTTCAATTGGACGACAACCTGTAAAAGAACACAAATGGACCCACTCTTATTTCCTTGTACAAAGCTCAAGTCCAAATGGATAAAGGACCATCACATAAAACCAGACACACAGAAACTAATAGAAGAGAAGGTGGAGAAGAACCTTGAATACGTGGGTACAGGGGAAATGTTCCTGAACAGAACACCAATGGCTTATGCTCTAAGATCAAGAATTGACAAATGAGACTTCATAAAACTGCGAAGTTTCTGTAAGGCAAAGGACAATGTTAATAGGACATAATTGAACCAACAGATTGGGAAAAGATCTTTACCAACCCCATATCTGATAGAGGGCTAATATCCAATATACACAAAGAACTCAAGAAATTATACTCCAGACAACCAAATAACCCTATTAAAATTGGGGTACAGAGCTAAACAAAGAATTCTCAACTGAACAAGCTTGAATGGTCGTGAAGCACCTAAAGAAATGTTCAACATCCTTAGTCATCAGGGAAATGCAAATCAAAGCAACCCTGAGATTCCACCTCACACCAGTCAGAATGGCTAAGATCAAAAAGCCAGGCAATAGTAGATGCTGATGAGGATGTGGAGAAAAAGGAACACTCCTCCATTGTTGGTGGGATTGCCAGACAGTGCAGCCACTCTGGAAATCAGTCTGGAATTTCCTTAGAAAATTTGACATAGCATTACCTGAGGACCTCGTTATACCACTGCTGGGCATATACCAACATATAAAAAGGACATATGCTCCACATTGTTAATAGCAGCTTTATTTACTATAACCAGAAAGTGGAAAAAACCCAGATGTCCTTCAACAGAGAAATTGATAAAAAAAAATGTGGTACATTTACACAATGGAGTATTACTAAGCTATTAAACACACTGAATTTGAGAAATTATTAGGCAAATGAATGGGACTAGAAAATATCCTGAGTGAGATAACCCAGTCACAAAAGAACACACATGGTATTCACTCACTGATAATTGGATACTAGCCCAGAAGCTCATATACCTAACATTCAACTCACAGACTAAATGAAACTCATAAAGAAGGAAGATCAAGTGTGGGTGCTTTGGTCCTTCTTAGAAGGAGTAACCAAAATACTCAAGGGAGCAAATATGGAGACAAAGTGTGGGACAGAAACTGAAGGAGGGGCCATCTAGAGACCATTCCATCATCAAAGGTAGACGCTGATGTGGATGTCAGAAAGTACATGCTGACAGGAGCCTGATACAGCTGTCTCCTTAGAGGCAGAGTCTGACATATTCATAGGCAGATGCTCACTGATAATCATTGAACCGATCAAGGGGTTCCCAATGGAGGAGTTAAAGAGAAGGAGCTGAAGGACATTTGAGATTTCTAACCATTGGACACAGGAAATTAATGTCTGAAAAAAAAGAAAAAGTAAAAAATCATAAGAGTTCTATCTCATTTGGCCAGGCAAACAAATTTGCTTAGAGCTATGGCTATACTAGGACCTTGGAGATAAGGTCACCATATCAGGCCAGGCATTGCTAATAGAGTGTGTCTAAGTTTGTTGATGTAAAAACACAATAAATAACCTTGTGAATTTGGGTACTCTGGTAAATTTAAAACTATGGATGAAATAAGAGCTTCGATTTTGAGCCAGTTCAACCTTCAGTCTAAGATCCCGATGTATAATGTAGCCCACCACAAGAACAAGATGGCCGAGTTAGAATGTAGCTGTGTTCAACAGAAGAAAGGAAGGTCAGGGTACCTATATACTGCATACAAGAAACCTACACTTTATATAAAGCTATATAGGATAAAATAGAAGATTGAGAAAGATTATACCCTGAGATTCTGCTCAAAGGAAGGAAATTGATATAGCAGACAGACATGATTTCAGGTTAAAAAAAAAGTAAAATGTTACAAAACATAAGGAAAAAGGAGTCTATAGCCCTAGTAAAACTGATGCTCTTTACATAAACACATTAAAACAACCAAAACAATTTAACTTGTGCACTCTATTTTTAGGAAATCATAATAAAATAGCAGCAGAAAAATCATTAAATTATGTTTATTGTTCAAATATCAACATTAATGAATTTATAATATATGTATTCATATAGATAACTCCATAGACATCGTAAAATAAAGTATGTTGAAGTGAATTTTGAACATCATCAGAGTATCCTTTAAAAGACACCCAGTGTACTTAAAAGGACTATAAGATGTGAAATGCTGCAATATTTCCCATAGTATAACATAACTAATGACAAATATCCAAATTGAAAGAGAATGAAAATATCCAAACATATGTAATCTAAATAGGGCTCTATGGTAGTCACAAGCTAAATTAGGAAACATTTTGATCTGAATGTACATGAAAATACAATGTAGTATATACCTTGTCTGTTATTGACTGTCCTTAAGAGACATTATAAACAGCATTTGAGTGTGCATTATGAAGAGGAAGGCTGAAAATCATGAACTTCCAACTGAAAAATTAAAATGCAATCCTATAGGATTAGATTTTTTAAAACCTATTTTAAGGTGTCAATGCATTTAAAAACCCTTAATAAATTGGACAAGGGGATATAGACCTACTTAGGAATAATTTTGGGGTTGATTTTATTCTTTTTTGTTAGAAGACTAGGAGTCTAGTTCAGTAGTGTAGAACATCAAACAGGAATCAGCAGCAATGGCATAACTCAGCAGAAAGAGCCAGGATTCTTTCAAATCAGAACAAGTCAGTGGGAACCACTAGAAAGAGCTGAGTCACCAGGATAAGTTCTCAGCCATGCCTCTCAATGAAATGAAACGAAGAAGCAACACCAAGAAAGAGTTGCCCAGCCACTGTCTGTTGAATCCTATTTCTGCTCTCTCCAAACATTACATGTCTTTTCACAGGTCTTGCGTCTCAGAAAACACCGTGTAAGTCTGCATTACATGATACAACCAGAAACTTCTCCTTCACATTTCTAAAGCAACCATATGGAAGGAAGCAATCACAATAAGAAAATAAATCACCAAGCCGATACCGTGTTCTGAAAGATATCTGTATTCCCCCTGAACACCCATGCTCTAGTGTCATCCCCTTCCCCACATCCTGCCTTTCTGTGATTATAACTCCTGTGTGAATAAATTATGATTTGAAAAAAAATAAATTATTAAAAAAAAGAAAAAAAGAAAGAAAAGAAATCATGAAAAATGAAAATGCGAGATAGTCTAGAGATACTCAGTGGCCAGAGAACAGGTTTCCAGGGAATCAACTGTACATGTGAAGAGATAAAAAAGGGAAAAATCGGTTTTTTCCTCTATGTTCAGTGTTTTAGTTCTATATATTTATAAGTGCATAATGAAATTTGATTAATAAACTAAGTATAGATGAAATTTATAACTACAATACGATAGAATAATTGTGCTAATATATTATACGAGGTTTTTACAAATATGGCCATTTCTCTAGTATATCATGTAGTGCTGTACATTTATAATCCTTTTCCTTCCCAAGTTATATAGAGAGCCCTTTTCCCAAAATGCAACACTGAAGCTTTTCTTATTATATCCTACACTGCAAAGTGAGCGTTAAGTAAAATAACAGTTGCAAACTGTAAGTTATTTAATATTCCAACAGTCAATTTTATATCAAAGATTTCTTTTAAGCTAGTACATTATTTGTTGGTAAGTAACCAATGCATTAATGGCACTATGAACAATTAATACATTGGCATCATGTCAGTCATTAAGGACTGGAAAAACTCAAGATTGTGTCATATATTAGTGTGATTTTCTTTTTCTTTTTTGATTCTTTTTATTATTATTGTTTATTATTATTATTATTTTACTTATTCAGTTTAGAACCTCTCACTGCACATTTCCAGTCACAACCTCTCACAATCCTTTCCCTATTTCCCCTTCTTTTATGAGCAAGTAAGACCCCACCCTGTGTATCCTTCCACCCTGGCATATCAAGTCTCTATGAGGCTAGGCTCATCCTCTCCCACTGAGGCCAGACAAGGAAGCCCAGCTAGAAGAACGTATTCCACAGTTAGGCAACAGCTTTTGGAATACCCCCTCCCCGCTCCAGTTGATCAGAACTCACATGAAGACCAAGCTATGAATCTGCTGCTTATGTGGGGGGAGGTCTAAGTCCAGCTCATGTACGTTCTTTGGTTGATGGTTCAATCTCTGAGACTCCCAAAAGTTTGTCAATGTCTTGTGGAGTTCCTATCCCCAAAGTGGCTGCAATCCTTCCTCTTACTCTTCCGTAAGAGTCCCCAAGCTCTATCCACTGTTTGGCTATGGGAATCTTCATCTGTCTGAATCAGTGGCTGGGTGGAGCCTCTCAGAGTACAGCCATACTAGTCTCATGTCTGCAAGCATAATAGAGTGTCATCAGTACTGTCAGGAATTGGTGCTAGCTCATGGTGTTAGAATTCCTTCTAGGCTCTGCCCAGAAGTTAAGTCGCAACAGCCAGACGGGCTGGCTTACCATCATAAAGGTTGTTTGGCCCCCTTAATCTCTTCTCTCAGACCCCTTTCTCTCTCATTACACACTCTCTTTGCCCATCTCTCTTCATGTGTTCCTGGCCATTTCTTCTCTCTTTGTCTTTCTCTCTCTCTCTGTCTGTCTTTGCCTCTCTCTCTTTCTGTATCTCTTGGCATGGTGAATCGTCTTTTGGGTGTATGAAAAGGGCAAACTCTTAAGGAAAAATAAAAGAATCCATAGAGTGGGGAGCAAGCTAAGAAATGGGCCAAAAGCTATGAAAAGCAAATGTAATTCTAGGTCAAGTTCTGACCTCCGTGTACCCACTACAAAAGTATGGAGTAAAACTTATGCTCTGAGTCTGTGTACCCTCCAGGAAAGATAGCAGCTTTCCCACTGTCTTATCAACTCAGTTAGGATGTGCAGACGACAGATACACCGAATCTTAAGAGCTCTTGACATTTTCTGCTGCACTGACTATGATTTATCTTCTTTCTCAAAAAGAAAAAAAATATTGAAGAATACGATCTTACTGCAATGCAGGGCACATGTCTTCCTACTTCTTACTTCAAATGAGTTGCAGGTTGAGGGTTGCCTGCAATTCTCTTTCCATCTGAAATTTATTTTAAGATGTGTGTGTGTATGAATCTATGTATGTATGTATGTATGTACATATGTATGAATTTTTTATTTATATAGACAGATTTCTGGAGACAAGGTCTTGCTCCATAGTTTAGGGTTTTCAGGGAACTGAGAGCATCCTTAGATGCTTGCCAATCTTTCTATCTTAGAATGTGCCTGGCATGAGGATTATGTATATGAGCTGCCTCACCTTTAAAATTCTCAAAGAATTAATTAATTTTTTCAAAGGAACACCTCTGAATAAAACTTTAGAGACTATAGCATTTTTTTTTTAGTATTATCTTTTTGTTTTTCATGATTTTGGAATTGAAAATGTCTGGGATACATTGACATTAAAGTATTAGCTAAAATAAATACTATCCCATGTACAACTTGTATATTTTCTATATTTGATGTTAAGCCATCCAAACATGCTTTCCTACTACCTCTTTGATACTCATGGTGACTGTGTTTGGTAATCATGGGATATTCTTTCTTAGAATGTGGACATAACGTTTTTTTCCAACAACCTACAGAATATAGTTGATTTTCTCAGCATCCTAAGGAAAGTTCCAAATGAATGGCCTTTCCACCTTTTCCCAATGTTGATTAGATACTTTTACATTCTTGTATGCCAAAGGCAGACTCCACTTGGAGTAACTGTTATTCAGAGAGAAGAGTGGAGCCTTTTGTTGTTGTTGTTGCTGCTGCTGTTGTTAATTGAGCAGACAGAAATGGTTGACAGGGTAATGGTAGTAATTGTTCACCATTTCACAAAGAAAAGAATTTGCTCAGTAAATAGGAGTCTTTGTTTCCAGCCTAATTTAATGGAAACACAGAAGGTATAAGAAAGCAATGTGCCAACTGACACTGGGTGTAAAATAAGGCATTCCAGAGACTTTTGTGCAAATGTCCATAAGCAGACATCTGTCAAAGCAAACTCATGGGAAGGCTTCAGAGCGCATCCATTTACCAGCAGCAAACATTCGGTAGTTTCATTCTCAGAGGGACAGACTGTTGGTTTGTTTTGCTGTATAAACGTTTGAAATAATCCACTCTTTCCACTACCCCCTAACTGCTATGTAAACTCCATGTCGCCTACTTAAGTAGTAAAAGGAACAGACTTTTATACATATGGATACCAATTCTTTAGACTAGCTGAGAGGGCAATGAAAGCTTATGAGAGGGGGTCATGTGGTACGTTTTTTAAAATGTAGCATGGAGAGTGACTGTGAAGCCTGAATAATATTCTTCCTGCCAAATACTTAAACGTAAATGGGTACCAAGCTGCCTGCAGTCTGCTAGAGAATCTTGTGGGTTTATGATTGTGATGGCTAGAGTGAATTCTGTTGCACTTTCTATAGGTACTAAAGTATGGACTATAAAAGAACAGAAATTAAGGTTCGTGTGTTTGCTCTGTGAATGAAGTATGTGAGTCAAGTGTAATCACTGGATGTCAGACACATATAAAAGCTCAAGTGAACATGAGGTCCTTCCACAATCCCAGCGCTCTAAGGATTGGGGATAAGGGTTCTCAGGGCAATTTAGATAGCTTGACTACATAAATCTGCAGGCCCTGTTTTGAACATGAGGAGCTGCTATAGTGAATAAAGTGAACTTGATGGAGAAAACCACCAGGTTCCAACTGCCATCTTCACCATGCACATACACAAATGAGTATGCAGATGTAAACACACTGTAACAAATCTACAAACAAAGAGTACAACTATAAACTAATAAAAATTCAATTTATGTTATTTACTTTGTCTCTGTGTGTGTGTGTATGTATGTATGTATGTATGTATGTATGTGTATGTGATAGAGACAGAGATACAGAGACTGAGACACAGACAAAGAGACAGCGAGACAGCGATACAGTAGTGTGGGACTGTGGAAATCCTGAGTGTTTGGCCACTCCTCCGGAACCCAGAGACCTAACACGGTCTCCATGTAACATACAATGGGTCATGTAAGGCACAGGTAGAGGGCGGGGAAACAGGTCTCTGCCTCAAGATTTACTTATTACCTAAAGGCCCCAGCCCCTCCTTTTTCCCCTCTCCCCAATATAAGGGAGCCCCTCCTGGCATTTTGTGGGAGAGCACCACCATCCAGATCAACATGACCAATAAAACGTCCATGTCTTCAATTCCACTTGTCTCCTTGGACTCTGGACTCTCTTTGTGTAAGTGGGAAACTCACGCCAGGAGAAAGCCTTCCCGCCCTCCCTGTGCTCCCTGCTGCAGCTGTCCGAGGGACTCTCTCTCTCCTCTGCAACCGAGGTTCCCCAGACAAAGTCAGTCGAGGGGCACATGCCCGCTCTGACCCACGCACTGGCGAGTTCAGCTGGGACCGCCACTGTAGCACGAGGGAGGCCTGAGCCGTGGCTCTGAGGACTGCCTCAGCCGCGACCACGGCACACAGCCACGCCTGTGCCCCAACGCTGGCGCCACAGCGAGGCACGACACCCACAAACTTCAAGAATGAATGAGCCACTTCCAACAGGGCGTGGCATCCAGCACACACCATGCGTGCGTTCCCTTGCCTCTATTCTGCTATGTGTCCACAGACCCTCAGAATAGAGGCCATTATCAGCGTGTTGGCTCGTCCAAGCACAGCCACACGCCCCCACAATCTCTGCCCTGCTGCCCACTCCCCCGTGGCATTTAGGGCCCAGAGCAGAGATTCGAGAGTCTTGCTCCCAAGCCTGCTGAAATCTGGCTGAGTTCATTCCCGCCTGAGTACCAAGCTTTCTGTGCCCGCTTCTGTTCCACTTTTGTGATCTCTGCCTCCCTGAGACATCTGTTCCAGACAGGAGACATAGACAACCTCACGCCCACGCACTCCCAAGGCACACGGGCCACCACCTTCCACCCCACCCCCCGTTAGTGGTGGACAATGTGTACAGAGCCAGCTTCAAAAGCTCTCCCTGCTGGCACCTGTGAGAACTGTGAGTTACATCTCTGTCCATCTATCCTCCACCTCCACTCTCTCTCCTTCTCTTGTTCCTGGCTAACATCTTTTCTCTAATTGTTAACTACAGTCTAACTCCTGCCTAGTTCAAAAGACTAGGTTTCTCTCTCCACATGTTCTCTACAAGATGGTGGAGACTCCTTAATCTCCATTCTTTACCCCTCCCCCAAAAAATTCTCCCGTGCTCCACCTGCTAGCAGAGGTTTTCCCCTCCCCCTCCATCTTTCTCACAATTGAAAGCACCAGAGAACTGCCTGCCAGCTTCTCCCAAGAGATACTGGCTACATGCCTGACTCTAGATGTCTTCCTCCCATGGCTCAGATCAAGCTCCTATGTTTCTAGCTTTGAGCTTTTCTTCAAAGTTGGCCTTTCCTTATCTCAAAAAAAAAAAACAACAACAACAACAACAAAAAGGGGGAATGCCCTGGCTTCTAACAGGCCCCCTCCCCCACTGCTCTTAAACCCTTCATTAATAATTTTCACCCAAACAGGAATACCTACAGTAATGTTTGTGTTCCTCAACCCAAAATTTTCTTGCTTTTATTTAAACGCTTCCTTTTTTTCCCTCACAGGAACCTATAAAACAACAACTATCATAATTTTCAACCAAAATTTTTTCTCCTTTTGTTTTAATATTTTCTTTTCTCTCTAATACTCGTGATATATGCATAACAGTTTCCTCACCTTTTAAAATTTCTTCAAGTTTCCAAAGTCATCTAAATTTACTTCCACAGGTTAAATCAACATGCTGATAACCATCTTTCAGCTTTTAATTAACAACTAATTTCCTTTCACAAACAAACTATGGATGCCTATACCAGATACTATTAACAGAATGTTTTCTCCTTCAGCCATCCAAAGCCAGACTCAAAGATACCTTCCAGGACTAAAACTTCCTCAAAGACCTTTGCCTTTCCAGGAGTGATTTAATGCTCAATATCCAGGCTTTCCTGACATCTCTCCTTCGGAGATCCTTCTTCCCTGTGGTTATATCCACAGATCCAGCCGAGACAGTGCCACCTCCTGGAACCTACCAAGCTGACCCCTCTCCAGACATCTCGTCAGACTGCAGACTCCAGAGATGAGCTGACACCAAGACAGCGCCACCTTCTGGAACCTGCCAAGCTGCATTCTTCCAGTCATCTCATCTGACTAAAGACCCAGAGATGCTCGCTAAGACACAAAAACACACGCTGAGATGGAAGACAAACCCAGACCTTCCAGCTGCTTGCCAAAGTCACATAGCTGAAGTGGCGTGTCAGTGAGGAAATCATGATGTCTATTTAGATTAATCAGATGTCATTACTCTCGAATTGTACAATATGTATTTAATTGATTCAATGATTCCCTGTTTTCCCAACCAAACCCTCAATTCCCATTACCCTTGGCTTGGTCATGCTACACCCCCAGGCCTGTGTGGTGTTTTCTTTTGACTTCCTCATCCAAAATTTTCACTACAGGTGACACCTCTCCTAAGAGAGGGAGTTGTAGGGCTGTGAGCTATGAGAAAAGGTTGGAAAGCCTGGTAGAAGAGCTCTAGAACTCCGGCACCCTGGCCTGAAGAAGGCCACTGGGATGGAAGGCACTTCGGCCTTTTCCCAGACATATGGCTCTCTTAGGTTTACCCCTCCACAGTCCCTCCCACAGAGAGGCCCACAGTCATTTGTTACATGGGAGTAACATCCCCATATGTGGCCTACATTATATCTCCTACACCTTCAGAGATGCCCCTCCTTTTATGAAAGAAAACAGGGTAGGATGTAGGGCTGTGGAAATCCTGGGTGTTTGGCCATGCCTCCAGAACCCAGAGACCTAACATGTGGTCACCATGTAACATAGAGTGGGTCACATAAGGCACGGGTAGAGGGTGGGGAAACAGGTCTCTGCCTCAAGATTTACATATTACCTAAAGGCCCTAGCCCCTCCTTTTTCTCCTCTCCCAAATATAAGGGAGCCCCTCCTGGCATTTTGTGGGAGAGCATGTCATTCAGATACAACTATCAACATGACCAATAAAACTTCCATGTCTTCAATTCCACATGTCCCCTGGGACTCTGGCCTCTCTTTGTGTAAGTGGGAAACTCAAGCGGGGGAGGGGGAATCCTTCTTGCCCTCCCTGCACTCCCTGCTGAAGCAGTCTGCGGAACACTCTCCCTGCTCCAGTGGTCAGCAGAGCACTCTCCCCTACAACAGCGGTCCCACCTTTGCGGCCTGCCCCGGGGACTCAGTCATGGCCACCGGCATGCAGGGTCCCCGCTCTCCCTGTCCTAGGCGTCCACGGGACTCCCTCTCTCTTTTGCAACCACGGTCCCTGAGACGGAGTCAGTCGAGGGGCGCAGGCGCGCCCTGACACACTCACTGGTGAGATCAGCTGGGGACACTGTATCATGCAGGAAGCCTGAGCCATGGCTCTGAAGACTGCCTCAGCCATGACCGTGGAACGCAGCTGCACCCATGCCCATGACCTGTGTGAGTTTTGAACCACACAGTAGCACAAGTATAAAGATGAGAGACCCTTACACCAAAAGACTCAAGCTACAAATTCACTTTTCTTGGTTGTACAGCAAGTAATCTTATCCTATGGGCCATCTTCACCACTCTGTATTGAATAATATTTTGGTACCACTCAGAAAAAACCCAATACTACTAAGATATATGTATATTTCTTACTATTTATAATCATAAATCTGTAAGAATACCATCTGCTGAATTGTATCTGGCAAATTTCTAATAGTTAGCTAAGTAGAAAAACCCCCTTCTTTTTCTCTTTTTGTCTACCCTAATATGCTCTGCTCTTAATGCCCAGGTTTTAAATGAAAATATCTGTAGTGAGATCTTCGTGAAAATCCATAGTGAAAATCCATAATGGCCATAGAAATGTAGCAATAGGTATTGAGTGTTAGTAACTAATGATAAAAGATCTAGACCTCTTATATATTTATTTAAAATATATATGTATACACACACACAGAGAGAGAGAGAGAGAGAGAGAGAGAGAGAGAGAGAGAGAGAGAGAGGGAGTTAAGTACCTAGATCTGGAGTAAGGGGTTGTTATGAGATATCTAAAATGGATACTGAGAAACAAATCTGGTCCTATGAAAGGCCAGCAAAACCCTTCACCATCAAACCCCTTCTCCAGTCCTTATAATTCCAATTTAAAAAAAAAAATTTCACTACCTACTTAGAAATGTCATTATTTTTAGGATATATATATCCAATTCTCAAAATTACCAATTCTCAAAATTGCCAAAATAAATTTAAAACTGTGTAATTTCTGACTGGATAAGAACTGTTTATGAAGCTTCTTTGATCATTATTTGGACTAACAATTGGCCAAAATTGACTGAATGTCAAAATGGAAGGGTGAAATACAAAATTATTTGGTGTTTTATAATAGGGCTGCAATGCTGTTCTGGTGTTTTTGGCATTGTTAATATGTAGGCCAATGTATTCATTGCCTAGACTCAATTGTTCTATATTCTTCTATTCTTTACATATTCTCATGTGAATTCAGCTTCTGTGGGTACCAACTACGTAGTAAAGCCTGTGCAAAACATCATTTTTCATGAATACTTGATTCTTGGTTTGTTTGCTCTTCCAGATTGAGACATCTATTCCTTCAGTAACAGCAGTGCCTGAGGAGAGACTCAGCATGAAAGTGATAGCCTCCTTTGGAGGAACCATTTGAATTATATTTATTGAAAATTATTGACTAGTCAAGCAAATAGTCACTATTGATTTAGTGTCACTTTTCTGGATGTGAAGTGTAATATGTTACATGAATCAACTTTAATATGAAATGCTTCTTTTTTGGAGTTTTGTATAAAAATAAGTGACTAAATTGTGGATAGAAAAATATTTCTAATATGAAAATGAATATCTGATTTACTTGCTTAAAGGGAATTTGTTGCCTTAGATGTCAAGAGTGACAATCTTCCATATTAATTTTGTAGAACTTCTCAAAGCATAATAAATAACTTGAGTATGTTTTTCCAACGATTTACTTCAACTTCACTAGTGTTCATTTTAGGAACCAAACTTTGATCTGGCAAGAGGAATAACAATAAGTACTTACAGAGTTGAAGCACAGCAAAGAAAACTACCAAGACATCAAACCTATGTAAACCATTTCTGATCAAAATTAATTTCACTTATTATTTAAAGCCATTAGGCTAGGATAGGGTAGGTGTTTGTATGTCACAGTTTATAAGATACTTAATAGGTCTTATATGTTAGAAGGGGAAGCCTTCCTCTGGGGAAAAGAGGATGTAGCAATTGGGGGAATCTGTAGGGGGAGAACTGGGAAAAGAAGGGAGCCTGACATAGTGACATGGAATGAATAAATAAATAAATGTAAAAAATGTTAACAAAAACCGTGTGCTATCTCATTTACTTCTAACTGTCACCTCCTGTGGTGGGGTTTACAAGACAAATGGAAGTCATATGTTGGATGAGACTCTCATTGACTTACTTTAATATATTCAGAAATTTGTGCCTTTTGTAAAAGCAGATCCTGATGTCCAGTTTTCTGAAAAGAATTCCAAACAATTTTCTCTCTCCTAGGGTTATATTTAAACTCTTCCCCCCTTGAAATTTATAGTAGATACTTTAGCACATGAATTCATGATAAATTTTTCTGAGATGTTCATACTAAGACAAAACTGACAATTATTTATCTGTGTCAACTTATCTAAGGAAACACTGGTACAGAGGAAAAGGGGAGGTGTGAAGGGATAATGGAGACATCTAAAGCCATGGATTAAGGAATATTATTACTGTGCATGACTGGATTTTCTTTCTCCCAAGGAATGTTTAGAGCATTATAGAATGTGAGTATAAGTGTAAAGAATCATAACTCCCACTATGCTACAGAGCCTGAAGTATTAATTGAATCCTAGATGGCTTCCAATGTTAATTTCCCACAAACTGGCAGTCTGTCATTTAATCTGTGTGACAGTGTCTTACTAAAGTCCTCTATGTCATGGGTGATATATTTCTCCCCCCATCCTGCCCCATCCCTTCCCCAGCCCCCTCCCTCTCTGTCTCTCCCCTATTCTTTCTCTAGTGTTTTAATATTTGTTTTATTGAAAAAAAGTTAGTATTCTCAAAGACTGCTATCTTAAATATTTAATTCAAAGTTATTATAGTAAATTGGTGGATAAAGAAATATGGGTGGATGTGCTTCCATTAATATATCTACTGTTTCAAAGCTAGGAAAATTGGAGATACTCAAATTTAATCCCATGATCATTTTTCCCCCATGAAGTTATTTTTCATCAGTCATTAAGCATGTGAATAAATGCTGAGAAGGATTCTGTGGTTTGAGGTATATTAAATTTACATGAATATGGTTGTACAGCAGGATATTGGAGAAGAAAATGGATCTCAGCCTAAAAAACATATGTCTATTTGGCTCTCGTCTAACCTGCTTGCCTTTGTGTCTTCATGTCGTAGCTTGAAGTTTCTGATAGTCTAATTTTTTTATTGGTTATTTTCTTTACTTACATTTCAAATGTTATCCTCTTTCCCAGTTTCCCCTCCAGAAACCCACTATTCTCTTCCCCCTCCCTTTGCTTCTATGGGAGTGCTGCCCTAAATATCCACTTATTTCTGCCTCCCCACCCTAGTATTTCTCTACACTGGGGCATCAAGCCTTCACATGACCAAGGGCCTCCCCTCCCTTTGATGTCCGACAAGGCCATTCTCTGCTATATAAGCAGCTGGAGCCATGGGTCCCTCCATGTGTATTCTTTGGTTGCTGGTTTAGTCCCTGAGAGCTCTGGATGCTCAGGTTGGTTGATATTCTTATTCTTCCTATGGGTCGTAAACCCCTTCAGACCCGTCAGTCCTTTTTCTAACTCCTCCATTGGGGAACCCATGCTCAGTCCACTGGTTAGCTGTGAGCATCCACCTCTGTATTTGTCAGCCTCTGGCAGAGTCTCAGGAAACAGCTACATCAGGCTCCTGTCAGCAAGCACTTCTTGTCATCTGCAATAGTATCTGGGTTTGGTACCTGTATATGGAATGGATCCCCAGGTAGGGCAGTCTCTAGATGGCCTTTCCTTCAGTCTCTGCTCCACACTTTGTCTCCGTATTTCCTCTGGTGAGTATTTTATTCCCCCTTCTAAGAAGGACTAAAGCATCCACACATTGGTCTTCCTTCTTCATGAGCTTCATGTGGTCTGTGTATTGTATTTTGGGTATTCCAAGGTTTTGGGCTAATATCCATTTATCAGTGAATAAATACCATTTATGTTCTTTTGTGACTGGGTTACCCCACTCATAACGATATTTTCTAATTCCCATTTGCCAATGAATTTCATGAATTCATTGTTTTTAATGGCTGAGTAGTACTCCATTGTGTAAATGTACTACATTTTCTGTATCCATTCCTTTGTTGAAGAACATCTGGATTCTTTCCAGCTTCTGGCTGTTATAAATAAGGCTGCTATTAACATAGTGGAGCATATGTCCTTGTTATATGTTATACCCATCTTTTGGGTATATGCCCAGGAGTGGCATAACTGGGTCCTCAGGTAGTACTATGTCCAGTCTTCGAGGAACTGCCATACTGATTGGATTCCTGATTTTCTTTACATTTTGACTCTTTCCATTGGGTGTTTAAATTATGTGTTTTTACAGGGGATTGGTGGTGTAATGTGACAAGAATATAATAACATTTTCACTAACAAAGTAAATCTATTATAATGTACTGAAGAAGGCAGTGATTGCAGGTGTGTGTGTGTGTGTGTGTGTGTGTGTGTGTGTGTGTGTGCATTAGACAAAGGGTAATGTCAAATGTCTTAATCACTCCCAACTTATTTTTAAAGATTTTGACCCATACTGAACCAGTACTCATCACCTGGATACAATAGTTAGCAGAACACCTAGGGACCACCTGTCTCTCCTTCTCAAAAATGCTGAGTTACATACATACAGGTGTGCCAGAATATGAACTCAGTTCTTTTTGATTACACAGTAAGCATTTCATCATATGAGTCAATGTTTTCATGAATTTTGTATTTTAACCAATTGACTCCACATTTTATGAATTTCAAATATTAAAACAGTGCATTTATACTTTGTAAGAAATTTTGAGCTTAACTTCTTGACCAGAAATACTCAAACTATGATTTAGAAACCACAACAATTTGATATTGCAAATTTTAACTTTAACTTTATATTAAGTACAAAGTATTCTGTGTAAAATAAATACATTTCTCACTGGAAAGGATCAATTTGAGCAGGATACTGTGGGCATGACCCAGCTGTTGAGCTCAGAAAACTCAAACCTTTACATTGGCCACATTTTGCAGACTTGAACCACAGCTGAGATGAGTCTCAAAGAAACTCATTATAACCTTATGTGTTTCTAGTTTTGAATATTTTAAAATAAGAACAAAAGGTGTCACAAGTCAATATGTTATAAAAATGCATTTTAGCAAATTCCTCCTGTTTGTCATCTCTCCCATGTCTTTGGTCCCAGTTCGTTTTGTAGCCCACATCTCCTCTGGTCTCTTTTCATCAACCCTATCACATGTTTCCTATTATCTGCCATCCAATCCTTTATTATCACCCGTTTTAGTCTCTCTTCTAGTTTTTAAGGCATTATCTATGCCTACATATAAACATACATACTGCATACATGTGGTTTGTGTACATGTGTGTGCTTGCTTGTATATATATGTCAGTTTGTTAGATATCATAAGACAGCCTT
Organism: Grammomys surdaster; assembly: GCF_004785775.1. NCBI lineage: Eukaryota > Metazoa > Chordata > Mammalia > Rodentia > Muridae > Grammomys > Grammomys surdaster. The sequence continues at coordinate 4,907,266 of NW_021604720.1, read as the reverse complement.
TGCATATGGAAAATGGTATTTTCCTTTGTCTGTGATGGAAATCAACTTGTGTAGTGATATGCTATCCAGAGTCATATGTTTCTTGCAAATTTCGTAACTTCATTCTTTTTACAAATGAATAAAATTTCATTTTGTGTATATCCATCATTTTCTTTATCTAATCACTTATTTGGCCTCTTGACTGTTTTTATTTTCTTGGTTCATGAAAAGATAAGCAATAAATATGGCCTTACAAATATCTCTACAGTAGAATATGGAATTCTCAAATATGTATGTGCACTCAGGAGAGACAAAGTTTAATCACATACTACGCAGAAACATAGAAACTTCTCTTGCCCACCACTCCCCCACACAAAGACAGACAGAAACACACAGAGACACACAGAGATAAACAGACACACACACAGACACATAGAGACACACACACAGACACACACACACACAGACATACACAGACACACACAGACACACACAGAGATACACAGACATACACACAGACACACACAGACACACACAGAGATAAACAGACACACACAGACACACACAGACACACACACACACAGAGACACACACAGACACACGCAGACACACACAGACACACACACACACGCAGACACACACAGACACACACACACACACACACACACACACACACACAGACACAGACACACACACTTTAATAGTGATTTCCAAAATGCCTATATTAGTTTGATCCACCATCACTCTACTATACACATCTCATAAGAAATTATTGCCAGTTTTTAACCTTAATTTTATTTATATTTATTTGTGTGTATCTTTATGAGTATGGCTAAATGTGTGAAAGTTTCCATGAAGGAAAGGACCGGGAATTGGTTGTCTTGGAGCTGGAGTTACCAAGTGCTTATGAGCCACCTGATATGGGCACTGGGAAACTAACGCATTTCTTTTGTAAGAGCAACAGTTATTTTCAACCAGTTAACCATTACTCCAACCTGTGTTGCTACTTTTTCCTATGATGGATATTAAGAGTGGCAGTGAGATAGTATGTCAAAGGTTTTTTTTTTTTCTTTTTTTATTTGCCTGTCCCTAATGACTTCATGTCTTTAAAATGTTGATGTCTTTCAAATAATTATATGCCATTTTTGTTTCTTCTTTTATGAAACATGTATTCATTTCATTAGCCATTTGAAGTTGGCCATTTTGCTTAATAATTATTAAAACTTCACAGGCCTTTGAAAAGTTTAATTTTTATTCCTCTGAGCTATATATACCTGGAGCCTATAGATATATTTCTTTACAATAGAACTTCAGAGTACAGAACTACTTAGCAAGAGTTTAGACTTTGCTTCTCAGTAGTGTTATGTAGGCTCTTTAATATCTCACACCAAGGTTAATTGCCTGTCCTTCTTCAGTGTCACACTTTCCAGTGTGTGGATGAAGGGCTAACTGGCAGCTGTGATTTCTGTTGCTTTTCTTTAAGTAATAAGTTTTCTGAGTCTTTAGTCACCTCAAACAAGCCTTGATACTGTCCTCATCTCTGGTGTACATGGTGAACCCAGTCATAACCTAATTAAGAAATCCTCATGTTTACTTCTAAGAGCCTTTCCAAGAAGATGTTCATCATTTTCAAACTTATTATTCTAGGAAATTCTAGAAAAAATATTAAATCTTTAAGTAAACATTTTTATCATAGAAGATTTTTACTTTACTAAAATATTCAAATTTTACAAAGATTCACAAATCCAAATGATATAGGGATATGTGCAATAACCTCTTGAAAAGAGCACTGTGGGGCTGGAGAGATGGTTCATTGGTGAAGAACACTGACTGCTCTTCCAGAGTTCCTGTGTTCAGTTCTCAGCAACCACATGGTGGCTCACAACCATCTGTAATGGGATCCAATGGCTTCTTCTGGTGTTTCTGAAGAGAACAACAGTGTACTCACATACATAAAATATATAAGTATTTAAAAATACATCAGAAAGAAAGAAAGAAAGAAAGAAAGAAAGAAAGAAAGAAAGACAGAAAGAGAGAGAGAGAGAGAGAGAGAGAGAGAGAGAAAGAAAGAAAGAAAGAAAGAAAGAAAGAAAGAAAGAAAGAAAGAAAGAAAGAAAGAAAAGAGGCACAGTGAGTCAAAACATCTGCATACAAATATGCTGTGAGGTGTTAAATGGTATCTGTTGTCTCAGAATGGTTATCTTCTATATAGATGTATAGCTATGTTAATGTATATCTACTATTTCAAAAATATACTTGGGTGACAATATACTCAGAATACATCTATATAGCTCAATAAGAACTTAGGAATTCTTCACATGGCACATAACTCACAAGCATTGTAGGCTGACATCCACTTTTCCTAATTCTTTGGTGAATGCACCATGACTTCAATACCTACTGTGTGACATATGATTTGTTGTGCCATTTATAATAATTGCAAGAATCCAAAAAGGGCTTAAGTATTATCCATAATCATAAAATAATTTATTTTTATTTTGTGTGTATGAGTGTTTTGTTGCCTAAGTGTTTGTGTGTGTTTATGTGTGTGTGTGTGTGTATACCAAGTGCATGTCTGGTATCTGAGGTCAGAATAAATCCTTAATTGCCCTGAAACTGGAGTTAGAGTTGGTTGTATGTAACCTTTAGAGTGCTACAAACTGAATCAGGGTACTTGGAAATGGTAGAAAATTTTTTTTTAATGGAAATTGATTCTAAAATGTATCCGGTATCTCCTGAAAGAGATTCCTGTTGTGGAGTGTTGTTTATGCTTACCAACTTCATACTATCCATGTAATATTGATGATCCATTAAGCTAAATTATTTTATTTTACTTTGAGTTAGATGTTTATGAACATTTCTGAAAGTGGTTTCTTGGTAAGAAGTAGTTTTAGTTATGCACGATATTTATTTTATATTCCTGTATATTTTCTGTAATAGGAACTAAGGTAATAAACACACAAAAGCTAGAAACCCATTATACCAGAACTATATACCCAGTTCTGGATTTTTGGACAATATTAAACTCTAAAAATGTAGAACACATATATGATCAATTAATAAATTAGAGAAATATGTCATAACATACCAGGGCTGATCAATTTGAATGCCTACTAAAACTTATAATAGTAATTTTTTGAACTCAGGACAGAATGGTTAAAAATAGAAACAGAATACATTCTGATTAAAAAACATTCCTGTTAGAGAACTTGAGAAATATAAGCTGCACCATTTTGTGAAATATGTCACTTTCTAAAAGCATAGTAAAAAATTATAGTTTCAAAACATGACATTAACCTTTTCCCAAAGCATCATATTCAAGTTATTATTTTTCTTTTTTGTAACTTCTTGAAATGTTACCTGCAATGTAACAGGGGGTTTTTCAAAGTTTGGTATTAATAAAAAAGTAACTAAGTAAAATATGCATCGTGAATGAGCAATTATATTTCATGGAATATTTCAAGGAATGTTCTTTTATATTTCCATTCAAGTCATAGGGGTACAATTATGTGCATATCTGCCAACATGTCTGATCTCTGCCCTTTAATGTTAAACTTCATTTTATTCCACAAATGTCCATCATAAGTATTTGAAAATTCTGGCACAGGTCAGCATCTTGCTTCTAGCTATTGATGAAAAACATCACTTCCTTTTTCTGATCCAATCATAAAGATCATCAGTTTTGATCCTTCATCTTTGGGCAAGATGGCTGTTTTGTGGTGATATAGGAGGGTAATATCTACTGAGTGGACAGATCATTTGAGTCAAGCCTAGCAATAAAAAGGGTGACCGATTTCACAATCTACTTCACTATGATTTGTGTATAAGACTTGAATTTGGGAAGTAGTCAAAGCTCATTGGCAGCTGAGGCTGTAGAATATGGTATGTAATATATTTAAAAATATTTTCCTTCACATAAGGTGTTATGTTAAATGTGCTGGAATTATTAGGTGATGTATTTAATGATAGAATGTTAAATCATTTTTCCAATATATTTGATATTAAGAATCATTTGATTTTAAGAATAATATTTTTTAGCTAATAACCTCTATAAATCATTTAATCATCCTCATACCTTAAAGGTTTCTCACTTAGTCAAAGATTTAGATTAGAATTTAAAAAGATAGTTACATCAAAGACAATAGGTAAGACTAAATGAGTATGATACGGTCTTTAACATGTACTTATTGTGATCTGGTGATCTATTCCTGTACGTGATTGCTCTTTGGATCCTCTAATTAACATGGAAATTACACATCACTCCAATTCTTGGAATGTATAATAAAGTTTTAAAAAGTAAGAACGGCTTATAAGTGTTTACAGAGTTCAAGCCAGTGCTGTCAGAAAAAAAAACAGACCTCTCTGATTAGGAATTCTGATGTTTAATTGCAGATAAAGAGATAAGTAGAACCTACATATATTCTATTCAATTTCAACATACAAAAAGATTATTTGAAAACCCAGTACTCAATTATTTACTGATCCATTTCATATCAAAGATCTCTGTCAGCTTTCATCTGTGTACGTGAGTGTATGTGAGACTCTGTATTTGTTGTGTGTGTGTGTTATATGTTACATGCACATTATATACTTGTTAAGACATAGTTTTAATATACAAATATCTATGGATTTTAGTGGTAGGTTGATATCATCACTCCTAACTAATTTTCACAATAATATTAAATGCTTTGAATTCTGAATAGTTTTCTTTTTAAGAATGCAATGCTTCCAGTGACTTCAGATTGTCATCTATTTTCTGAAACCAACAGCCTTATTCTCACATGACATGTTCAGTGCCTGCCCTGTGCAGACTCATTTTCAGTGACTCCATTTAAGTCACACTTTTAAAATTGTTCCCAAGAGACTTGGCTCAAATAGAGCAGAGCTGCCTGCATTAGACACTGCACACAGCCAGCCTGAGTGACAGGCATGCTTAATCTGTTCATTTCAAATCTCTCTGGTGCTTTGTACTTTAATGATGGTGCTGCCTATAGAAGTGAGTTCTGTGTTCTTCTAACTGAGCTGAACTGTCTGAAGACTGAAGGACAGACAGTGCATGTTGTATGTATTACTGTAGATGCTGTTAGTATCATCTGTCTTTGGAGATTACTTCTATATAATGAGACAATGGCTCCAGATAATGCAACTAAGGTTGAGTCTGCTTGCCAGGAATAGAAAACCTATCATAATCTATTTAAGTTCATATTGTGTTATTCTCAATACCTTCACTATCTATAATTTTCTCTTCTTCCCTTTCCCTTGACACTCTTAATCTTATTTTAATCCAGTTGATTCAAATGCACACTTTCGTAGTTAGTGAGCAGTTTATATCGTATCAAAAGTTATGCTTACCATTATGTTGGTATATATTTCCTTCAATTTATTCACAGTGGTCCAAATCTACTATTTCCATCAAAGTATTTACCTGGGAGCAACATGATGAAACTAAGTCTTTCTGTAAAACTGGGCAACATTACACAAGTTTGTCTCAACTTTTTCTATACTCATTGAGTATTTAGTTTCATAATGCTGTTTTTCAAAGGACTATTGACTTTACACACGTGCTGGTCCCAGAGAGCAGAAATAAATCCCCTTGATAATAAGTGAGCCCCTCATATGACTTATTTCTTTATCCCCACAGCGTGGTACATACTCCTGGGATCTGCACAAATATTATGCCGGTTTTATGAAACATTGATTTTTTTCTATCTCCGAATATCTTGTCTCTCTCTCTCTCTATCAAACCTCTCCAGGGTGTACAAACAAAAACTCTAAAGCAATAACAACAAGAACAATCAATCTTGAATTTTATTGATTTTATTTAGCATATAAATCTCAGAATGATTTATATACAAAGAAAAATGCCTTTACATATTTAAGGATTCAATCACAACTCTGTTAGGTAAGGAAATCTTAGTTACGAGAAACAAGAGGATATAATTTTACTCCTGGACCTATGGATCTCCACTAGAGATCAGAACGTTAGATAAACCTAATTGCCATAGATACTATACTTTTTTAAAGATTCATTTTATTTGTCTCTGTGTATAAGTACATGTGTTTCCAAGTGCTCTTCAAGGTCAGAATAGAACAATTGATCCCCTAGAATTGAAATTGCATCATGGTGTTTGTAATCTGTTCAATGTGGATGATGGGAATCTTAAAGTAATTTTTAACATTTGTGAAATGAATGATTTAAAGCAATTTTTCTATCTTTTCTAGTCTCTGAATTAAAAAAAATGTTTATATTTTATTTTGTATATGAAATTTCTGTGTCTGAGTATGTGTTTTTGCATGCAGTTCTGTGGTGCTGGAGTTTCAAGTTATTCTAAGACCCCCATCAAATATGCTCAGAGCAGAACTCAGGTAATCTGAAGAACCAGGTGTCAATCTTAGATGCTGAACCATTCCTTCATCACACTCTCTGCCTCGCTTTGTGTGTGTGTGTGTGTGTGTGTGTGTGTGTGTGTGTGTTATGACAGGTACTGGAGTAGTGTGTATATCCTAGGAATGTTCTGACAGTTAAAATCAGAGTGCCAGGTAAGACATTTAACACAATGCTTGCACAAAGCATGAATGTATTCATTGTCATTTGTATTTCCTGCATCTTCTGCAAGAATTACACATCTATATAATCTTTATCACTCTGTTTTATAGGTGAGTATACTGGAAGGGCTTGGAGATTAATTACATAAAAGCACACGGAGTGGAATCATATTGCTGAAGAAATTGAGCTTTTATTTAACTTTAAATCCTTTGTTCTCCTGCCGTATAAAACTGAATTGAATGATATCATCTCCTTTTTATTTTAAAAGCAACTCTCTGAAGTTACTCAATATTTATATAGTAATGTCTGTTTCTCCTACATCTGCACTAAGATATAACACACTTGTCTTTCCAATGAAGTATTCCTAGGTCTTGAAACAGTGTCTGCAACATCAATATTTGTAGAATGAGTGAGTGTTGGACAGGAAGGGTGTGCTGTGAGGACATTTTCAGCCTGCCCTTTGCTTAGGAGACCATTTATTGTACCTCTTCTTGATTCCTTTTTATTTGCCCACACGCACATGCTATATAGGATTGTTCCTGTTATGACCGCACACAGCTTAACAGCTTTAGTAAAAACACTAAATTGAAAAGATAAGCTTCCTTCTGTCCCACGTTTTAAACTTATGTTTCCCAGTTTCAGAATCGCTAGATCAGATGACTCAGAGGTTTCTTGGGCCTTCTACATTCATTTGCTCTACTGAATTTCTGTGATTATCAAGGTAAATAAAGTTAATTAAAATAACATTACAATACTGTGCCTACTGTAAGGACTTGTGAATATATAGCTTGCAGATGAATAGATCTCCTCTGACGCAAGCTAAGTAAGAAATCTACTAAGGCCTTAATCATGTTTCTAGCATTAAATACAGAAGCATGTAACCAAGAAAGTCTTGTTTCTAATTTTTAAATATTTATTTCATATTTATCTTCTTGAAAGTTGAAGGCATGATTGACTGGTAAATAAGGTACATACACAATCCCAGACCCTTAAACATGACAGTAAATATTTAGCTTTATCTCTTGGGTTTATCTATTTCATTGCTAAGACCAAGCTTAGAATTGTACCACATTTTTGACAAAGGAGATATAGATATTATTTACCTGGACTTTTTCTTGCTGTGTTGCTTTTCTGGTTCCAAAACTACTATGAAAGCTGCCAAAGAAAGAAGGCAATTAAGCAGTCCTACCCAGTTGCAACAGGCATAAAAACAGAAAAATTACCAGAACAGCATGATATTCATAAAGGTACAATAAGTGTCACTCCTCTGTCAGTAGCAAAAAAAAAAAAAAAAAAAAACACTATGTAATTGGACTTAAGGCCCACTCAATGGGAGGTAAAAGAAACCCAGTCCTGGAAATCTAGCCAGGTTCCTAGGACTAGTGAGGTCATGAATCTATCAAAAGAATCTTCTACCACCACTTTGCTAGACAGCACAATTACTTGCTACATTCTAAGCCTTAACCATATATCCATAGATAACAGTAGGTGATTTCTCTCATCAAGGAAGCCTCTCTTTATAGCCAATTGAGGTCATTAAAGAAAACTGCAACTGGACCCGGTGCAGAAATCAATGGATCATGGGGATCAGCGTCACAACAAATTCATCTAAGTTTCTTCATCTACAGCTCATGAAACATTTTTTAAAAATATGGAAAAATTATAAGAGCTAGACAACTTGTGTGCAAATTAATACTGGTGAAATAAAAACTCTGTCCATGCCCTTGTAATTGAAATGCAAATTACTCAATTTTTTATCTTTCCCTATAATGCTCACACAACAACACACACACAGGCTAATAAATTACCAATTAAACTGTATATATAGTTTAATATATATTATTTAATACATATCATATATGTCTTTCACAGGTAAGGAACTCTTGTTATACGTGCCCGTGTTATAAGTGTCACATAGTATACAAATTTTAGCAATTAGAAGCTCTAGGCTTTAGTATGTGAAAAATAATGGTAACAGTTCAAGAATTTTGTAAACAAACAGGGTTTGCTAAATGTTTGTTTTCTCATCTCTTGACTGCTTAGGGCTGCCAATACTGCCTATGACTGAGTACTTGAGGAACGTGGAAGGTTGTACATGGGTTTCGCGCATATGGAAGAAGATAGGACCAGGGATTAACAGTGAAAAATGTTCCTACATGTATATGTGTGGATGAGGAAGAAGGCCTTGGGGTTCTAAATTAACAGTGTGTGAGGAAATAGATATGTGACAATAACATGAAAATATGGTGTGTTCAGAAGCAATAGCAAGTGACAGGTTAGGCACAACTATTATAGAAAAAGAAAGAAAGGACACTATTACTCTCATACAAATCCTGCTTTGTGTTTCTTTCTGGATCAGGCAAAATGAGCACTAGAACATATATATCCTTGGAGTACTGTATACACATAAAAGCAGGAGATACAGGAAGTCAAAAAGGTTGTGAAAGAGTCCATCAATCCCTATGCAGTGTTAGCCACCACTAATGTTGCCCTGAGAGGAGTAACTGGAACTGTGCAGATGCTAAAAAGTTTTTCTGACAAACTCTGCTGTGACTTTATTCTAAACCATTGGTTGCATGACAGATGTGGGGACCACAGTCACAGGAACTCATCCCCTGACTACAAACCATTTTTTCCTCTGTTCACATATGTGTCCATTATATGGCCAAAGAATGTCCTACATTGGGGTTGGGAAACATTAGAAGAACATGAAACAATGATATTACATTCTTTAGAATCTCAAGAGCCTTATTTGTTTATTTATACTTTCAAACATGTTAATGTTTCTGCAGTGCAATCTGCCAGTCCCCTGGTTAAGTACTTCAGGGGATGATATGTGCCATCACAGTAAGAAATACATCCTTTTCCTCCCTCCACTCCTTCCTTGTAATATTTCACTTATCCATGTTGGCACACTACCTATTATTTTATTGTAAGCAACTACATTATTGTGATTTCATGGGTATATTTTCCTTGGTGTGTGTGTGTGTGTGTGTGTGTGTGTAGACAGGAAAGGAGATGTTTAGCTGCTTGTACAATAAGTAATAACTTGGGATTATCAGTGGGAAGTGGATTAACCACGTGGAATTTAGGAAGTGGCCCAGCCGTTGTGTACTTTAATAAATATAAACACTGTGTGTGTCTTTCATTCCAGAACCGAGAACATTGGGGCAGATAGCAAGAACCTTTTACTAAAATTTATTTATAGTAACTTAATACTATAGAAATGTTGGGCAGAAGGCAGGTAGAGTTCAGTGGCAGAATATATCTTCTGGATATTGCCATTATTCTGCTCCCACCTCTGAATAGTTTTGCTGCCTTAGATATAGTGGTTGTAGAAGTATCACTTAGGGCTGAATACCCCACAAACAATTGTTTCCTCTTTATCTTGAACAATTGTAGCTTATGTAATCTGCTGCAAAGGGAAGCCTCTTTGATAAGGGGTTCAGACTTTGCTTGTGGGTAAGTATAAGAATAAGTATGTAGAATGCAATTCTACACTATACTTGTTTAGAGAAGTGACAGGAGTGTGTTCTGCTCCACTCTCAATGGGCCACACCAGTCACAGGTTGTCAGCTATGTTTACAGTGTATCCAACATGAGCCCTTGCCATTTTGAGTGGGCCTTGAGTCCAATATGGTGGCTGTTGGTCATGACTAGGGTATAAGTGCCACTATTGCATCTTTCTTGCCATCTTGTCACCGTGTCGTTCATAGCCTAGAGCTGCCTCAGATTGTGGATTGCTTTTCCTGATTGGCAGGTTGCAAATCACCTGCCTTCACTCTGAGAGCTGGCTCTCAAGAAGGGGCTTCTTTCCCTCACTTTCCCTTACTTTAGCTTGTTTTGTTTGAGCTTTGGAGGCCACAAGGTTAAATTTTCGTTTTAAATCTCTCTTTTTCTCTTTGTGACTCTGTGTGTGTGTGTGTGTGTGTGTGTGTGTGTGCGTGTGTGCATGTGTATGTGTGTGTATGTGCAGGCATGTGCTTATGCAGTTGTGTATGTGTGAGCTTTCTAATACAGTTATTTTTTTAAAGTTATCATCATGTCTGCTAGTTCAAACTTATATTCATCTACAAAGTGTCTATTTTATATCAGTTTACAATTAAGTCTAAAACTCCCCATGGGGTATTTCTAAGCACCCAGTTATTTCTTCTTGGAATTGATGATGTATTTTTTCCCCAATATCTACTTACTACTATCATTATAATTATTTTCAGGTTTATTCTGTGGTCCAGATCATGTTCTCTCTTAGTAAAGCTATCTATTTCCATTTGGATATGCTATAAAAGCTGCATTGCTACATGGCTTAAATGTTAACCAAGTCAAGGTGTTTGACAGTTGTATATACACTCATCACTTTATAAATTTACAAATTAATTGGTCTATCTTTTTTATCAGGTTCTGACCATTTCCTAAGATCTTCAGTGTACTTTAAGTTCACGTTTTAATGAAATAAATTTTAACATATGTAAAAGCATACACATTTGAACCTGAATTTCTAAATATTCATAGAGTACTCTATTTGAATAAGATTATGAATTATGTTTCTCTTCCTTTAAGTATTTTCTGACTATGTAAGTATTATCAAAAAGCAATATTAAAATCCCTAATATATTATATTAGGAATCATATATAATCTAGCTTTAGGCTTATGATATTTTAAGTATCAGAGATTTGAGATAAGTCCTGTTTTCCTGTTTTTGTTATTAATGTTTTAAAGAATATATTAAGGAAATGAAACACTAACTTTTTTCTATTGATATACATATTGTTTAGTTTGCACTAATTAAGTGAGATTAATTAATGGGATTTTTTTTGTAATTTTAGACTGTAACAGGATAGGAAGTTAAAAGCCTCACAGAATTGAAATTGTATTCAGTACAGCATCCAAGAAGTTGATTGAAAAGTGATTTATGGGCTCATTCAGTTTTAGTATCTATTATTTCAATTTGAGCACTTAGAGATACATCATAATATGCTCTTATGGTTCAAAGTATACAATTAAAATACTAATATGCTTCATAAAATATTCTATGCTGAATATGAAAGGATGAAAGGATATTGCTAAAAATATTATTTTGGGTGAGTGTTTGCTTTCCCAAATATCCAACCCTTATAAAAATAAAACTCTTTAGTTAACATAGTTGAATAACTAGATAACATTCGGCTATTTTATTTTCACTTAGTTGACTGTATTGACTAGTTTCTATATTCTCTATAATTAATATAATTAATTGATAAATTACAATTACGGCAAATTAAACTATTTGTAATTGGCCAGAGCCAATACAAAAAAAATTCAGAGTAACTAAATGCTGATCCTTAAAGATACAATGCAGAGAAAAATCAAGAAATAAATTTTGAAGGAAAATGGGGGAGCAGTGGATTTGTGGAAGAGAGAAAATGGAGGAATCCCTGGGAGGAGAGAAGATGGAGAGGCTGCAGTCAGGACATATTATATGAGAGAATAATGAATGAAAATAGAAAGTAAGAAATACTTTGATACAATTTATAATCCAAATTGCCATGTCGAAATGATCATTTGCAGTTTTGTTTTTATATTAATAATAAAATGTTCATTTTGTTGAAACTAGACTGTTTTTCATAATGTATTCTGATTATGTTTTTTTATTGGATATTTTATTTATTTACATTTCAAATGTTATCCCCTTTTCCTGAAACCCCCTATCCCATTCCTCCTCCCCCTGCTTCTATGAGGGTGCTACCCCATCTACCCACCCACCCTCTCCTTCTTCCCTGCCCTTGCTGTCCTACAACTACCAGTACTTTCTCTCATCCATAGCCAGATCCTTTCTTTCTCTCCTTAGTAAACAAACAGGCATCTAAGGATGTCACTAGACGTTGGCAACTCTTCACTTTCTGGAAATTCCTTGCTGTTGTGAAGTCCTGTCAATGATTTGGTTTTCTGTGCACTTATTCAATATTCATGATGTGCTACATGTACTGAGAATAGGTTTTCACAAATCCCATTTGATGGCAAGAAACATACAGCTCATGATTTAAAACTCATTCTTACAGAGTTTAGAAGTGTAACAAGATTGATGTTATGTCAGAGGTTTTCACAATTCATGCCAGAACTATACAGCCTTAAGTGAAGTTAGAACATGAAAACATGCAGAATACGGTTATCCAGAACATAAATTTTGACCAACATAACTAAGAGTGAAATCCATGCACACAGGAAGGAGGATTTTGTTTTTCATACAAATAAAGGTAACTCTGAAAACATGTTCACTTATACTAAGAGCCTTTGACAGCAGAATTCCTTCATTGTTTTATTCCTTTCTAGATGGATGAGAATTAGCATATTCAGATTGGCACTTCAGCCACAGATTTCAGCTATTTTAAACATCTGTGAATTCGAGATAATTGGCAGCATTCTTTTAACACTGTTTTCTGTAACTACATTGAGGAAGTCAAGAACTATCTGCTTCATTGAAATGCAATTTACATAATTTAGCAATAATTAATTAGAATAATAGTAAATGTTTAAAAAATTTTACTAATGTCCTTTACTATAAGTAAGATGCTTGCATCTCAAGTATAAAAATGTTACTATAGATTCCTAGTAATTACATAGAAATTCAGGTATGGCAAATGTTATTTTTATTTTCTAGTTTATATAACTTTTATTTTATTTTGTGGTTATAATTTAATTACGACATTTTTTGCTTTTTAAACTTTTTTCCCTTTATTACCTTTTTAAATTATTATTATAATTTTCTTTATTTTTTACACTCCATATTTCATTATAGATACCACGACTGGGACAGCTTTTTATTTTTTTTTTTCAAAACATCATATAACTTGGCCAAATATTTTTGTTTGCCTTTGGTTTTACTTCTGTCTCTTTTTTTTTCATTTTTTCATTTATTCTTTAATCATTTTACAGTCCAGAGATTATCACCCTCCCAGTTTATTCTCTGACTGTTCTACATCTCCTTCCTGAACCCTGTCTCCACAAGGATGTCTCCACCCACCACCCGCCCAACCAGATTTCTAAACTCCCTGGAGCCTTCAGTCTCTTGAGGGTTAGAAACGTCTTCTCTGACTGAACACAGACATGGCAGTCCTCTGCTGTATATGAGTTGGGGGCCTCTTATCAGCTGGTGTATGCTGCCTGGTGGGTGGTCCAGTGTTTGAGAGATCTCAGGGGTCCAGGTTAATTGAGACTGCTGGTCTGCCTACTAATTGAGACTGCTGGTCGCCCTCTTCCTCAGCTTCTTCCAGCTTTTCCCTAATTCAGCCACAGGGGTCAGCAGCTTCTGTCCATTGTTTGGATGCAAATATCTACATCTGACCATTTCAGTTGCTTGTTGGATCTTTCAGAGGACAGTCATGATAGGTCCATTTTTGTGAGCGCTCCATAGCCTCAGTAATAGTGTTAGGGCTTGGGGCCTCCCCTTTAGCTGGATTCCACTTGAGCCTGTCGCCTGACCTTCTTTTCCTCAGGCTCCTCTCCATTTCTATCCCTGTAGTTCTTTCAGACAAGAACAATTATCGGTCAGAGTTTTGACTGTGAGGTATCAATCCCATCCTTCACTTGATGACCTGTTTTTATGCGAGAGGTGGGCTCTACAAGTTCCCTCTCTCCTCTGTAGGGCATTTCATCTAGGGTCCCTCTCTTTGAGTCCTGAGAGTCTCTCACCTCCCAGGTTTCTGGTACATTCTGGAGGGTGCCTCCAAACTCCTACACCCCTCACCTGCTGAGGTTGCCTGCTTCTATTCTTTCTGCTGGCCCTCAGGGCTTCAGTCCTTTTCTCCCACCAAATACTAGATCATGTTTTCCTCTATCACCCACACCCCTGTCCCCTTTTCCTCCAAGGTTTGTCTCTCTCTCTCTCTCTCTGTCTCTCTCTCTCTCTCTCTCCCTCCCTCCTTCCCTCCCTCCCTCCCTCCCTCCCTCCCTCCCTCCTTCCCTCCCTTCTTGGGGTTGCTTTCTATTTCCTCTGAAGTGGGACTGAGGCTTCCTCACTTGGGCCCTTCAGCTTGTTGAACTTTTTGAGTTCTGTGGACTGTATCTTGGGTATTCTTTTATACTTTTTTGGGGGGGGGGGCTAATATCCAATTATTAGTGACTACATGCCATGCAGTCCTTTTGGGTCTGAGTTAACTCACTCAGGATGATATTTTATAGTTCCATCCATTTGCCTGCAAAACTCATGATGTCTTCTTTCTTAATAGCTGGTCTTCCCTTCAAACCTTCCCATATGTGCCACATTACTCTCCTTCAAATTTATGGCCCTTTTCCCCCCCAAAATTTATCACTGCCTTCATATATAATTTGTATATACATGTATGCATATATCACTAAGTATCTGTTCACTCTGTATAACAACACTTGCTATGAATGTTCTCAAGACTTATTGTTTGCCACTGGACATACTATTGATGTACACTATCCTGGGAAAGATCACCTATCCCATTCCTAGGTCATCTCAGTGGCTTAAGGTTGCTTATATAGGGTTATGGCTTCATGAGATTTTTCCAGTTCACTTTGTCTTGTCCATTAATGCTGTTCTTATTTTACTTAAATTTGTCCAATTATTAGATGAGACCTTGTGGGTGTAGTTTCTGATATCACTAGAAGACAGAATTCCATAGCAAATTCCCTGGTCCTCTGATACATACAAATCATTCTGCTTTCTCTTTTGTGATGTTCCCTGATCCTTTGTGGCTTTGCCTGTTGGGTCTATACTCCAAACTCAGCATTTTGACTGGATTTGGGTGTCTGTAGTGTTCTGTCTCCTTCTGTTGCAAAGAAAAGTTTCCTTGATGAGCGTTGAGGATTATACTTATCTCTGGGGAAAAGAATCAATGTTTTTTAAAAATTTTAGAGCTTATGCTAACTTAGTAAGTTAGTGATTGTAAACATTCCTGAAATAGTTCTGACTTCACTAACACTGAATACTTAGCTAAGTTTCTAATATCATGGCTAGTTTCCCTCTTGTTGTTTAGGTCTTAAGTTCAAATAAATAGCTGTTAGTTACCACCAAGGAAGGTGAACCACCATTATGTCTGTAGGCTTATTGTGTTATACTGGTCATATGGTTCAGAGGCATAATTGTTAGGCTGCCTCCTTCCTTTGGATACTTACATAATAGGTAATTCACCATCACTGAAGAAAGCATTCACTGCAGATACAGGACTGTTATTCCTAAGAGTTGGAACTGAACTGAATGTTCCCGTTGCAGAAGAATACCTTTCATGGTACCAAAAAGCAAACTGTTTTAACCCCAATCTGTTGGTGGCAGAGACACAAGATCCCTGAGACTTGCTGGAAAGTCAGCTGAGCCAGTTATGGAACTTGAGGGTAAGCAAGGAACTTTGTCTCAGAAAATAACATAAAGAACAATTGAAGAAGACTTTGATATTAATAACTGATGTCCACTCGCTAATACGTGTCACACAGATCCATTCATGCATGCATTCATGCACACACACACACATACACACATCTACATAAAACATACAGAGATAGCATTGTGTCTATACATACTTAAGAAATAATATAAGCTTTTGTCCATTAATATTTTGAGAATTGTTTATATACTCCCAGTTAATAAGAAATATGTGTTATTAATGTTTAACTTTGCCTAAAGTTATGTAACTTCTTTCCTACATTTATATGATGTACTAGGAAAGATGTCTTTTGAGTGTAAAACTTGAGAGCAGTTGAATGCTTACACTTACTTTCTTGAACAGAGTTTTAGTGAAACAGGTAGTACATAGACAGTCTGCATACTGCCCACAAAGGAAAAAGAATTGAATAGACTTCATTAGTCCTAATGTGAACAGACTGGTAAGACCAATAAAGACACAAAATTTTTGATGAGATCTAGCATCCATAAGTATAAATTTCAATTTTCATTTTTTTTTAAAAAGAGAGGGTCAGAAAGTGCTTTACATGGATTGATTTTTTCCTTTGAGGAATTTTTTTCTTCATTAAAACAAAACCTTAGACTCTAGCACAGAAACTAGAAACAAGCATGTTATTATGTTGTGGATTTAAGTGTATATCTTCATAATTGACCCTCAAAAAGAGGCTAGCATGTTCTGCTGAAAAGACAATGTATGTATTTCTAGGTTTGGATTTGATTAGTGATTCAGAGAAAAAAATCTTAAAAAATAATGAAAGACATTTATGAATCAGAAAAACTGCACTAGAGATAATTAACAGGTAATTATTTCTCCATTTTCTTTTTGAAATTTTCACTGACAAAAGTTGATCTTTTCCTTAATGGCCATGAATGACAGTTGTACTGCCTAATTAATCCATTGTTTTTTTTTCTAAACTCATTATTAGTGGATGTTAAGTTTTAATTGGCATTTCAATAGATCCTACAATTCAAATTCATGGTTTCTTTCTATAATCTCAATGCAACCTATAATAACAATGTTTTGTGGGGAGAGAGAAAGAGGTTTATAGAATAGTTTCCTTTATTATTGTCAAAAGGTACATTTCTAAGAGTACATTCAAACATTTCTTCTATAGTTGATGTTATTAACACATTTTAATGATTTTCTGTGAATTTTTGCATTTTGTTCTGCTAACTTACTTTGATAGTCACTTTTTTTTTTTTGCATCTTGGAACTTCAGTTGGAACTAACAAAGCATTGTCTGTAAGCGAGAAACCATCATTAAACTATGACCTTTCTGGGAAATGAATATTAGTGAAATAATCACAAATTATATTCTACAGGATGGAAAACCAGTAAACATCTGTTTATTACTCATAAAGTTGAACCAAATTTCAATTCTCCAGTATAAAGAACTATGGAGAACTATAGGATCAGTTTCAGATTTGAGATCAATTCCTGTTACAAAGCAGATAGTTGCTACAAGAAGCACCACATATGTAAGACACATGGAAAAGCATATTAAACACATTTCATGTCAAACTGAACATCTGAGCATCAATGCAGGCAAAGTGCCTTGAAAATAATGAATGTGAGAATTCTCTCATCAAGAACTCAACACTTGTAACATCATAAGCTTCAAAATGGAGATAAATGCAGTGGATGCAGTGGAAATCAATGAGAGCTCAAATAAAGGAAAGTAGACAGTATTAAATGGTGATGTCCGGCTTAGAGATAAGTCCCATGAACACAAAAGATGTGCGAAGGCAGTCAAAAATATTCTTTACTGAACATGAAGAGACTTACCATATACTAGATGTAGTTTTAAAGAATTATTCTATGTATTTCTGAAGTTATTTGTGTTGTGTACCATTTTAATTATACATTTAAAAGTTGATAAGGGTTGTTGATGTGTAAAATATTTTATTAAGAAAGAAACTGAATTATGGACAGTTGACAATGAAACTATTATTCTACCTACTAGAGATATTAGGTGTTGACTTATGTAAAATTTTCCTTAATTTTGATGTCATTATGATCAATAAGTGAAATTCCACAGCAATACTTGCCATGCATTTACATGTATTGGTCAAAATGTGTTGGAGTATGTGAATACAGAAGATACTGCTATTATACCAGAAAGCTTGATAAACGTTAGTAGTAAGGCCTTTTAAAAATGTCCTCTATTTCAATGGAACATCTCAAATAATCTCTGTCTGCATCATCATACAGCTGTGTCTTCATGTGTAATCTCAATGTATCCAAGAATAACATGACAGAAAATATATTTCATTAAGAAGAACATCTTAACACTAAACAAACATCTGCTTATTGTTTGTTCATTTTTTTAATCACTTTGCTAATTTCCAGAGTGGACTTACTGAAATATAATCTCCTGAAACATACCTGAAAACATCATTCTACTGAGTAACCTAGTGAATCTGAGCCAAGAGAATAATGAAAATGTCTTAGTTCTTAAATTTCCACACAGTAATTTATGGTAATGGCAGCCTTGGGTATCTAAGGAAATACTGAAGTCCTACATAATATGTTGTACCAGAGATTCAGAGAGTTTTGTATAGAATTAATACAGACAGAGGAAAAGTCAGAGAGTGAAAAGCACTCATCAGCAGAATGGAGTTTTGGACTTTGCAGAAAATGATATTTGTGTAATAATGTTGATGATTTGCTACGAAAATTCTCCCCTATCTTGACGAGTAAGATAGAACCTTTTATTATGCATTTGAATCTTCTATTGTGGTATATCTTCTTACTACCCATGCTCATTGATTCCTTCATGTGCTTTCTATGAATACCTTCCAATGAAGAGAGTCTTCCCTAATTTATTTTCCTGTCCAAATTCAAGTTTGGTGCACAGCTATGCTACTAGAGACAAAATTCCCAAATGACTGCCTCCAATTCTCTTTGTTTGCAGCTTGGAGACTTTACTTCCCCATATGCTTTGTACCTTGTATTATATGGATCTTTCATACGTATATTTTAGTCTTAGAATCATTTCAGCATCAGCAGTGCAGATACACCCCATCTTTTAGAAAATGAAGTTTTTAACAGTTGTTTTAGACATATTGTATGAATCATTATGCTCTTAAGTGCTTTCCTAATATTGCTTTCCACTAACATTAGAGTTATTATCCTTAAGTTCCTGAAACACAAGAGAAGTTATTAAAATACTTCACAAGATAATTAATTTAACCATTACTCAAAACATCATTTTTGCATAATATGTGTTCATTCTAAAATGATAAGAGTGAAAGAGACAGACAGTTTTACAAACAAGCAATTGTTGACTGGAATATCAGACATAACTCAGCCCCTCAGAGAAACCTAAACTCCTATTAAGTCACAATTAGTTAATGCTATTATTTTTTATCTAATTTTGAAGGATGATTTTTAGGTATTTAGAAAATGCAGGCTCTTAAGTTTGATGTGATATGATATTTAGTAGAAATGATCCGTTCATATAGATGTGAACGCTATGGCAAACAATTGGCTAATTAGCCTTAGGAGCTTTTGATATTTGTTTAATATTCTATATAAACAAAACTTTGTTTTTACTTCTCTGGTAGTAATTATGGCAAATCAAATGCTCAGCAGTCTATAGGGGTCTTTATTTCAAAGCTACATATCATGAGGTCCTTAGGAAGGTTATCCTCTAGAAATACAATTCCCTGCATGTCTTTAAAACTAAAGCAAAAGGATGAAATTAGGACAGCATACAATACAGGAAATATAAGTTTTATTTACCAAGAAAGCACACATCTATTTGGACAGCCCTTGCACTTAAGATCGGGACCAAAGATTTGACTCTCTAATCAACGGAAACAAGAAGTCTCCACTGATGGTTTCCTGAAATGTGATATAAATAATTTGTGCCAGTGAGTAGACAGTGAAGCAAGACTCTGAGAACCGGCAGTGCCACTGAAGTTAAGCATAGAGGAAATTCAATAAAAATACATTCTGACAAGAAATTACTTTTTTTTATGGTACTTTAAGTTAGGAATAACATTGAGAGGAATGCAGAACTAATTAAGTATCACATTTTGAGTTTTTCCCTTCCCACCCTGTTAGGAGGAGTATAGTTGAGTGGGTAGACAAAAAATAAATACAGACACATGTTTAGAAGTGGCAATAGGGAAAAAATCTCCAATAAAACAACTCCTTAAAAACCGAAACCAAAAGAAGGAGGAGGAGGTAAGTAAGGAGGAAGAGAAGAGGAGGAGAGGAGGAGGAGGAGGAGGAGGAGGAGGAGGAGGAGGAGGAAGAGGAGGAG
>NW_021604720.1:4834833-4886968 GCF_004785775.1 Grammomys surdaster | reverse complement strand
AGGAGGAGGGGGAGGAGGAGGAGGAGGAGGAGGAGGAGGAGGAGGAGGAGGAAGAGGAGGAGGGGGAGGAGGAGGAGGAGGAAAAGGAGAAAGGAAGAGGAAGAAGAAGAAGAGGACCACCACTATGAGAGTGGAATTCAAATTCAAACTCCAGATTCAAAAAAAAAACTGGAAAGCAATTATTTGGAGAACTATAGTTTCATTAAAATTAAAAAATCAAATGACATACTGGAGTGCTTGTAATCACTGACTTTTGCATTATCAGTAGCATAAGACCATAGACCTGATATCCACATTACAAAAACCACAGTTGTTCTTGCTGTGACATGGTTCACGGATAGCTTAACTGCAATTTAAGAATTCTGCCCATTTCTCTCTACCACAGATGTTAAAATACTTTGTAAACTATTTTCACTGGTAACTCACATTATGACTAAAGAAGGATGATATAAGTCTGGTGATAATAGTGGAATCCTTTCAATATTAGGCAATGAATCAACTAAAGATGAGGCTACTATTTAAGGATCAAAATTTCTTATTAAACTTTGCAAATATCATTGTTGTTCAGTTAAGTAATCTATAGATCTGAATTTTAATTAAAAGTGAGAAAAAAACCTTTTAGTGTGATACACTCTTTAAAAAGACTGGCTTTTGAAACAAAATTACTTGACTCAAAACTCATCTGCAAAGGAACTGGCACGATTTTCCAAAAGGAAATATTCATTTTTCTATAACTTCCTTCTAAAGTTAAAAACAAGCAACCAACTCTGAGGATCCTACCAAATCTCTTCTATTCTATTTACCTGCTCCTTGCCTTCAGATCCCTGGAGCTCTGCTGAATGGAGTACACTGTAAATCCCCAGCATTACTTTGGAGTGTGATAACCTGCAGAGCTGTCAGGGAAGGTGTTTCCAAAAGGGCAAGACCATCATAAAGGAAGCCAACTTGAAAGGAGCTATCAAGTTTAGAGGCCAGCTCTCCCTTTACCTTACCTTCACACAGAGGGGAACTGTTAAACTCTTGACAAACACAATGGTTTATAGGCAGCGGGCATTTTAGATTCAGGAAATCCCATTTCTAAGCCTCAGAATACATTCAAAAGTGAAGACATGAAATCCCCATTATGCCATCTAGGTAAACAGCTTTCTCAGGAAATGGCAAGTGAATCTGCTTTTCTCTTTTTGTCAGTTTTCCTGTCACTGTGGTATTTGGGCGACCTGCAGAGCTTCAGTTGAATGTCCTGAGAACTTTTCAATGATGTGCATCTTTGAACCCGAAAAGGCGTCTTTCTACTTTCCTTCCAAAGTAAATATTTCTTGACACTCAAAAAAATTTTGTTAAAAGACCCTCTTATCCTTCCCCTGTGGTCACACACTCATAAAGGGCTGTCTAGCAGAGTTTGTCAACCTCCACTCAAAAGTCAGATTGAAGGCATCTTTCAGCAGTGGCTTTTTTCATCAGATAACATTGATTCTTCCCCTTCTGCATACCGCCTATGGCATGACCCTACAGTGTTAACCACAGCATAGCTAGATTCTATTTCTCTGAGTGAGCACACAACTTGAAGGCTTGAACAGATTGATTGTACTATATACTTCATAAAACAACTGTCTTGGAAAATCTAGAGAAGCAGAGGACTCAATAGAAATTTGAAAGGGATATAGATTCATGTGTGTAAATACCTTGAATCAAGTTGTTGATGTTCATTTTAAAGTTTCTTTTTTATAAATCATTTTATCCATTTACATTTCAAATGATATCCCACTTCCTGGTTACCCCTCCAGAAGCACCCCATACCATCCCCCATAACCCCCATCTCCTTTGCCTCTATGAGGATGCTCCTCCACCCATTCATCAACTCCTACCTGATCTCTCTAGCATTTCCTTACACTGGGGCATCACGAATCCACAGGACCAAGGGCCTCCCCTCCTATTGAGGTCAGATAAGCTCATTCTCCACTACATTTCAAAATTTCTCAATCAATAATATCATATACAGTGGTTAGTGATTGACAGAGGATTTTTTTTCTACAGCTCAGAAGAAAAGGTTGAGCTTACATTTGTAGCTTTCATGTCTGTGACACAGATGGAAGTAGAAGACGTGCACTAGTGTGATGTCATCCATGAAAGTCTGAAAGAATATGAAAAGATTATAAAGACTGAGCAAATTTGCCTTTTAAAGGGTGCGGACAGGAAGCAAACACAAGAATAACAAAGAGGACAAATACAAAATGTGATATGCTACGATTTTTTTTATAAAACACGAACATTTATTTACAGTGTCTGAAACTTTGCATTTTCAATAGATATATGAATAGAGTAATATATAATTAAATTAGAGATCTCTGAATGTGATTACAGGAGTGATGTTTGGTCTATGTTCGAAAGCTATTTCAGTATACTATGTGTTTCAGTATATTATGAATGTTTTAGTTTTCTTACATATATGTCTACAATGCATTTAAATATCTAGCATCCATGCCAGAAGAGGGCATCAGATCTACTGGTACTGAAGTTCCAGACAGTTATGAGTCACCTTGTGAATACTGGAAATCAAACCCAGGTCCTCTAGAGAAGCAGCCTGTACTCTTAACCACAAAATTATCTCTCTAGACCCCCCCCCACTGTACATTTTTAATCAGAATCCATGAGTGAACATGGAGATTGTTGAATCTTCTAGGCTGGCTAGACAGTAAGCCCCAGATATCTTCACCTGTACAGTACTACATGTTTTTCATGTGTTTGAACAGCTCCACTCCTCACGTTTCTGCAAGTTATCAAATGAGGTATCTCTCTAACCCAAAAATGTACATAATTTTAGAGTTTTATTTTAGAAAGTGATGATTGGATATTAGCCCAGAAGCTTGAAATACCCAAGATTCAACTCACAGAGCACATGAAACTCATGAAGAAGGAAGACCAAGTGTGGGGCTCTTTGGTCCTTCTTAGAAGGAGTAACAAAATACTCAAGGGAGCAAATATGGAGACACAGTGTAGAACAGAAACTGAAGGAGGGGCTGTCTGAAGACCATTCCACCTGGGTATCCATCCCATGTGCAGTCACCAAAGGTAGACTTTGATGTAGATATCAGGAAGTACATGCTGACAGGAGCCTGATATAGCTGTCTCCTTAGAGGTCTGCCAGAGTATGACACATTCAGGGGCAGAAGCTGACAGCTCACCACTGAACTGATCAAGGGGTTCCCAATGGAGGAGTTAGAGTGAAGACTTAGGAGCTTAAATGGTTTTTGGCCTCATGAGGAGAGCAACAATACCAACCAACCAGAGCTCCCAGGGTCTAAACCACCAGCCTGGGAGCATTTAGGGAGGGATCCATGGCTCCAGCTGTATATGCAAGGGAGGAAGGCCCTGTGGAGCATAAGTGGGAGAGGAGATCCTTGGTCCCATGAATGCTGGACACTGTGTGTGGGAGAATTCGAGGGTGGGGAGGTGGGAGTGGGGGGATAGGTAGGGGCACAACTGTAGAGAAGCAGGAGGAAGGGCAATGGGATAGGGGGATCCTGGGTGGGGGGAGGGGGGAAATGGGTAAGGAGATAACATCTGAACTGTAATAAAATATAAAAAAAGAAAGTGAACATCAAGAGTGGAGCATTAAGTCTTGAAAGAACACTTTATATTCTTCTGAATTTTCCAAGCAGTATAAGCATTTTTCTTATATTTTCCCAAAGTCAAGATTTGAAGGAACTTTCCAGACTTCAGTCTTGCCTGGTGCATCCTCACTTGCTTCACTTTAGAAAGTATACTATAGAATAAACACAGAAGAGAGGTAGAGATACTTTAATCAGATACTTCACTTTTACAGTATTTAAGTTTATAGTTAGGGTGGAAATCCTGCCAGTCTTCCCTGTATGCCTCTGACTAGACTCTGCTTTGTATTATTTCAAAGATTTTAATGCCCTATGAATTTACATTTTACAGATGTTGGGATTTATGGTAGCTTTTCCTTTTGACAGTTGCCTATAAGATGTGATATGTCAACTATTGATTTTATGATCGCATATGTTTATCAAGTTAAATTTCTCCACAAGACAAACCATACATTCAGTGTGAGATCAAGGTCACCAAAATTATCTGTGTCTTTGAAGATCAAACATCATCTATCTTCAGAGATTAGAGACAAAAAAATAAAACTATGATAAAAACAGCACTAAATATTTTTCTAGATTTTGAGACTAGCAATAGTGAGGTTATAAAATTGCTTTAAGGCTGCATGAAAAAGGATAGGCACACTCATCTGGGAGAAGAGAAAATTAGAATCTGGAAGACAAGATTAGACTTGTCTAAATGCATACATGAAACATCACTTGGAACTACATGCTGTCATGAGACTTTGATTCCTGTCCTATGAGCTGTACTTCTGTGTGGAAGCTCATTAGCAGCCTAGACCTTCTGATATAAAGTTTAAACTCTTGTTTTCTGTAGATCAGAACATTGACTGTAGAATCATCAGCTGTTTTAATTGACATTTTTGTTTTAAAATATCTAGTTTAGTTGTTATGTACAGAAATATTTCATTTGATTTGAAAAATGTATTTGTTAACAGAAAATACAAAATACCTAGCAATTAAGTAGAAAACAAGATTATATGACATATCTAAAAATTATTATTTACAAAATTATATGAACAATTTATTTATATATATTTTTTAGTTATTAGTAAATGTAGTACTTCTTTTTTTTTAAATTTTCATCATAAAATTTCTTGCTCTAAAATTTAATAGTTTTGGGGGGCTTGCTGTTTTTTATTTTATTAATTATATTACTTATTTACATTCCATCAATTACCTCCCTCCCTCTCCTCCCACCCATAGTTCCTCATCTTATTCCCCCTCCCCCTTACCTCTGTGGGTGTTCCCCCTTTACCTGGGGCATCAAGTCTCTCAGAATTACACACATCTTCTTCTATTGAGGCCGGACTAGTTAGTAGTATGTTGCCTGGTTGGTGGCTCAGCCTATAGGAGCTTCCAGGGTGGTTAGTTAGTTAAGACTACTATAGTTCTCCTATGGGGTCAGCCGTCTCTTCAACTCTTTCAGTTCTTCCCCTAATTCTTCTATATTTCTCCTCATGGGTCCCCTACTTCAGTCCAATGGTTTGGGTGTAAGTATCTGCATCTGTCTCAGTCAGCTGGTAGGGCTTCCCAGGTGAGAACCATTCCAGGCTCCAGTCTGTAAGCATACCATATCGTCAGTAATAATGTCAGACCTTGAAGCCTCCTTACAGAATGGATCCCAACTTGGGCTGGTCAGTGGGCAGACTTCCCTTCAGTCTCTTCTCCATTTTTTTACCTGCAGTTATTTTACACAGGAACAATTCTGGGTGAGAATTTACTTTGAATGTAAGTTGCTAACAGGGTCCCTCCACTTGGGGCTCTGTCTATCTATCTACTGGCGGTGGACTCTTTGAGTTCCATCTCCCCATTGTTGGGCATTTTGGCTAAGGTACCACCCCATTGAGTCCTGGGAGTCTTTTACATTCCAGGTCTCTGGCCTTTCTAGAGGGTCTCCCCACCTCCCACCACCAGAAACTGCATATTTTCATTCATTTTCCTGGCCCTTCATTCATTTTCTAGGCTTCTCTCCTGTCCACCACCCCATCCATACCTGATCCTGTTTTCCTTTCTCCCTCCCTCACCACACTCCCATCCAGGCCCTTCTGTGCCTCTGCCTCTCTTGGTTATTTTGCCCCCTCCTCCCACCTTCTAAAGGTGATTCAAGCATGTTCACTTGAGCTATATTTCTTAAACTTTTTATGGTCTGTCAGTTGTAAACTGGATATTCTGTATTTTTTTTACTAATATCCACTTATTAGTGAGTGCATACCATGCATGCCCTTTTCGGTCTGAGTTACCTAACTCAAGATGATATTTTCTAGTTCTATTCATTTGCCTTCAAAATTCATGTTGTCTCTGGTTTTAATAACTGTATGTCTCTGGTTTTAATAACTGTATAGTATTCTGTAACGACCTGTTTGGGTCAGTCAACAGGGTCTCCAGTGCAGGAGTATGGATGCACACTTCCAAATTCCCGCTGTGTCCTTCACTGTATCTCACTTACTGGAGCTCCTACGTTGAGGCGCCACTATGTAACAACCTGTTTTGCACCAAGCTTAGGGGCCACTTTGTCCCGGCCTGAGCTGTTGCTCCGGTCCGCGGGTCAGGGTCTAGCAAGACAGAGAGTGGGGAATGGATGGGCAAGAGAAGCGAAGACTGGAGACAAGACAGAGAGTCTGTTCAAGTCTCTTTTTACTAAAAGGAAATCCTAGGTATACATAAGCACAAGCAAGGGTACCTTGCAGTTGAAGACATTAAGCAACAAAACAAAATATGGAAGAAGAACAAGATGTTTATCAGAGTGTGCTCAGCTGTTGTAGGCTGTTGAAAACAAGTCTCTTGTCAGGGTATATAGCCTGAGATGGCTGCAAAGATGATAGCTGCTTTCTGCTCAGTCGGCTCCCAAAAGTATTCCATTTTGTAAATGAACCACATGTTTTGTATTCATTCTTTGGTTGAGGGACAACTGGATTGTTTCTAGCTTCTAGTTATTACAAATAAGGATGCTATGAATATAGTGGAACATATGTCCCTGTAGTATGCTGGAGTGTCTTTCGGATATATGTCTAACATTGGTATAGCTGAGTCTTCTGATAGAATTATTTCCATTTTTCTGAGCAACCACCAAGTTGATTTCCAGACAGGTTGTACTATCTTACAATCCTACCAGCAATAGAGGAGTGTTCTACTCTATATCCTACCAGCATGTGCTGTCACTTGAGTTTTTTATCTTAGCTACTCTGATAGATACAAGGTGGAATCTTGGGGTCATTTTGATTTGCATTTTCCTGATAACTAAGGATGTTGATCATTTCTTTAAGTACTTTTAGGCCATTTGATATTCCTCTGTTGGGATTCCCTGTTTAGCTCTGTTTCCCATTTTCAATATGAATGTTTGGTTTTTTGAAGGTTAATTTCTTGAATTAGTTATATATTTTGGATATTAGCCCTCTATCCAACATTGAGTTAGTGAAGAATTTTGTTCTCAATCTGTAGGGTGCTTATTTGTATCCAGATAGTGTAGCAGACATTACCAGTAGAAAGACAAAGCATATCCTTTCTTTCTTTCAAATGTATTATCATTTAATTGGACAGACATAAGACAATTATGTATTTTGGCATCAACAGGAAAATATGAGATATAGTCTTAGCTTAGGGAAAAACATAAAAAAAACTATAACAATATCCCATGTCTGCTTTATATTTGGGAGATGAAAGAAGTGCTGACTTGAATGAAACAGTCTTGTAAACTTGAGTGAGGACTGGAGGGGAAGACTAGCCTAAGGAAGAAATGGAAAAAATGCATGATTGCAAATGAGGAGACCATGTCTGTTTTGGGTCAGGTAAGTCTAGAACTGCTGAAGATTCACATTCACTTCTAAGTATGACTTCACTATCCATACAAGAGAGTTTGGAGATACTTGGCATATATAAGAGAGTCACTATTGTTTGGAAATAATAGAACAAATGGATATATTATGTTAAGTAGAATTAAAAATTATTCTCATGAATATGCAAAAAATATTAAACCCTGGATATACAGGGAGACTGACTAGAAAACAGGGATCTGAAATGAAGTGAATGGAATATTTCTCATGATGATTGCAATACTTGAAAACTCTGTTCTGGATACTTTTTTCCCTATGTAGTTTCATAAGAAATAAAATTGAAGGATGGCAAGATGGCTCAGCAGTTAAGGGCACTGGCTGCTCTTCTGGAGGTCCTGAGTTCAATACCCAGGAACCATGTGGTAGCCCACAGCCACAAATGAGGGATCTGATGCCCTCTTCTAGCCTGCAGGTATACACTCAGCAGAACACTCACACATTAAATAAATTAAATTAAATTAAAAATAAAAAAATAAAATTGAAACTTAGTATCACATTATCCCACTATGGTTAAAATATTGTTAATTTTATACTTAGATTTGTCCTTGCTGTAGTTTGGTTTTTGTTTTGATGTCCCCAGGAGTACAGGTGTTGAGTATTTTGTCTCCATGGTGGTGCTATTAGAAGGTAGTGATATTAAAAAGGTAAACACTTTGAGAAGACATTGAGGTCATCAGAGATGTGTTCTTCAAATATAAAGGTGGCTTGTCTGCAAGTGCTGGGTAGTTCTTAAAGAGAATAGTTACAAGGAGAATATGCTTGACCCATCCTTCTGATCTTATTTCTTGACTTGTGTTGTGATTCTTTCTCTCAGAGACTCACATGCATTCTCCTACTCTGTGTCACTGGGGCTTACAGCCAGAAAAAACTGCAAATAAACTAGTGGATACAGTTAACTAATCAGATAGTTTGTTATGCTGATTAAAAGTCAATTAATACAGATTCCCTTCTTAAAATGAAGAAATTTGATCTAGCCATTTCTTGAATATAATTTGAGTAGGTAGTTTTGTAGGAACTATAGCATGAAATAAGGTATAGCCATCAGTATCAATAAATCCAAGAATGTCAATCATCGTTTGAGATTAAGTTTGTCACTTCCACGGGGGTGGGGGGGGTGGGGTTGGGATGTTGTCATTGTTTTAATTAGTCTTCATTTGCAGTGTCTGGAACTGAAGGAACATAGGCTCATGTTGCAGAAGAGCCAGGAAGCTCAATCAGGATGGAACTCTTCCTCTCTCTAAACACTGAGGTTGATAATCATTGGAATGCTTATTGAGCATTATATTCTACAGAGTGTAAAAGAAATGTCATCTTATATATGTCAAACTACTTCTATATCGATGGCAAAATACTCACCCTCATAAATGCTATTCAAGACATGTGAAGAAAGAAGAAATGCATACAAGTTGTATAAAATTTCAGAGAAGATTTTTTATTTACAGAGGAGGGGTGAGGAACGGAGAGAGAGGGAGTGGAATAGAGAAAGAGAGGGGAGAGGATTTTTGTTGAACTTTGACTAGAAATCATAATCCAAATGCCTGTTTTTATTATTTTTCTATTTGAACTTGATCTGCAGACAGCCGAAGCAGAATTCCTGAAAGAGACCTAAGGGTGGTGGGATGTTTTGATATGTTTCCTGTTTCCATGTCTTTTTATACTGTCAAACCTCGTTGGATGGCCCACATTATTATAATCTTCTAATGAGCCGAGAATGAATACCAGATCTCATAAAGAAAGCATGCTGCCTCACATTTTTCTAAATAAAATGTCTTTTTGGTTTTTGTGTGTGTGTGTGTGTGGTTTTTTTTCCTAGAGAGTTTAGGGCTGTGGCTGCACCTCAGCTAAGCACAGATTCTGTTAGTAAATCGGCAGGGTCTTCTAACACTCCATCCTGTTTGTAATACTCCATTTAATTGCTCAGCAGATAGAAGCCAGTTCTATTGTACACAACTTCAAAGCACAATGGCATGAATAGAGAGAATTATAATAATACCCAACATAATAGTCATCCAGGACAGGCACTGCCATGTAAAAATATTAAGTAACTGAGCTATGATTATGTTAAGGTAGAAAGGCATTATATTGCTAGAAGCAATTATTGCATACAATACATAAAATCCATGGCAAGAAATGAAAAATATAAGCCAGGTACCTGAAGTGTATGAATATGTCTATGTGTGGAATAGGCACTGTATTTATTCTTCAAGGAGCAGTAAAAGCAGAAGTGCTTAAATTATGAATCACACAAAAGGCATCATTTACCTACATGCATTACTTTGAATTTTCAATAACAAATGTATTATATAAAGTGCGATCATGGTAAAACTTTTCTAGGTGAGGAATGCAGAAGAACTTTTATCTTACAATAAACTTTCAAGGTAAATGAATATGATTTATTTTAATTAAATACAGTAACATTATTAATCAAGTTCACACAAATACTTGCTGCTTTAGAGTTCATTCATACCATAAAATGTAATGCTTTTGTACTATGTCTGCCTTGTTGTAGCCTGGTATATGAAAATAATCATAAATTGATCATGCTAGAATGTATGCATATTTTACTTTCCACTTACAATAACAAACGATCTGTCTTGAGAGATAGTTCAGTTAGGAAAATACTTGCAAGCACCAGAATGAACATCTGAATTTGATTCCCAGAACCCTTATAAATTAATAAGACCCAGTGGAGCTCACTTTTAGTTAAGATGATGAGTCAGAAGTGAATTTTGGGGACGTTTTTCCTACCCATCCTAATCTAATGAGAAGATCTCTACCAATGAAAATCCCTGTCACAAAAACTGTTATTTGTAACAGCCAGAAGCTGGAAACAACTCAGATGTCCCTCAGTGGAAGAATGAAAACAGAAAATGTCTTTAGAACACAATGGAATATTATTCAGCTATTAAAAAATGAGGACATCATAAATCTCAGGCAAATGGATCGAACTAAATATACCATCTTTAGTGAAGTAACTCAGACTCCAAAGGACAGGCATAATATGTACTCACTGATAACTAATTATTAGTCAAAAAGTACAGAATACCTAGGATACTATCTATAGTACATAAGAAGTATAACAAGCAGAAAGGTCCAAGTGAGGATGCTTCAGTCCCACTTAGAAGGGGTAAGATAATAATCATGGGAGGCAGAGGGAGGTGGGTAGGGACCGTGTTGGGACAGGGAAGGGAGAGGGCACAAGGGGAACAGTATGAGGTATGGGAGGGAACAGGGAAGAAGCCCAGAGGACCAGGAGAATATATGGAAATAAGCAGCCTCGTGGGGGGATGTGGGAGAATCCTATAGAAAGTGCCAGAGACTGAGACGTAAGAGACTCTCAAGGCTCAGTTGGGGTAACATTAGCTAAAATGCTCAACACAGGGGAGAGAGAACTTGAAGAGTCCACCTCCAGTAGATAGACAAGGCCTCAAGTGGAGAAACAGGGTTACTGACCCATGGTCAAAATTTCTGACCAAGAATTTTTCCTGTCTTAAACTGCAGGGATAAAAATGTAGAAGAGACTGAAAGAAAGGTGGTCCAATGAATGGTGTAACTTGGGAACAATTTCATGGGTGATCACCAAGGCCTGACATTGCTTAAGAACAGGAGCCTGCCATAACTGTCCTCTGAGAGACCCTACTAGCAGCTTACTGAGACAGAAGCAAATACTTATATCCAAGCATTGTACTGAAGTCAGGAACCTATTATTGAATTAGGTGAATGACTGAAGAAGCTTAAAGTGGTGCACTCCCATAGGAGGACCAGCAGTCTCAGCTAACCCAGAATCCAGGGAGCTCCCACAGACTGAGCCACCAACCAGGAGCATACACAGGCTGGTCTGAAGCCCCTGGCACATATATAGCAGAAGTCTGCCTTGTCTGGCCTCAATGGAAGAAGATGTGCTTAATTCTTGAAAGACTTGAGGCCCCAGGAAATTGGCAGGTCTGGTGAAGAGGGAATACCTTGGAGCCAAAGTGAGAGGAATGGGATGTGGAAATGTGAGAGAGGGAAACAGGGAGGCCTGACAAAAATGAAATGTAAATAAATAAAATAATTGAAAAGAAAGGAAAAAGTGAATTCCTAAGAGTTTCTTCCTGCTGTGAACATGCAGGCACTGGCCTCTGTCTCCTGGACACCTCCCTGATACCAAGGTCCTGAAATGGAAATCTGTAATCCTGCCTCAGCCCAAGAAATCCAGGCTGGCTGCTGCCCCAAAGATAAAGGCTAATTCGGGCTTTCCCGGACTGCTCAAGAAGTAAAAGGGAAAAGGAATAACAAGAAGCAACTGAACATATTGATGAAGTATGCAGTGAAATAGGCTGACCTAACGAAGAAGCCAGTGAGGAAGTTTTGAAAGTAGAACAAAAATATAACAAACTTCATCAACCAACATTTTCAGAAGAGGTCAGAATTGATGGTCAAAATCCCAGATTTTTGGTTAACAACATTTGTCAAGCATCCACAAGTTTCTGTACTGCTTGGGGAGGAAGAAAAGAGTTTGACTAGAGTTGAAGTGACAGAATTCAAAGGCATTAAATAAGGTTACAGAAAAGATATTTATTTATTTATTTGGATATTTTATTTACATTTCAGATGTAACTCCTTTACCCCACTCCCCCCCACCCAGGAACCCACTTTCCTATCCTCCCTCCTCCTGCTTTTATGAGGATGTTCCCCCACACCCCGCACTCCCACCTGCCTACCCTCAAATTCCCCCACAGTCTTTATGGGACCAAGGATCTCTTCTCCCACCGACATACTCCCTTACATATACAGCTGGAGCCATGGGTCCCTCCCTAAGTGCTCCCAGGCTAGTGGTTTAGATCCTGGGAGATCTGGTTGGTTGGGATTCTTGCTCTCCCCATGGGCCACAAACACTTTCAGCTCCTTCAGTCTTCTCTCTCACTCCTCCATTGGGAACCCCTTGATCAGTTCAATGGTTAGCTGTGAGCATCCATCTCTGAATATGTCAGAGTCTGGCAGACATCTAAGGAGACAGCCATATTAGGCTCCTGTCAGCATGTACTTCCTGACATCCACATCAGTATCTACCTTTGGTGACTGCACATGGGATGGATACCTAGGTGGAAGAGTCTCCAAATGAACCCTCCTTCAGTTTCTGTCCCACACTTTTTCTCCATATTTGCTCCCTTGAGTATTTTGCTACTTTTTCTAAGAAGGACTGAAGAACCCATACTTTGATCTCCCTTCTTCATGAGCTTCATTTGGTCTGTGAGCTGTATCTTGGGTATTGCGAGCTTCTGGACTAATATCCATTTGTGAGTGAATACCATGTGTGTTCTTTTGTGACTGAGTTACCTCACTCAGGATGATATTTTCTAGTTCTATCCATTTACCTAAGAATTTCTCAAATTCATTGTTTTTAATAGATGAGTAATAGTCCATTGTGTAAATGAACCACATTTTTTATATCCATTCCTCTATTGAAGGATATCTGGGTTCTTTCCAGTTTCAGGCTATTATTATGGCTGCTGTTAACATAGTGGAGCATATGTCCTTGTTATATGTTGGAGCATCTTCTGGGAGTATGCCCAGGAGTGATATAGCTCAGTCCTCAGCTAAGGCTATGCCCAATTTTCTGAGGAACCGCCAGAATGATTTCCAGAGTGGTTGCACCTTCTTGCAATCCCACCAACAATGTAAGAGTGTTCCTCTTTTTCTACCTCCTCACCAGCATCTGCTATCACTTGAATTTTTGATCTTAGCCATTCTGACTGGTATGAGGTGGAATCTCAGGGTTGTTTTGATTTGCATTTCCCTGATGACTAAGGATGCTGAACATTTCCTTAGGTGCTCCTTGGCCATTCAAGTTTCCTCAGTTGAGAATTCTTTGTTTAGTTCTGTACCCCATTTTTAATAGGGTTATTTAGTTGTCTGGAGTCTAATTTCTTGAGTTTTTTGTATATATTGAATATTAGCACTCTATTGGATTTGCGATTGATAAAGATCTTTTCCTAATCTGTTGGTTGCCATTTTGAATAGATTTTTATTTTGAGGAAAATCTTTACTTTCAAAATAAAGTTCTCTCCAAAGACTTGCATCTTAATGAGAGTCATGACTTGTCTTGAAAATCTACTGAAATCAAATGGAAATCTGGAAAGGATTTGACAAAATGCTCCAGTAAAATGCAGAAAGGGGCCAGCAGAAAGGGGCAGCACAAAGAGCCCAGAGAGCTTCTTTACCTTGTTTACTGAATATTTTGATGCAGGTGCTAATGAGTTAGAAGAGGTTATCAAAGATGATATTTGACCAAATTCCTTGCAGTATTATTTGGTTCCAGATATAGATGATGAGCAAGGAGAGGCAGAAAGTGATGACAATGATGACAAAGAGGAGAAAGGGTTGGAAATATTGATGAAGAAGGAGATAAGGATGAAGTTGAAGAAGATGAGGAGGATGATGAAGGGCAAGAAGACAAGAAGGATGAAGGTCAAAATGACTAGTACAGAAGATTGATGAATTTCAACTTTCTTTATTTTCCCTTTCCTTCCTTGATTTTCTCCAGTCCCTGAGAATAGGTGTCAGTCCTTTCCTCCCCTGTCTCTCTGTGCTCAGTTGCTCTATCTTTAGGTCTCAACATCATGGTTCTCAACTAATTTGAGGGGAATAGAATCTCTACATTTCTGTTCTAAATTCATTTTTATCCTTTCTCGTCTCAAAAACTGTAGATTCAACACCACAGTCAGGTTCTGTGGGAAAAAAGAAAAGCTGTCCAGTTTCCTTGCCTCTACTAGAGGCGGGTGGATGCTAGGCCCCTGTGTAGTAGTACAAAAATTCTAGCTTTTTTCTTTTCTCTGTATATTGGGCTCAGTGATTACACTGTGCCTCTATGTGAATACAGACAATTAGTATTACCAACATGTATATGTCTACTTTCTCTTATTTAATCCAAAAAAAGCAGGGTATAAATAGTCCCCAGGGGTGGGTTTGAGGTCTCTGGGGTGGTAAGGTAAGTGGGCATTTGAGAACATGGCTTCTCCTTTGGCATGTTTAATTGTGGTGTTTAATAGACATCCTTGCAGTTTAAGGTGACACTTTTAAAGTAAAATTCTCTCCTGATGATGACTTGAGACCTGCTGCTCAAGGGGAGAGTCAGCAGAATATTTAGGGTTTTATTTGAAGTTACGTTCTCTGATGTAACTTTATTTTTTAACTTTTTATTTTTTTCCTTTTTTGGCTTTCACTGAAAGGAAAAAGATGCTCATTTTAAATGCTGAAGTGTACAAATTGCTTTGTTACAATAAATCAATGAGCACACACACACATGCACACACACACACACACATTTAACCACTAAAAACAATGACAATGTGTAACTGTTATGATCATGACATAACATGAAGTCGATTTGTGTTGTTTTCTGTATGAATAGTCTTTTTACTTTTTGCAACGTAGTGTTCTACTAGCATGGTTATATTACCATCTTAACATCGATTTTTTGAAGAACACCAGTTGTTTGGAGTTTGAATCTACTAAAACTTAAAGCTGCTGCTTCAAAAAAACATGCAAACAAACAAACAAACAATAAATCAAACAAAGAAAAACAAAGCAAAATAATCTACAACAAAAAATAATCCACAATGCTGAGGTTTACCTAAAGTTCAGTTTAATTGCCAGAAACATGCAAGCTCAAGTACATGCAAACCTGCATTTTATGGAAACACACACATATGCACACACCCTCATACACACAGAAAGAGACACAGAGGAAGACATACCATGAGAGAGACAGAGGGAGAGAGAGACAGAGAGAGACAGTGAGATAAAAAGAAAAAAGCGAGACAGAATGACACACAGAGATAGAGATAGATAGAGATAGAGATAGAGTTAGAGATAGAGAGAGGGTGGGAGAGAAAGAGAGAGAGAGAGACAGACAGAGAGACAGAGAGAGAGAGAGAGAGAGAGAGAGAGAGAGAATAACAAAAGATATCCAATGAATAAACAAGTCAATTTTCTGGTGCAGCTCTCTAGAGTATCACATTGAACTAAAAATGTCACCCACTCTCAATAAAAATGTCTATTCATCATTGTTACTCTATGTATGGCCAGCTAAGTCATTGGATTTTTCTGTTACTATAATAAACACCATGACTAGAAGCAGTCAGGGGAAGAAAACGTTTTTTATCTTACCACTCTCAGAGCTTTATTGATGGTAGTTGGTACAGGAGACCATGACAGGAACTGAAGCAGAGCTCAGAAAGGAATGCTTCTTACTGGCTTAACCGTTGTGCCCTGTTTAGCATACAACACAGAACCATCTACCCAGGACTGGCAACACATACAGTGTGTTGGGCTCTCTACCTTGAATATTAGTCAGAAAAATTCTCCATAGACTTACCTACAAACCAGTCTGATGAATGCTTACCCTAAACTGAGACTCCTTCTTCCCAGATGAACCTACCTTGTGTTTAGGTGGCAAAAATCTAACCAGAACAGCCACAAGTAATTTAATTTGTTTCCTCTGTAGCCTGGAACTGGCAGTTCACCAGCCATGCAAAGCTCCTTAGGTGACCACTGTCAAGACTTTGTTCACATGAACTAGGCCTCTTGAGCCTTTGCTCACATAATATCTCCATTTTCCAATTTTCTCTATAGTTTCCAAACCATCAAATAATTAAAAATTAATCAGAGTTCAATGAGAAGAGAAATGCTCAAGTCTGATGAAAATGGAACATGCAACTTCACGGAAAGTTTCTCCTTTTAGCAAAACTGCCTAGACACCAGGCACAGTTTCCCTACCTTCCTCTATTGCTGGTGAATGTCTAATGAGACAGTTATTTATGACTTCCTAGACACATTTATTCTAATGGGTCCATACAGTAATTTTCACTAGCAGTATTAAAATTACCTTGCATGTTATTTCATTCAATTTTACTTTGATATTCTTCATCTTCTTTTTCTTTTTTTTTCTATTCAGATTTCACTTTGAAGTTTAGGAAGCAAACTATGATTTTGAATTTTTCATCTTTGGGCTTCTAACTCATGAGTGTTAGAATTGCAGGTGTAACCCCCAGGCCAGGCTTATACAAGGCTGAGGATTAAACCTAGAGAGGTGTGCATGCTAGGCAAACATTGTCCCAACTGAACCACAGAACCAATTCATTTTTTGAAAACAAATGTGCACTTATCATATTGAAATATGTAAAATGATTAGCTCTTTCTTCTAAACCACTATGCATCTCACACTTACACACACACACAAATGTGCATGTGCACTGTGTATGTATGAGGCGTTGATCACTGCTTTTATTAATTTGTTTTCTCATATATTACATCCTGAACACATTTTTCCTTATCTCCTCTCCCCAAAGTTCTTTACCCACTCCTCACTCCTCATCCACTTCTCCTCAGTTATTCCCTTCAGAGAGTACAGCCTTCCCAGGGGTATCAAACAAGTATGACTGGATGTCCATTTTTCTTTAAGTAAACAGAGTGTTTAAAATACCAAAAGAAAGGTAGTTCACTCAGAAGTTTTAAGGAAAAGCTTCTAGTATAAACATATTGTGTTAATATGGCATAGCTGAGAAAAGACAGTTTGGGAACTTGATCATCAAAGGGATTAAGGTGACCTTTAGTTCCATAATAAAATTTTTAACCAATATGCTTATAAGAGTGCTTGTTCTAAAGGCAACACTGTAGTTAATTTTACATTATTTTTCAAAAAGTAATTTAAACATATTCTTCTAGGTGTAATATGTTTCTTTCCATTAACCAGTTAGTTTCTCAAAAAAAAATCATAGGTTAATTGACAACATTATCCGAAGTTGTCAGATAATGACTATCCAACTTTGAAAATCTTGCAGGAAACTAAATTATTTGTGAAACTTTTCTCTCACATATAATATTTTGTTTATTACTTTATGTGTTTTGTCCACACACCACACACTTTCCTGTTGGTTTCTTTATATTTTACTTTTAAAAAAAGATACATACTATGTCATTGTTTGTTTGTTTATTGTGTTTAGGGTCTTTCTAGAACTTATTCTGTAGTCAAAGCTGGCCAAGAACTCACAGAGATCTGCCTGCTTCTCTCTCACAAGTGCTGGGATTAAAGGTGTGTGCCACTATACTCAGCAAAGATACCTATATTTTGAGCAGGTACTTCCTGAATCCTACTAAGGAGCTATCCTACTACACATACCATCTATGTCAATGTTGAGAAGCTAAAATTCTTAGCTTTATTTTATATATATATATATATACATATATATATATATATGTGTGTGTGTGTGTGTGTGTGTGTGTGTGTGTGTGTATGTATATGTATATATGTGTGTATGTATGTGTATGTATGTATGTATATGTGAGTGTGTGTGTATGTGTATATGCATGTCTGTGTGTAAATTACATTAGAATGATGATTCACTCTTCTTATGTACTTATACACTCTGGATTTGGATTTATTGATCTAGATACTGGAACACTCATGCTTTTAGTACCTTGAAGACAAACTTTTCACAACACTCCTGAAAACCTACTCCTTCCAATTGTTATTTCCTTCATGAACAGAGTAATGGACAATGACTATCTTCCTTGACTCTATCACTTTCATATTAGAATGTTCTTTCTCTGACACCTTTGGTGGGGACACAGAGAAAGCATACTTCTGCTTTTGTTTAGTTTTAGAAAAAAATTAAGACGATTCCAAATAAAGTAAAATTGAGCAATTAAAAAAATTGAAATATTTGCTTTAGATAATTTCATATGTAGCAATAAGAGACATATAGGATTGTGAAGAGGCACTTCAACCTTTCCTGTTAAGCTTACTGAGACTTATTAACAGTGAATAACTCAAAGTCTAGAACTTTTTCAACTGTTTCTTATCTATATAGGCATAGTGCTTAATTTTGTGCAATTCTTCATAAAAACACATGTATTTATGAGATATACCTTCGGTAAAATGACTAATACATTAAAATAGCTCATATCAAATTGCTTTGACCATTCCCCTCACAGTGATTGTAAGACCCTATAAAGGTTCACTTTTAATTACTGTTTCTCTGAAATCTAACAAAGAATACTTATGGAAATGGGAATGGTAAAAAAAAAACACACACACTTGGGTTGTTTTAATAATTTGTGCTAAAAGACAGCCTCCCACCTTGTCATTGCTGCTATTTTCCAAAATGTATCATTTTTAGCAGCTTTAAGAGAGAATGAAGTGGAAAATGGAAGACGTCTAGATTTCTGTGCATAAGTGTTATTAGGTTTTAGTCTCTAAATGGAATGCTTAGAATTACATTTCATGGAAATTAATACACATAAAAGGTTATCATAAGAGTGAAATGTCATGTCTTGGTGCAGTAAATAGACAGATGGCTAAGTATCAATATCTATAAATACCCACTCATCTCTTACTGAGGTTCCCAGTCCTTCAGATACTAACGGATATGATGATCTGGTATACAATGAGATCGCAATCTCTGAACTTTGCTCCGGGTCTGACTCTTATGATGTTCATGAACTTGACATTACAGGAATGTGATAACATTGAGTCCTAGTTTAATTAAATTTAGCTTTCAGTAGAAACATACAAAACATTTAAAAATGATTGGATCTCATGTCTAGTTAATGAGAAATATTACCATTTTAGGTATGTGCATATAATTGCATTTAGTTTAAAAATGTCCTGAGTGATTCTTTTTATCCAGTCTTACTTCCATTTATAAAATCATCAAAGTTTCCTTTGTATTTATAATATTTTCTTCAGAGTGAAGTAGTGTTTGGAAACAGCAAAGGGCCATGGTACAGTGGATAGCACACAAGCAAAGAATTTCTAGCCAGAGGCAAGTAAAGCAGACAAATACAATTTTTGTTTAAATTTGAGATTAAATATGGGGCTTCAGAAATGGAGAACTGAAAGCCATGCTGGTTTGACTTTCAGGAATGCCACAGTACACTTAAGATTAAGGTCAATAGGTATACAAGCCGGATGTCCCTGCCTATTCCTGAGAAGCAGGATTAAGAATGAATAGACAAGTCATTCAGTAAGACAATCTCTAGAACAAAAATAAATAATCTCCGGAGTAGTCATGTTGGGAGGAAAATAATAGTGATTAATTGTTAGGTGGCTATTTTATCCTGAAAGTAGAAGAGTTGGTGGTTATGAATAAACAATGAAATAAAGTAGTAGTTCACAGAGAAGACATTGTGTATGTTCTAAAGCATCCAAATTAAAATAAAACAATTCTAATATTTCATGACTCTGTGTTTAATAATTGCAACTTTATGTAACATATATTCTCTTCTCTTACACTTGAGAGAGAGAATAGGCCTGACTCACTTATTAGCAATTTATGGAATAACTGAAGTATTGTATTGTAATTCATTTCAGATATAAAAGATATATATATTTCATTGCTTTTCTCTTACAATTTATATATTGAATTGATTTTTTTCAAAATTAAAAAAATTAGGAGTGCCTTGTTACTTCTTAGGGAATGTTTACAAATGATTCTCAGTGAGCAGTGACATAGTATGTTAGGACTAAATATCCCTTTGACTATATGACTAATAGGACGGGATTTAATGTGAATGGTGTTTAACATCAAATACGTCAGATTATTCAAATGTCAATCTGCATATACTGTGAGACTCTAGTCCTGACTGTTCTATAAGTTACTATGTTAGTAAATCTTTTCTCAAGACATTAAAATCATGATTCCCCACCATCTCCTTCAAGTACAAGATAACAAATGTATATAAGGCACCAGACCTGAGTCATAATTACTTTCTTATAAAATAACTATAACAGTATTAGAATTTGTCACCCATTAGTTGAGTTAGTAGCACTTGTATTAATAATTACTTAAACAGTAACATATAAGAAATTTATAAATACGTATTACATACAAATATTGTTTGCTAGGCAGTGCTTAGACAGTATTTCAATTGTTCTTTCATGAAATGATGATGTGGGCATTATTTCTTTCCCTGAACATAAATAATTGAAAGAGGTTAAATAATAATATACCCTTGAGTAAGAAAAGCTGCAGAGTATCTGATGTCCCAATTCTGCAATTATCTGTGAATGGATCTTAGTAGGGAAGAAAAATAATATATTAGACACAATGCCGTACAGATGGGATAAAACAGTGTGCTATTTCAAAGCAGGGTTTTACCATCTGTAGCTACACGACACAAGTGAATATATGACAGATTCATGGTTTCAGTGTTTTTCTTTCTTCTTGTGCTCCTTGTTCTTTTATTAAAATATCTTTTCCTATGCAACAAATGAAAATACTAAAAGTGATCTTTCTGAAATAAGAATAGCTTTCAATTATTTTATATTTTCTAAAAAATACTATCCTTACTGATCTCCATGTTTAAAAATATGAGGTGAGACAGAAAAGGCTTGCATTTCATACTAGCGGGAAAAGCATCATTTAACTTTGAATGCTTGGCAACAATTTTCAAGGTAAATGAATAAAAAGACACTGTTTTTGCAAATGAAGATATTGAGGTTCAACAAGTTTGCGACTTCAGAAATAGACTAACAGTTGTTTGTCATCCATTCAAGCTCAAAGTCTCTCTAAGATCAAGTGTACAGGTTCGCATTCTTGTTACCAAGGGCAATGTTGCAAATCTGGAACTAGAGAGATTGTGATTAATTAAAGTCAGATCATTGTCATCGTAACACATGAAAAGAGGACTAAGTCACTTGAATGTCTGACATAAGTGGAATCTGTTATCTGTGGTCCATACATATTTCACTGCTCAGACATTTGGGTTGAAATCCAAAAGACAGAGGTAAAGATTTTAGTGCTGCTGATAAGACAATCATGGAACTTACATGGATCCAAACGATGTCCTCTCTCTATATATCTTGTGGTTGTTTAGCTTGGGACTTTTGTGGGACTCCTAACAGTGGGAATGGAGATATCTCTAACTCTTTTGTTTGATCTTGGCACTGTTTTTCTCCTACAGGGCTGTTTCATCTAAACTTAATATGATGGTTTGTGCCTAGACTTATTACTTCTTGTTATGCCCTGTTTGGATTATATCCCTAGGAAGACTGTACTTTTCTTAAGGGAAGCAGAAAAACAGTGGATCTGGGATGGGATGAGTTGGGAGGGGTGAGAGAGAAAGGCTACAGTTAGATGTATTGTATGAGAGAAAAATTAATAAAAAGAAAAAGTATGGCTCTATAAATTTATAGTAATTGGATGCTTCTGAGTGTCAGTTTTTAAGTTTATAAAATATATTAATTTCATATTTCTAATTCAATTTAGCTTAAATATAACAGT
Organism: Grammomys surdaster; assembly: GCF_004785775.1. NCBI lineage: Eukaryota > Metazoa > Chordata > Mammalia > Rodentia > Muridae > Grammomys > Grammomys surdaster. Next base: position 4,865,242 of record NW_021604720.1, on the reverse strand, counting down.
AGTGTCATATGCATGTTTTGTATAATATATACATGTATATATATACATATATGCATGAAATGCTATATAAATATTTGCTATGTGATATATAATTAAACTAATAAATACAAATTTCTTATATCTGAAATAATAAAAATGATAGCTTATAACGAACAAACTTATAGCAGACATATGAGCTACTTACTTAGTCATGAAAAAATTTAATTATAAAATCTCATACCACAATACTTAATATCCTATATCCTGGCATTTAAAGTTCTCCACTGGTTTAGAGTCCAGTGTCCTTCACTGCAACGTTCAAATAAAGTCTCCTGATCCTGCCTGGCACCCTATGTCTCTTTCTTTATTAATGCCATTCCTGCCATCAAAATTGTTCCTTAGAAATGTCAGCTATTCTCTCTTTCCTCTAATCCTCACAATATTCACAGGGCTAAATGTGGAACCCGCTGTTTAAAGATCCAGGACAAACATAATATGAGAACCCTTTCCTATGTCTCTAGATAGAAAAATGTTTTCTCTCAGCTTTCCTTATAGTTTTAAATTGATTTTCTTTGTTTCTTCCTACATGGGACATTGGAAGGTTTTCAAACTATGTATCAAGGGCTAAAGAGGTAGTTCATTAGTTAAGAGCATCAGCTGCTTTTAGAGGACCAGAGTTTAATTGCTAACATACACAGGTTGGCTCACAACCATCTGTAATTCTAGTCTTGGCAGTTCTGATTCTCTCTTCTGGCCTCTGAGGGCACTAGCAATCAGTGGAACACAGATAAACAATCGGGCAAATACTCATAGACATAAAGTTACTATTATTATTAATTTTCAGAAAAAAACAGAATGAATCCTCTGTCTTAAAAATCCAGAATTATACATGATCTGAATGTGTTAGAATCCTTACAGAATCGAAGAACATGGTCATGCAGATTGATGCAAACTCAGCCTAAATTTTGGGAGAATCTTAATGTCAACTATAAGTTGGGTAACTTATATTATGATGGGCAACAATGATATTAATACATCATTGTTATTTTTAAAGGCATTATTTTATTTTAAATGCATAGCATTAAATATATTTCCTAAAGATGTAAACCTGAGAACAGGATGGTTAGGACTTATGTTCATGATAATTTGTTTAAGGAGGAGGAAAATGAGAGAAAGACATGATGAGCAGGCTCCCTTAGGTGTAGTGTTTACTCCTCAGAAGCAGCTGCTGTGTGTGAATACATGGACTATCGCAGACTCTGAAGAGAAAGGATTTGGCTGGCAATAGATTTGCACAGCAATCTAGCAGTCATTCAGTCCAGCAGTAGTCAGCATACAAAGTAATGAGATGCTCATGAAAAATAAGTGCTTCCATACATTTGTGAGAAAATTGTAGTTGTGGAGTTTTGTTTTGTTTTTTTCCCCCTTGGTGACTAGATGAAACCATTGTGGTCATTTACTTAACTAAAGATGCTACTGTGTAAATGAATTTTAGGAAATACATTTAGAAAAGTGTCTCTTAAGAATTAGTCAAATTTCCAGCTATGATTTTCAAGAGCTTAGCACATAGCATAAATCTATTCTTTTACACATATACTTACATTTATATCAGTATCTATGTATTGAGACACAATATAATTTATTACTATAAGGAGCTATCTGGGAAAATAAGTGAGAAAGTAACAAAAATTTATTTTATTTTATTTCATTTGATTCAGTGTTTTCAATTTGTCATCAACTGACTTGGTTGTTACTGTTTGTGTGAGGCAAAACCCCTTACTGATGAGTGGGATGTGGTGTTACAAAAAAGCTCATATTATTATGGCAAGGAATATACAATAAACAGTCATCCAAAATAAAGAGTTTAGGACAAAGATACACTCATCAAAATAACTCATTCACTTACCTAATATTTCAGTTAGGCCCCAGTTTCCAGTGGCCCATTCAGCTGTGTATTCACTAGTGATCTAACACTCATGTCTGAGCACACACACACACACACTCACACACACACACACACACACACACACACACACACACACATACATTCCTAATAGAAACATAGAGACAGCACTGGAAAAGGACCCATCTATTCTTGAACTTCTTGTTAATGTTCACAAAGAGATTCTACAATACATGTTTGTTAAGAAAGATGCACATATAAGAAAACACAAATCAAATTGATTTTTTAAAGTATAAATAACATTTGACTGAATGAAGTCTTTGTATACTGGTATATCTAATGAAAAGAAAATGTATTCCAAACTGTTCCAAGCAACATATATTGTTGTAGAAAAAAAGTAGAAGACTTAAACATTCATGAACATCTCAAAAGCAGGCACTTCAATTCCAGTCAAAGTAAAAAAAAAAACAAAAAATCTTACCCACAAACATGTTGACAAGTCATTGAACTGAATCAAGAAAAGGTTTCATTTTTGTTTAATGTTAAGACAGCTTTTTCATTCTTCTCTTATGTTTTATTCCTACTTATACAAAAACCACAAGGAAAGCTCTCACAGAAAACATACATAATTAACAACAAATAATTTTAAATATTTTTGAGATCATAATAACCATTAAGCAAAAAATATGACTAGGGCATCATGAGATTGAAACACACACATCCAGTATTCATAAGGAAGAATACTAATAAGAAGAAAGAATTACAATAAAATATTAACACAAAATCTAGCTACATAAAGGAAATAATGTACCATCTCTAAGAAGACTTTTATTCCAATGTTGCATGATTAAATCAATTTAATTTGAAACATTAAATTTTAAATAAAGCTGTTTTTAAGGCTTTAAAAAGCAGCATACAAAACACATGAACATACCTGATATCATTTTTTTTTAATCATTCAGTAAAGGATACACAGTGTGAAGTCTAGAGCTTATGTCACAGTGGAATAAATTATTGAAGCTTCTCTTTTCTGACATCTGAACTGAGAATGGCATTTCTAAGTAATTTTATTCCATATACTTAACATTTTTAAAAAGAAATGAGGTGTGATCTTATTATGCACTCTTTGGTGGCCTGGAACTCACCATGAAAAAGAGGCTCACGTCAGACTCACAGAGGTCCTCCTGTCTCTGCCCAGTGAGTACTTAGGGTTAATGTGTTACCATACCAGGCTGTACTTAATTGTTAACTCATACAATAAGAAAAACAAACAAAATGATGGTACACAGATTATATAGGAAATATATCTGTACATTATGATAGTTTATTATGAAAATTCCAGTAAATGTATAAGTAACTAATAGTTTACTTTAACCATCCTGATGCTTGAAGACTGTAGATACATCAATGTACACATTTGTGTAAACTAACAAATTCTAATTACAAAATTAAGTGAAAAGCACATTAATACATCATATATTATTTACAATTACCACTGTATTATTATAATAGTATTATATATATATGTTTTATATATATATGATAAAAAACTGGGATGAGAAATAGCTCAGCTTTTAGTATCATTTATTATTCTTCCAGAATATTGTATTATGGTTCCAGAAAAAGCACCCATTTGGCACTTCACTGCCAACAATAATTATAATACCAGTTCCAGGAGATCTGACATTTTCTTATAACCCCCATGGACACTGGGGTCCAGTGCTCTCCAGGCATACATGCAGAAAACAACAGTCATGCATTAAAAACTAAAAAAAAAATTAACAAATATTCATGTTTATTCCACACTTAATCCATAAAATATCATCATGGAGAATATTAAAAAAAGCCTCAGTAGAAATTACTTAAGACAACTTACTGATTCATTGACCCAATATACGGGCATGGAGTCCTCTTACAATTTTTTTAAACACTCAATGACTCTGTTTAAATGTTAGCATGAATAAGAAAAATACTAGCAAGTATGTCTTAAAGTTTATTTGGAAAATGTAAATTCTGGAATAGCCAAAATAAATTTGAAACGAAATCAAATGTAGAAGACTTGTAATTTCTTATATCAATACCTTGAATGTCTGGAGACAAAAATGCATGGTATTTGTGTAAGCACAGCCAATGAGATGAAAGTGAATGAAGAGTATAAAAGTACTTTGAAGGCATTCCCCAAAACAGGAAAAATAATTCAATGAGGATAAAAAGGGATTTCAGCAATGATGTTGGAATATCTGATGCAAATATATGGGAAACATAAAATCACAAAATTACATATACAATTTGAAAGTAATATTATTTATAAAATAGAAAAGTGGATTATGGATTGAAAAGATTACTCAGTGATTAAGAATGCTTAGTGCTTTGTAGGCTCATCTAATACTTTGGGGTATATACCCTAAGGGCACTTAACCCTTCCTACAGAGACGCTTGGTCAATAATGTTCACTACAGCTCTATTCATAATCATCAGAAATCAGAAACAACCTAGATGTCCCATAACAGAAGAATGGATAAGGAACATGTGGTACATTTACACAATGCAATATTTCTTAACAGAAAAAATAAACAAAGAAATCATAAAAATTGCAGTTAAATAGACCAAGAAGAAATATCACAAGTTAGGTATGCCAGACCTAAGAAAGACAAGTATGGTATATATTTACTTATATGTGGATATTAGCTGTTGACTCAATGATAATCAAACTACAATATATGGAAACAAAGAGATGAGATATAGAGTGAAGGGGCTGGATAGGACAGAATGAGCTCCCTAGGAAACAGAAATAGAATAAATACTTATGGATGGATAACAGTGTGGGAGGAGGCTGGAATAGGAGGATCAAGAAAAGCAAAGAGGTGATAGGTAGACATGGGAATGAATACTGGAGAGACAGCTAAAATTAAGGACCATGTAAGGGGTAGTATGGAAAGCTAAAACAGTATGCTTCCTAAAATAGATACATATATAAAGACATTCTAAATGAATTCACCAAATAATGAAGGAGACAGAGCCACAGCTGGCCAACTCTTGTCCCCAATTAAGCTTCGAGTATCAAAATGGCATTATATCTGCTTGAGTTGTTGGCCATATGGGTACTATGTAAACTCCCAAGTAATCTAGGCAACTGTGAAGATTATAAATTGTCCTCCATAAGCTGATGGCACTGCCCTAACGGTGAAGACAATACGTACACACTCATTGAAGATGAAATAGAATGGTTATCTAAATTGCCTTTGCCCTTCATCTAGTGTCTCTTGGTACAGGAAGCTACTCTATATTCTACCAAAAAAGAATCACTTAAACACTTAGACAGTTATAAACCATTTGATCAAGGTTAGTGTTCTGCCTGCAAGATATGCTTGTACAATGGTGGCACAAAGCTTGTGGATGTAACTAATCAGTCTCTGATTTGATTTGACCCAAAATGGAGTACACACCCAACACTGCTTGGTGACCCAGAAACTGAAACCAGATAGCACTGGGGCCTATGGTAAACTGAATCCTACTTTCCTAAACAACAACAACAACAGCAACAATACAAACAAGAAAACTATAGTGAGATGCAAAATTTCTTATTAAGAAATATTCTAAAATAATTACAGATCCTTGTCTTGCCCAGTTTTCAATAGAGAAGATTCCTTCTGCAATAGGTAAGAACAAATACAGAAACCAACAACCAAACATCATGCATAGGTTGAGAGAACTTGGACCTCCAAGCACTAAACAGGAAATCTTCATCAAATTCTTATCCTTAGGACTCAGAGAACCACATCAAAGAGGGGCCATAAAGATTGGAAGAGCCTAAGGGGATAGAGAATCCATAAAAATCCATAATCAAAAACACATATGAATTCACAGAGACTGAATAAGCATGCACAGGGCTTGCATGGGTTTGCACCAGATAAAGTCTTAGAGCTGAACAGAGAGGTTGATACATACTTTCATCCTGAAGTCAAACACACACCCCAGTTGATTAACATTTGCAAAAGAAATTTTAATTTTCTCTAACATAGTCTCATTGGAGAAACAAACAACTCTTAAGGGAATGTTTCATACTTAGCAGTAGATGTCCAAGAAGATGCTACTAAGTTTTGGGTTTTGTTCATTGTTTTAGTACGAGAGGTCAGTGCTTCACTTCATTATAAATTGTCTGATTATTCATTTTTATCTTATTTATTTTTATTTTCTGTTTTTATTCTTCTGTGTATATATTACAGACTTCAGATAGTAGGTTTTTGTTGTTGTTGTTGTTGTTGTTTGGGGAGGGTAAGGGGGAAATTTCCTGAGTATGAAAACAAAAGGTCTTATTGTGACTTTTCTTGGACTGCTTCCTTCTGTTTATTTTGCCAATTACAAAATGATAGTTTTGTTTTATCTTATTTTATTTTAGTATTAAAAAGAACATAAATGAAAAATAAATACTATTCTTGTAGACCACATGAGTTTAATTACTAACACTAAAGTGAAGCAGATATCAACCACCTGTAACTACAGTTCCACCAGATTAGATGTACTCTTCTGGTTTCCTTGCACATCTGAACACACACATTCATGCAAACGTGGGTACCCATGTGCACATGTAGTCATCCACACAGTTGGGCATGGCAAAAGGAAGGTAAAGAGAAGCATAGTTACAAATAAAATTAAAATACTTTTTAAAACAGAAAAGTAAATCCTTATAAATCTTTATAAAGGTAAAAATGACCTTTAAATTGGGAAGAAAGAATCATAAGATAACATCTTTAAGTCTTAGAGAAAGATTTCTTAGAAAAATCCATAAAGGAAGTCATTATAATATCTTGCTACATCAGCGATGAAAAGGAATAGATACTGGGCAGCTAAACCACAGACGTGTAGTTTCTCACGCAGCTGGACTTGAAAGTTGTGGATCCAGTTACTTTATGAGTGATAATTTTTAGATGATTCTATTTAGCTTGCATGCAGCTACACCCTTTCTATCTTCATACTTTCCCATTCCAGATGTCTACTTTAATTATTATTATTAGTAGTAGTAGCAGTAGTAGCAGTAGTAATAGTAGCATTTAACCATCTTTTACTGTCTAGTTGTTATACCCCTCCAGGTCCACCCTCCTACAGTAGTTCCTCTTCCCATTCCTCCTCCCCCATCTCCAAGACGATGTCCCCACATGCCTACTACTTACACCAGACCTCCCTACTCTCTGGGGCCTCAAGTCTCTAGAGAGTTAAGTTCATCTTCTCTCGCTGAGGCCAGACCAGAGAGTATTCTGCTATATACGTGTCGAGGACCCTGTACCACCTATTGTATGCTGCCTAGTTAGTGGCTTAGTGTCTGAAAAATCTCAGGGGTTCAGGATAGTTGAGACTGCTGGTCTTCATATGGGATTGTCCTCCTCCTCAGCTTCTTCTAGCCTTTTCCTAATTCAACCACAGGAAACCCTGGCTTCTGCCCTTTGGTTGGGTGTAAGTATCTGCATCTGGCTCTTTCAGCTGATTTTTGGGCCTCTTAGAGGGCAGCCACACTAGGCTCCTGTCTGTAAGTACAACATAGCATCAGTAATAGTGTCAGGCATTGGAGCCTCCTTTGAGTTGGACGTCTAGCTTTTAAGCCCATTTTCTAAGAAAGACCTGGGATGTTATAGACTACCCTAATTACTCAGCAGTAGTTTTATGACTATCTTCAAACACAATCAAACTTTGGAACACTAGATACTAAAACTTCAATTTGAGTGTTGAGGGGAAGTAATTCAACTCATACTTTTAAAAAATTGGCTCATTAGAGTTATGAAAAACAATATCATACTTGCCTTAAAGTAAACATTAAGAGACTTGAAGAAAATGTACAACATAGAACTAAAAGAAAAAAAATAGCCACAATGCTAAAATGATTGAATGAACTCGTTAGTGATGATATACTTCCAAATAATACTGAAATGATGATATTAACAGAAAAAGAGATGGGCCTGGAAAATATTATGCTTAATGAAGTAAATTGGCAGTGAAAGAGAAATACTGCATGTTCTCTCTCTTGTGAGTATATTAACAACTTATCCCTGTATATGTTAAAGTTAAGGTCAAAAAACTAGACCCAGTTATGTGAGTGAATACCATATGTGTTCTTTTGTGATTGGGTTACCTCACACAGGATCTTTTCTAGTTCCATCCATTTACCAAAGAATTTTCTAAATTCATTGTTTTTAATAGCTGAGTAATACTCCATTGTGTAAACATACCACATTTTTGTGTATCCATTCCTCCGTTGAAGGATATCTGGGTTCTTTCTAGTTTCTGGCTATTATAAATAAGGCTGCTATGAACATAGTGGAGCAAATGTCCTTGTTATATGTTAGAGCATCTTCTGGTTATATGCCCAGAAGTGGTATAGCTGGGTCCTCAGCTAATGCTATGTCCAATTTTCTGAGGAACCACCAGAATGATTTACAGAGTGGTTGCACCATCTTGAAATCCCACCAACAATGGAGGAATGTTCCTCATTTTCCACATCCTTACCAGCATTTACTATCACCTGAGTTTCTGATCTTAGCCATTCTGACTGGTATGAGGTGGAATCTCAGGGTTATTTGCAATTGCATTTCCCTGATGACTAAGGATGATGAACAATTCTTTAGTTGCTTCTAGGCCATTTGAGTTTCTTCAGTTGAGAATTCTTTCTTTAGCTCTCTACCTAATTTTTAGTAGGGTTACTTTGTTGTCTGGAGTCCAATTTCTTGAGTTCTGTGTATACATTGGATATTAGCCCTCTACTGGATTTGGGATTGGTAAAGATGTTTTCCCAATCTGTTGGTTGCTGTTTTGTCCTGTTGACAGTATTCTTTGCCTTACAGAAGCTTTGCAATTTCATGAGGTCCCATTTGTCAGTTCTTGATCTTAGAGTGTAAGCCATTGGTGTTCTGTTCAAAACTTTTCCACTGTGCCTAGGTATTCAGGGGACTTCCCCATATGCTCTTTTATTAATTTCAATGTATCTGGTTTTATGTGAAGGTCCTTTATCCACTTGGACTTGAGCTTTGTACAAGGAGATAAGAATGGATCAATTTTCATTCTTCTACATGCTGACCTCCAATTGAACCAGCACCATTTGTTGAAAATGCTGTCCTTTTTCCACTGGAAGGTTTTAGCCCCTTTGTCAAAGATCAAGTGACCATAGGTGTGTGGGTTCATTTCTGGATCTTTAATTCTATTCCATTGATCTTCCTGTCTGTCTCTGTACCAATATCATGCAGGGTTTTTTTTTTTTTATCACTTTTGCTCTGTAGTACAGTTAGAAGTCAGGGATTGTGATTTCCCCCAGAAGTTCTTTTATTGTTGAGAACAGTTCTCCCTATCCTGTTTTTTTTTTTTTTTTGTTATTCCAAATGAATTTATAAATTGCTCTTTCTATCTCTATGAAGAATTGATTTGGAATTTTGATTGGTATTGCATTGAATCTGTAGATTGCTTTTGGCAAGGTGGCCCTTTTTAGTATATTAATCCTGGCAATCCACAAGCATGGGAGATCTTTCTGTCTTCTGAGATTTTCTTTGATTTTTTTCTTCAGGGACGTAAAGTTCTTGTCATACAAATCTTTCATTTGCTTGGTTAGATTCATGCCAAGGTATATTATATTATTTGTGACTTTTCTGAAGCGTGTCATTTAGCCGAGAAGCTTGAAATACCCAAGATTCAACTCACAGACCACATAAAGCTCATGAAGAAGGAAGACCAAGTGGGGGTGCTTCAGTCCTTCTTAGAAGGAGTAACAAAATACGCAAGGGAGCAATATGGAGACAAAGTATGGGATAGAAACTGAAGGAGGGGATGTCTGGAGAACATTCCACCTGGGTATCCATCCCATGTGCAGTCATCCAAGGTAGATGCTGATGTGGATGTCATGCTGACAGGAGCCTGATATAGCTGTCTCCTTAGAGGTCTTCCAGAGTCTGAAATATTCAGAGGTTGATCCTCACAGCTAACCACTGCACTGATCAAGGAGTTCCCAATAGAGGAGTTAGAGAGAAGACTGCAGGAGCTGAAAGGATTTGCGGCACCATGAAGAAAGCAACAATACCAACCAACCAGAGATCCCAGGGTCTAAACCACCAGCCTGAGAGCACATAGGGAAGGATCCATGGCTCCAGATGTATATGTAGGGGAGGATAGCCTTGTTGGGCATAGGCGCGAGAGGAGATCCTTGGTCTCATGAAGGCTGGATGCCCTATGTAGGGGAATTCGAGGGTAGGGTGGTGGGAGTGGGTGGGTAGGTGGGGGCACATCTTTATAGAAGCAGGAGGAGGGGGGATGGGATAGGGAGTTCCTGGGTGTGTGGGGAATGGGGTAAGGGGATAACATCTGAAATGTAAATAAAGCATACAATAAAAAAAGAAACTAGACCCAGAAAGTTGGGTAAAAGAGAGCGTAAGGGATGCTTTAGTGATAATAATTGAACATTTGTGATATGAAAGTGGAAGGAAGATCACTGAGTGTTGTAAGAAGGACTGAGGACATGGACCAGGAAGACAGGAACGAGTAGGAAGGACTGGGAGGCAACAACAAAAGATGCATACTCTGTTAGGAACATGGCAAAGTAATATGTTCAACGTTGATGATCACCGGAGAAGTTAAAACATGATGGCCTTAAGTTATTTTTCAATTCGTTTTTTAATGAAAATAGCTAACATGATAACATGAAGTGAAAATGAAATGTATGCATTGTTGATGGGAATATAGAATATGTAGTCACTCTGGGGACTATTGCTCTTAAGAGTATAGATACTAATGTGCAAATTCAGGAATCTATAGTTATGTACATGGGGTGGCAATTTAAACGTGTAGCCAAGTATGATTATGTGACTTTCTTTTTTAACTAAAATATACCAAAAGAGAATGATTAAAACTTAGGTAATGCCAGGCAGTGGTGGCTCACGCCTTTAATCTCAGCACTTGGGAGAGAGAGGCAGGCAGATTTCTGACTTCGAGGCCAGCCTGGTCTACAGAATGAGTTCCAGGACAGCCAGGGCTACACAGAGAAACCCTGTCTCAAAAAACAAAAATAAAACAAACAAAAATCAACTCAGGTTACTTTCATAAAATATAATGATTTTCAGTAACAAAACTTTGGTACTGAGCAAGCCATCAAATTTAGTCTTTCAAAGATATTAAGTCATCAAGAATAGAAGAAATTATTCATAGTACAAATGCTTTTGAGAGAACTACTGGAGGAGATAAAATCAGCCATGAGAATAACACAAAGAATATGGTCATTTCGGGAGATAAGTGGATTAACAAGGATGTGAAGAATTTTCAGAGAATGTTTTAGAGTGTGGTTGTGATGGTGACAGCACATAGAGATTTATCATTTCCCTTGAACTGAAAGTTTCAAATTTGTGCATCTTACTATTTGAAAATTAAACCTAAGTGATAATCCCTAAATTCAGATGCACTGCTTTTTATTCTTTCTTGAAAATTTTCCCTGTCTACTATATGATTTGTGAGAGAGTGAAAATATCAATAGTGAGAATAAATAAGATGCCCCTCCTCCTTTTGAATATCAAAACCATAGTGTGAGGTAGGTTATAGTATGTCACAGTTGTTTATATAATAATATGCTCACATTTGTTCAGTAGGTGACCAGTTATTTAAGATAAAAAGCCAAAAATTTACAGAATTTATAAATGGTTGAACATTCATAGATACATAATATTTCTGAAAATAAATCAAAACGGAAACACAAAAATAAACTGGTTGACTGGGAGTATGTCTTAGTGTTAAAGTGTTTTTATTATAGAGTCACATTTTCTTTCCCTGTTGCCTCAATCCTAGGATTCTAGTTAAATTATTATTTTGCCATAATTGTCCTAGAGTGTAAATGGTCATTTTTTTCTCTTTTCTATTTTACATAGTTGGAAATCTTTTCAAATTAAGTAACACTTTCTGTTTTAAAATTAGTATTTTTTTCTTTGTTTTTTACACTACAAATTTTATTCCCTTCCTGGTCCACCCTCTGACTGTTCCACATCCTATACCGCCTCCCTACCCCTGTCTCCACAAGGATATATCCACCTTCCCATCCCTACCCCACCAGACATCTAAATTCCCCCAGACCTCCAGTCTCTTGACGGTTAGGTGCATCTTCTCTGACTGAACCGAGACCCAGCAGTCCTCTGCTGTATAAGTGTTGGGGGGGACTCATAGCAACTGGTGTATGCTGCCTGGTTGTCAGTCCAGTGTGGAGCTGTGGCTTGCACAGGTGTGGGTTCTATTGGGCTGAGTTGTGGATCCTGTGTGTCTGCCTCCCCAGGCAGCTGGAGCCACAGCTCAGAAGGCAGAAGTGCAGAAATTTGATGGAGGTCACTCCATGCTGCGCAGGATGTTGGGCTGTGAGAAGCCACAGAACTCCACTCCGGGCATGAGGAGAACACAGTTAGAGGTCCTGTGGGGTTGGAGCTTTTCGGTTGGGGGTCCCCTGCCAAGGCAGATGGCCAGGAACTGACTGGTCTCAGCCCTTTGGCTCTCAGGAGCCGCTGAGAGGCCACAGAAGGGTTGAGACAGGGGTGGACCAACCCAAGGGGTGAGAGGGAGAAGATGAGCTCCGGCACCCCATGGGTTGGAGGCTCTTGGTCATGGTGACTTGCTTGGCTGTGCCTCAGCTGGCTTGAGTTGCTTGCTTGAGTTGGCAGGCTCTGTGGCTGGAATGCAGAGAGGTCTTCGGCTTCTACAGGATTCCTCAAAGACAAGAGGTAGCCCATGATCTTAAAAAGTTTATTGCCACAGCAGAAAATAGATGAAGCTGTACCCCATGTTCTCAGGGTGGGCCTGAGGTTAAATGCCTTTTGCAAGTCGGAGGAGGGTCTGGGAAGGAATGCTTAATTGGCTACACCCTCTAGCCTTTAGTTATCTCATTAATATGGAGATCTCTTGAGGCTCTGCAGTCTGTAGTCACACCCTCTACCTGTGCTCTGTGACTGAAGGCCACAAACCTCTCTTTGGGAGGGGCTGTAGGGGCGTTGTCCTTTGTGCCTGAAAGGAGCAGATCAATGGTTGTTTTTGACCTCATGTCAGGAGCCTGGAGTCTGGGAGCATGGCGAAATGCATGCCATCCCTTGCAGGAAACCTGCTGGGTCTCCAACCATCTCTAGCCAGTGCTCGACCAGAAACCATGCTGTCCTTTCATGGTCCTACAGTATCTGAGAGATCTTGGGGGTTCAGGTTAATTGAGAATGCTGGGCCTCCTATAGGGTCGTCATCCTCCTCAGCTTCTTCCAGATATTCCGTAATTCAACCAAAGGGGTCAGCAGCTTCTGTCCACTGGTTGGGTGAAAATATCTGCATCTGAATCTTTCAGCTGTTTGTTGTGTCTCTCAGAGGGCAGTCATGGTAGCCTTGACTCCTTAGCTCCTCTCCATTTCCATCCCTGCAGTTCTTTCAGACAGGAACAATTACCTGTAAGAGTTCTGACTGTGGGATGGCAACTCCATCCCTCACTTGATGCCCTGTCTTTCTGCTGGAGGTGAGCTCTACAAGTTCCTCACTGTAGGGCATTTCATCTAAGGTTCCTACCTTTGAGCCCTGAGATTCTCTCACCTCCCAGGTCCGTGGTGCATTCTGGAGGGCCACCCCAAACTCCTGCTTCCCAAGGTTGCCTGGTTCCATTCTTTCTGCTGACCCTCAGGGCTTCAGTTCTTTCCCCTCACCCTATAGCAGATCAGGTTCCCCTCTTCCCACCCCCCTGTCTGTTTTCCCTCCCAGGTCCCTCCCTGTCTCCCCCTACCCCCTTATGACTATGTTCTTCTCCCTCCCAAGAGAGACTTGAGGCTTCCTCACTTGGGGCCTTCACCATGTTGACCTTTTTTGAGTTTTGTGGACTGTATCCTCAGTATTCTGTATTTTTTTTTTTTACTAATATCCACTTATTAGTGAGTACATATTATTGAGAAAACTTTTTAAAAAAAAATATGGAGAAGAGTGGAAATGGATAACTGACATTGAGAGTTAATCTCAACATATCTTCACAATACAGACCACTTACCCTTCCATATGTATAACTGCCCACCAAACACACACATTGAATTTAATGCACTGACTATCCACAAAAGATGGATGTTATTAAACTCTGGTTTCAACTGAAACAATATTCACTGGAAAGAATGGCTTTACATAAAGTTGTTCAACATGTGGTAGAAATGAACTTTCCACCAGCTCTGCATTTTTACATGATCTATTGCATTTGATTATTTCAGAAAAGTAACTATACCAGAGTCATATTTGCATGAAGCATGGCAGAATGTGAGGAAGTAAATTAGTACCAAGAGATGGGAAATGAGAAAAAATGGCCCACTTTAGTAATGTTATTAATTTATTGAAAATCAGAAGAGCTACCAACTAGAAGCAAAATTTCCTTTAAAATTTGGTCAAGTAATGATTTAACAGCTGAGAGTGGAGGTGTTTCCATTTTGGAATGTGAAGAAAGATTATGCACTTTCACATAGCCTTAGCTTCAGTTTCCTCTTGGATTTCCATGTCAAGTGTGTAGTGTTGCCAAATGTAATCATCCTCAGATCCAGGAACAGATTTCATGTCATATGCCTTCCCTTACTATCATTGTTCACTTCTAATTTGGCAGGTGGCCGTCACATGTTGACAAGCTGTTTCTGTCTTCTCTTTTGTGCCATGGATTTAATTTAGATTTAAATAATTATGGTCTTTTTACTAGTAAAACCTCAGGATTCATAATATAAAATTGCCTTGTGGACATAAGATTGGGTATCATATTGAAATCATCTTCCATGATTACCAAGTTCAGAAAAAGTATTTTAGCTGTCTTCTTGATTTTCTTAAAGATGCAATATTTTTGATATGTTTATTGAAAGATATAATTTTAATAATGTGTACTAGAAAAGAAAATTTAAAAGAAAATTTAACTTTTCTCTTAGAGCATTAACATATATTTTTCAAGTGTCTTATTCCATTTTTACTAGTTAAATTATTCATTTACTTTATATCCTGATCACAGCTTCTCGTTCCTCCTCCCAGTATCTCCCTTTCATCCCTCTCCCATGAATCCCTCCTCTTCTCCTCAGAAGAGTAGAAGCTTTCCATGGATATCAACCAGACTTGGCATATCAAGTTACAGACAGTAAGACTAGATGCATCTTCTATTGTGGCTAGATAAGGCAACCCAGTTAGGAAAAAGGGGTCCAAATGCAGTGTAGTCAGAGACATCCACTGCTCCCAATTTAGGAGTCCCATATGAAGACCTAGTTGAACAATTATTATATAACTGCAAAGGGCCTAGGTCCGTGCTATCTTTGCTCTCTGATTGGCAGTTTAGTTTCTATGAGCCCCTAGGTTCCAAGTTACTTAATATTGTAGGTTCTTTTTTTTGGTGCTCTTCATTCCTTGCCTCCTTCAATTCCCTCATGTCCATCTTCTGCAGGATTCCCATAGCTCCACTCAATGTGTCTCCAACAGTTTCTATGTTAAGACCCTCCTAGTAGATTTATGCTAGCCGCCTGTCTGCAAGTATAGAGGAATATCATAAATATTGTCAGAGGTAAGTTCCCTCTCATGGCATGGCTCTCAGGCTAGGTGAGTCATTGGTTGTCCCTTCCCTCAAATTCTGCTTCACACTCGCCACACACACCTGCACATGCTGTAAGCAGGATAATTGTGAGTCTAACGTTTCATGGCTGGGTTGGTATCCCAATCCCTCCATTGGCAGGCTTGCTTGGTTACAAGATATGGCCCTTTCAGGCTCCATATCACCCATTGCAACAGATCTTACCTAAGGTTACCCGTATAGATTTCTGAGAGTTTCTATTGTTTTAGGTTTCTAATGAGTTCCAGAGATGCTCATCACTCTGGTTGTTTCTCCTATTAATCTTTCCCTCAGTCCTGACCCACCTCATCTCTCTTGTTCCCAAACTTCCTCTTTCATCCCAAAGTCCCCTCTCTCCATTTAATCCTAATGTCAAATCTATTTCACCTTCCAGGTGAGATGTAAGTTTCACCTCTTGGCCCCTCCTTGTTACTTAGCTTTTTGGGGTCTTTGCTTTGCAGCATGCTTATCCCGTAATTTATGACTCAGATTCACTAATAACGGAGTACATGCAAAGTTTGTCTTTCTGGCCCTGTGTTACGTCACTCAGGGTGATTGTTCTACTACTATTCATTTACATGCAAATTGTATGATGTCATTGTTTTCAGTGATTGAGTAATACCCCATTTTGTAAGTTTACCAGATTTTTTATTATTATTATTATTATTATTAAATTTTGGTTGTGGGAGATTGAGGTTGTTTCCAGTTTCTGGCAATTATGAATAAAGCTGCTATGGACATAGTTGAACAAGTAACTTATGGTATGGTTGGAGCTTCTTTTGGATATATATATCTGAGTATATAGCTGGGTCATGAGGTATCCCCTATTTTCTGAGAAATCAGCAATATGTCTTCCAAAATGGTTGTACAAGCTTGCCTCTCACCAGAAATGGAGGAGTGTTCCACTTGCTTCATGTTCTAACAAGCATGAACTTTCTTGATTTGTTTACCATTCTGAGTGGTATAAGATGGAATCTCAGAATCATTTTGAGCCTCATTTCCCTGATGACTAAATATGTTGAATATTTCTATTATTAATTATTATTATTATTACTGTTATTATTATTATTTATTAAATTATTTCATTTATTTACATTCCAAATGTTCACCCTTCCAGGTTTCCCATTCTCAAGTAGTTTTTAACCACATCCTTCCTCCCCATTGCCTCTCAGAGAATGTTTCCCCACCTACCACTCACCACCTACCACCCACCCCCACATTACCCACCCTCAGCATCCCCCTTCCCTGGGACATGAAGTCTCTACACGATTAAGCACATACCCTTCTAGTTGGGTAAGACAAGGCAGCCCTATGCTACATATGTGCCATATATATGCTCTTTGGTTGATGGCTTAGATTCTGGAAGCTCCTAGGGATCTTGGTTAGTTGATACTGTTGTTTTGCCAATGGGGTTGCCATCCCCTTCAGCTCCTTCAATCTTTCCCCTAACTCTTACTTAGGGTCTCAGACCTCAGTCCAATATTTGACTATAAGCATCTGCATCTGTCTAAGTCAGCTGCTAGGAAAGCCTCCTTTCTGCAAGCACAATATGGCAGCAGTAATAGTGTGAGGCTTTGGTACCTACGAATGAATAGATGAATTCCAAGTTGGAATGCCCTTTCATTCGGTCTCTGCTACACATTTGTCCCTGTATTTCCTTTAGACAGGAACAATTCTGGGTCAAAAATTTTGAACATGGGTGGGTTGCCCCATCCCTCAATTGGGGGCCCTATCTATTGGAATTGGCCTCTTCAGGTTCCATCTCTGTTACTTTAAATTTTTCAAAGCCTACTTTTAATGATAAATGTTTTAGCTTTTCTTCTAGCCCACTACCCACCATAGGTAGTGGGGAAGAAAGGACACATTGAAAGTGGACTTGTTTGCAAATGATTTTTGGAACAAATCCCATCTGCATTATTTTTGTAAGAGCGTTGTGTGCTGGACTTGTTCCCTCTCTGTATTCTCATCTGAGTGTTGTCTAGTGCCTCATCCAATCCAGAAGTGTGTTGCCCCTGTGTTTGTTGTTATTGTTTTCTTTTTTTTAAATGTGTTACCGCTGTAGCTTTAGTGTTAATCTTGCCTTTTATGTTCCTATTATCATGGTTGCTGTGGTTCCTCACTCTGGACTGGCATCAAGAAATGCTGAAGGATTTGTGGTCAGGAAAATGGACTGTAAGAACAGGGAGAAACTTACTGATCTGGGTTGGATATCAAGGAATTTATGATCTTACCTTGTTTACCCTTTTGCTGTCAGGTTTCTAGGAATTCAGGTAGAGTTGTGGGCTGGAAAATGGCATGCAGGTTACAGAGTGCATCTTTCCATTGTTGGGTGTACTTAAAAGGGACTTCCTCATTGTATTTCTACTTGTTTATATTAGAAACTTTTAGAAATAAGAACATCTCTGATTATTCTGTTGGTATCAGTAAAGTTTACTATTGATTCTTGTTTCATACTTATCCTAATTCTTTGTGTTAATTGTTCTGAATAATGGTCAATTCTTTTATTATTATCAATAACCTAGATTTATATATTGATTGTTAAATATTTTGCTATACAAAATTTAAATCTGTCAGAAATATAAGGAAACATCAGTTTTTACCCCACATTATAGACATTTCCCCTAAACCAAAACAACATGAAGAGTTTAAGTGTTTTAGTGGATGTTATGTTGGTGGCAAGCAGCATGAGCAGTATGAAATATCAGTCCTCTTGGTTTGTTGAGTTGGTAGAGTATGGGAATACTTCTGTGGGCTCTATAGAGACATTGGGTTCATTTAACCACCTCTGAAACTTTCTATGCCAGGCTCCCTGATTTCTTACATGCTTTAGCAACTCACACTAAACTCACACTCTTTCTTTCTGGTCATTAACTCCTACTGTGCAGTTGTCAACATTTTAAATGGTATCTTTTTGTCTGGTATTGTAAGGGCAACTCTATAATGACTTCTTTTCAATCTGTCTTACCTCATAGACTCACCACAAAATTGTCATGAAAGCCAAGGGTTCTCTTACCTGCAGCAATATTAGGGAGCTCACAAGTGAAATATGTTTTGTAATGTTATTACTCAATAAAACTACAGTTGGTTTTAGATATGAGTCCATCCATAGAAAGGTATGATCTTGAATTAAGCCCATTCTCTGCCAAAAGATATAATCTTGAAAGTTTCAAACACTGAAGTTCATAGTACTGAAGAGTTGATATTTAATAAATGCTAAGAGTGGAAGAGGTGGAGAAAATAGTTTAAAGGATTAAAATTTAAAAGACTGCAAAGTCATTTCCACAAGTAATATCTCTGTTGTTCTTATTGAAGTTATGAAAATATGTCTGATATATTCACCAATTACTCAAAAACACTGACAAATTGCTGAACATGAAGCATTTAGTCACCCAGAAGCTGCTTAAGTGCCTCATGTGCTATTACTTGAGACTCCTTAAATGTAAGGTATAATGTAGCTCCTTACAGGGTGGTTTGGTTCAGTTTCAGCAACTGAAAAATCCCAGTGGAAAGTACTAACTGTGAACAGTAGAGAGTAAAATCCTCCTTTTCAGATAAAATATTGAGATTTGTGCCAGCACTTCATAAATTTTATAGGTGACACCTTAATCGTTGAGATTTTTCACAAGCAAGTTCATTCATTTCAGATTTTTTCTTATTAAGAACTAAAAGAGGGAGGGGAAAAGCCAGGAGATTACAAGAAATCTTCACTTAAATATTCTGTTTTTATCAGGTTTACTTACTTAAAAGTTGTAATTTTCCCATTTGAAATTACATCAGGTTTACACTTCCGTGAATAATATTCTTCCCTTTTGGAACTAAATGTGTGGTCTTTGTAGAAATGAGTCTCTTCATTGACCTATGCTATCCTCCTGAGAGTGTTAATGGGAACAGACAACAGAAGTCTTTCTTGTGCAAAGGTACTTAGATCTTTCAAAAGTCAAAGATGATAATGGACTAATGAAGCCATGTTGGCAACTATTAAGTATCATAATATCTCTGAATATGTTTATTTTTCTAGACAGCCATACCTAATTACCAAAACTTTTCATAAAACAGTAACAACAACAACAAAAACCAACCAACCAAACAAAGATATGCACCAGGTATAGATTGATGGGTACCTGCTTTTGTTGACATTGCTAGTGAAAGATTGCTTTGTTTTCTTTTCACTCCTGCTGTTTCATGGCAATGCTTGTTTTTTTGTGTGTTTGTTTGTTTTTTTTGTTTTGTTTTGTTTTTTTTCATATAAAGCATTCTAATATCTGTAATGATTTGGTCTGTATACATTTATCCTATAAAATTTAGCTTTTGCGTCTTATTGTCTAATTGGATAACAATGGGAAGTAGGATCTTTATTAAGTAACGGAGTCATGAAAGGAAAGCATCAGAAAAAAATACCAATTCCCTTTGAATCTGAATATGTACAAAAATGAAACACAATCTTCAAAAATGAATGTCTCATTGGTCACCAATTTGACAACTTGAGCTTGAACTTCTTGGTTTTTAGTATATTGATAAATAAAGTTGTGTTCTTATAAGTCATTTAGATTAAGATATTTTGTTATCACAAGACAAATAGGATATTACATTTATAATTGAAATTTTTCTATTTCATTTATTTCTATATGTTGAGATTTTCTCTCTACATAAGTTTATTATTCACTGAAATAGAATTCATCCTAATGCCTCATACTTTATTATATTCTTGACTTAAAACCTCTGCCTATTCTTTACTTCAAAATAAATTCCAGTTAACTTTGAGATTTTAAAATCTCCAGTTCAAGAAAAGCTAATTTGTGGCTTTACCATGTAAACACATTGCCCCATACTCTTATCCATCTCTGTCCCCATCATAACTTAATGGTTTAACACCTAGGATTTTCTGTCTTATTTTTTTCATTTCATATGTGTTTTCACATTGTTCTGTTATTTTTTAAGTTGGGATGAAAAATAGTAGGTACATATGCTTTTCATATGTTCTCTCTTCTCTCCTGATTGCCCCCAATTCCATGACTCTCCCTAAGTAATCCTTCCTACACCCAGGATTAAAAACAGGGTGAGTGTATCCCTAGGTGCCATAGTGCTGGGTCATAGCTCTAGTTTTTGCTTCTTGGGAAATGTCTACACTGATTTCCAAAATCATTTTACTAGTTTACACTCTTATCAAGTGCATATAGGAGTCCCTTTCACCATGTCCACAACAGTGTAGATTGTCTTGGGTATTGTTAATAATGACCATTCTGATTGCTCTCAGATGAAATCTTTAATTTTAATCTGCATTTTACTGTTGGCCAAAAATATTAAAGCCAGTTTTAAATACTTCCTTACCTTTTATATTATCCATGGTGTCGAATTGCCTTCTATATATTTTTACTTATACCTGTAAACATTAGTTGTTCTCAAAAATTTCCAGGTAAAATTTGTCTTGTAAATAGACAACAATCAATTGTGGGATTTCAAATTTTAATAATGAGAGACTGAGTGCTGACTCTAAGTGAGACATGTATAAGAAAACACTCAGTCTAATGAACAGGCTCATGAAGCATGACAGAAGATGAGGTAGAGAGAATGTAGGAGATGAGACATAGGGAGTAGTGCAATAAATACCTGCCTTTTGTACATGATGTAGTTCTAGGATTCATGACATTGTTGCAGCTATAACTACCTGCACAAGATCCATGCAATATTAAGTCAGTCAAAATCCTGTTATGAATGAGTAGATCATCTCTGGGACTTATCTCTAACTCAAGGACCGTTATTAGTGGATAACTTGTGAAAGAGAGGGAATCACTCTTTTTGAAGTAATATCCACCAGTATATTTCTCATTCTGTCACAGATGCCCCTAACCAACCCCCCACCCACAGACTCATGCAGGCAATATGAGCAATAATAAATGGATTTTATGAGTTAACACAAAAAAATTGGGAGACATGAAATAGCTAGAGAAATATGTTGGAAAACATGTGGATAGTTTGAAATGTGGAGGGACTTTGTAAAAATTTTATATATGTGAAAGTTTCTCAAAAATAAATGTTTATAACAAGAAAAAAAACATAGATATGCTCCAAAGGAACTTTCAGAATAATGTTTGAGAAGTTATACTTGTTCTTACAAATGCATGAGCCCACATTAATAATGTGTGTTGCTTTAATAATTTCTTTTTGTTTTGACCTTTAGGGAATAAAGCTTTCAATGCTTTACATTCATCAAGAAGGCTAGAGAACAATAGATGATTTGGAGTGGGGCAGAAGTGAGGGCTGATTGATTATGCAAAGGAGTACATGGCTCAGATAAAAGGTCAGCTTAACTCAAAACAATTACACCACCACTTTTCATAGCTTTCATGTTTTATTGATGATATTAAAGTGATGACATGAGGATATGAAGATGTCAGAAATGTGCAGATTTTATAATTGGATCACTTGTATGTTTATCCAATCTAGTTGGGTTTTTAGAGAATAAAATACTTTCATCCATTCAAAAGACAGGGAAGACTAATCTTAAATAAAAGCTTTCATTGCTGGAGATCCTTATCATTCATTTTATAAATTTTACATAGTTTTGCTATTTGCACAGAACTGTTCAAAATGGTGGCCTCCATTCTGACTCTTCTAGATTCTTTCAATAAATTATGTCTTGCTTTATGCTTTTTTTTCCTTCAAATAGTAAATTTCTGGCTCCATTTTGCATTACTCCACATTGAGATGATCATACTCTTTGATTTTTTGATGGAAATAGTTTGTGTTAGCATTGGATAGAAAAGCCAAATTCAAGAGAGTTACAATTGTGTCACCATGAAAAGATCTTGCTTAACAAAATTTGAAAACATCATGTTCCAAGTGATCTTTGCAAAGCAAAGAATCATTTTGGGAATTTTGATATACTTTGAAAGTCTTTATATTAATATTCTGTAATCATGTGGTCAAGTAATAACATAATACCTATTTATAGTAATCACTTTTAATTAAAAATTATAATTCATCATAAATACAATGCTTTTAATTATATAAACTATAAACTGTAAAACGACTACAGGACAGGAGTCAAAATTTTAAATGTCACAAAATTCAGAATTAGATACTTGAATCCAACTTTTATTTTTCTGGTGTTTGTGAGTAGACAGTTTTGTCAGGATGCCTTAACTTTAGCCAGGCTTAGAAATAATGATCTAATGAAGTTGGAACTATCTGGGCCTTTTTAAAAAGTAGGAATGTGCAAGATTAAGCAGTACAGAGAAGAATGAAAGTTAAATCTCAGTGAGGTTCTTCATTCTTCTAGTCATTCTTTAAAAATGCTTCTATAGAAATACTAATAGTTCTCTGTGTTACAGATAATTTTTTATAGAGATAAATTTTATTCTTATAGATTTGGTGTGGATAGATGCAGAGATGTGAATTTCTGTTGTAGGGAATAAAAAATGGACTGAAAGTAGTTGAAAAATCAATTCAATTGATGAACATAGTTGAGGATGTCATGATTTTCAAACTCACTCTGATATCAAAGTCTTCAAACTGTACATTTAAACATTGACTCAGTAGATGATTACCCTAGTTCTTGCATGAGTAAACCTCACATAAATTGAAAGCTGCCTTATTTTTTACAGTATAGTAAGACCTACTGCACAATGGCATGTGAGATTTTCTCCAGCCTTTTAACTAGTATTTAACTAGGGTGTGATTCAAGCTCCATTCAGCTTTCCGTGTCTATGACTACTCCATTCTTCTTATACCCAAGAAGTAAGAAAAGTAACACAGTAGGAGCTGTATTGGGAAATGTGGCCACCATTCCTTTAGACCATGAGAGTCTAGAGTCTTTATTGCTTATGTCTATTATATTGTATCAGCTACATAATTTACCTTGACTAGTGGTATTATACTTTCTCAGGACAATGGTATTTAAGGCTTAACAAATTGAGTATATTAAGACCTGGCCTCCTCATTTGGAATGTCTATAAATAATATAACTTCAAAGATGTCCTTGCACTAAGATGCTGTCCTTTTTATTTAATGTTTAAAATTTTCAATGGGAGAAGAAAGCCTTCTATCGTACAATAAAAGATGTTAATCCAACAGAGGTCATAGAATCCTGTCTTGGATAAGGAACGGATAATACTCAGCTGTATCCTGATTCTAATGCCAAGAAATCGTGAATCCACATAAATACACAGGATGGAACATGGGGACACAGCCCAGGTCTTTCATAATTTGTGACTACTCACTGAGAACAGACAAATATTTCTTTATAGTAATTGTGGCAATTCATCTATTGTATGATTTCCCAGAGTGTGTATCCTATAGAGTTTATAATCATTATCTGGCTTTAGTGCCACCTGGCATCTTAGAGAATGCTGAGAGTAAAAAATCAGAACAATTTTAGACAAGAGAAAAAAATCTGACAATACTGTCTGGAAATGACTTCAGTACTAACATGACAGAATTGTACTCTGAGCAGAAAAAAAGCTCTGATTTGATGGGAAAATACAGTGCTAAAGAAAAAAAACCTACACTTTCTGTTCATCTTTAAAAGGTAGACTCATTGAATCATGTGGACATAAACAGTACTGCAAATATCATATAAGATAGAAAACAAGAACACATATACAAAGACACACACACACACACAAACACACACACATACACACATGCTAAGACAAAATTACTGAAAAGTACAAGTAAATACAAAGAATTATAAAAAAGAATATCTTTAATATATATAACCAGAAACAAAGCCTCAGGTTCTGACAAAGACGACTGAGTGGAATTCTAAATACTGTGAGGTACAGTTGCATTGTATTCTACCAAGTTCATCACTGCTTTTGATTCATTCCATTAGTCTTTTTGATTTGCTCATTTTCGCTTTTTGTAATTTAATCTGTCATTTTATGTGTTCATATTCAGAAATCTCTTAGGATATCAGTTATGATTCTAAAAATCCTAATGTTTATATATTTGAAATATACTTTTATAATCAATTACCATCAACTTTCAGATTATGCTGTAACAATTCAAAGATGATGCAGGTTACTTATGATGGGGTATTGACATTTTATTCTTATATATTAAAATATGATTGTCACAGTTTGAGGGTCATAGCTTGTAATTTATTAGTCCTATGAATGACTTCATAGACAGAGACTCACATAATGTATAAAATGTGTTTCAAATGTAAATTATCTTTGATCTATGAATCTACTTGGTGGAATATTATTCAAAACATGCTTAATCTGTAATTGAATCATGGATGAACTGATGCTGTAACAATATTGCCTACAAATCTACAAATATCCCCACATATTCAGAACTTCTTTATTTGGCAAGATTTTGAAATTTTGTTCAAGTGGTATCTGTACATTTTACAAGATTTGGATTAATGTATAATTCAAATATATTATATATTAATGCATATGACAAAGATCAACATTTAAAATGATAGGACAATTCTTCTATGTACTTGTACCCCAAACCTTAGTGCCATGCATATAGATACAATCTAGTAGGTTATTACAGAAGAATAAACAAAACTATCACTAAAATTACTCTATTATTACTATAGAAAATATATATGTACAAGTATTGGATAAACATATAAAACTGCTTTTTCAAAAATAACATGATAAACTACATAGAATATTTAGTGATTTAAGTCAGCTAGTGGAGTATATAGTGCTTATTATACAAAAGGATACATTGCTTTCTATACTATCATTAAAACATTTAGGCTGGAATTTATAGAAAAATAACATTTACTTTATCCTTAACACTAAATACTTTTTTATTAATCTTTAAAATTTTATGCATTGAAAAATAGGTGAACAATCAGTTTTATAAAATGGAATATCAAAACTGGCAAAAGTGTACAGTGTTACTTAAAATGTATACTGAAATTAGGTCAGATTGATTCATACATTAAAGATAGATGATAGTGTAGTAAAAACAAAATACAATGATGTTTAGTTTTATATATATATATATATATGTGTGTGTGTGTGTGTGTGTGTGTATCTATATATATATATCATACATATATATGTAAATATATACGTATATATGATAGATGGTTCATTCATAGATAGATAATGGATGGATGGAAAGAAGGAAAGAAGGAAGGAAGGAAGGAAGGAAGGAAGGAAGGAAGGAAGGAAGGATGGATAGGACAGGACATATATTTCCATCCTCTTTTTAGATTTGAGGGCAGAAAATTAGTTGAGGCTAAAAGTCCAAATTGTGATTGTTATACATAGTGAATTGGACATGATATGAATATCATGTTTCTTGGGTGCCAGAAATTCTCTGTTCTTTGGTCTGGGTAGAATGTACATATGTGTGCAACTTGGTTAGTAGCATCAGAATTATGTTGTACTTTATCTAGAAATAACTCTATAAACCATTAATCCTGAGCAGTACCATTGTTATGATCTAGGTTTTAAGTTATAGCTTCCATTTCTCAATACTGCAGCTGAGAAATCAATATAGCCACCTCTTCTGAGATGAAAGTGTTATTTCCATTTACAAAAATGGAAACATTATTCACAGAAACAGGAATGGTCTTTCAGAACCTTACCTGAAAGAATTATTCAATGTCTAGAGAAAGTCTGCAATATTTCTAAGAAATATTTTCTTACTTAACAAATCAATGTTTATATTGATAATGAACCTATGAAATAACTCAAATTTAAGCAAGCTTTCATTATATCATAATTTTATATTGCCAATCATTTAACTGTGTTGGTTATTTTGATTACTGGTAAATATATTTTCACTTTGGAAAATCTTAAGATAATTTAATTACTGTCTGAAATTAAAAAAATATTGTCAGGAAGCTAATGCTTTTATTACAAAGGTTAAACATTAAAAATATGTGTTTTTAGATAATATATATTACACATTTCTCTTCCACAATCCCTGACCTTGTGCTACTCTATTCTATGAGAAACTAAGATGAGGTTAGTAATAGTTATTTCAAGGACCAAATACTCACAGAAAATATAAATCAATTTTCTCATCATACCTGTTGAGTGTTGATTTCAAAAACTAACTTTTATTTGCTAGAATGATTTATATTTATTCAGATACAAATTAAAGAGAAAATTACTGATTAACTTTACTTCCGTACATATATGAAGGGGTCTGTCGGCTCCTTGCTGGCAGGTCTAGGTGAGAGGGTAAAGGTGCCAGTCTGCCAGGTCTTTCATGGTCTGAGCAGGATGGCAAGTCTTGATAGCCTAAAAGAAGCACACTATGCCGGGAGGCTTATCAAAGCAGAAACACAACTTTATTGCATCACCTTTTCAATTATATAAATGTGGAGCTTAGGGAGGGGGAGTTTTGGTGGGGTGAGTTTATATAGGAGGCAGGGAAGGGTGATAGAGGGTATGGGGTCACTGACAGGGCCAATAGCAAAGCATTACATCAGCAGGTCTTACTGAGTCACTTCTAGTATGGAAGTGACTGAGATAGTTCTCAAAACTTGAGCCAGGCTTAGATTCTCCCACAAGGCCACAGAAACTTGAGCTAGACTCCAGTTTGTCTTCAAGGCCCAAAACAGGACCAAAATGGGGCCCACACAGGCTCTTTAAATCTATTTTCCTAAAAAACACATATGAGCTATGAGCCAACCAGATGTGTGAGTATGTAGGTTACCCATACTTCCAGTTGTCATATTGATAGCCAGCCCACAATTATAGAGCTACCACATAGCTGGCCATGATTCATTTATCATATGCTTTCTAAGTTTATGATGGATTAAATTCCAACTTAGATGTTAATTCCACTAGTGTTCATCAAAATACAATCTTCTCCTGAAATAGATTGATTCTTATAGGCCTAATATCTGTTTAAAAGTTACCATTTGAATTTCAAACTTTCTGCAGTCTAAGCCAGTGTATTTGATCACTTTCATCAGTGATATCTTCCACATGATTAGCAAACTTCTCCATAAATATTTGAGAGTATATCTTTTCTCCTTTTCCCTTCTTTTATGCTGTTACTTACTGAGCTGTGTGGAAAACATTTTTCTATAAATTCCTTCTACTTAAACTTTATGTTGATTTTATTTTTATAAAGTTCTTGATTACATATATATATATATATATATATATATATATATATATTCTTGCAAAACTTTAATTATAAACTTCTCTTACGATCAGAAGATAGAGTGACTCACAACTCTGGACTCTGGTAATCATCTCAGTAACTGACTTAGGTTAAAA
This sequence comes from Grammomys surdaster, assembly GCF_004785775.1. NCBI lineage: Eukaryota > Metazoa > Chordata > Mammalia > Rodentia > Muridae > Grammomys > Grammomys surdaster. Next base: position 4,837,566 of record NW_021604720.1, on the reverse strand, counting down.
TCTATGTGTACTACAGCAAGAGTCTTAGATAAAAGTAAGTAAGCAACTCTTATGAATGCGTTAAAGAGAGAATAAGAATAGCCAAGGTTTATACCTTTTTATTCTTCAACAAGCCTACAAAGTTCTGTAAAATAATTGTCCAGATGTAATTAAGATTACTTCCCCATAAATTTGAAGATGAGGCTCCTGTTATGGTTTGTAAGGATGGGCCCAGTATAAACACTGAATAGCTTATTGTAAATGGAAGAGTTGAGCATAAAACTCAAAGACCTGCAGCTTACATAAAATATCATGGTTTCAGAGTAATTGAAGCAGACCAAGAGGAGGGAGGGAGAGAGGGAGAGGGAAAGAGGTAGAGAAAAAGGAAGAATAAACTAAGAGTTGGGGTAGCAAGAAAACAGAGTGTAGAAGAGAGCCAGGAAGAGATGTGTGGTAAGCGAGACAGGAAATAAACTTAGAACAAAAGTAAAAAGGAAGGAGAAGGAAAACAAAAGAGCGAAGAGACACAGAGGAAAAGGTAAGAGATGTGGGCAAGAAAAAAGATAAGAGGAGAAGCAATACAGGGTAAATTCTAGGAGCAAAGACCACCAGACAAGAAACAACCAAGAAATTTCCCTTCATCCAGGAGCTATGTATCTGGTAACTACATGAATGGTTCTAGATGCAGGCTCTAAGGAAGGCCTGCAGGCAGATTTGCAGGCCATTTTATATACTACCTTTTATCTACAGATTCATTTAAAATTTCTTTTTATGTTAAGAAGGCTTCTATCTCACAAAACTATACTAGTAAGTGGTCACTCTATGAAGATGAGAAGTATGAAGTAGTTTGTCCATCAACAAGAAAATATCTGATCTATAATTAAATTCCAGCCCTGTCCCCTAATTGCCCCACTTTCTCAGAGTCTGAGAATTTAGATTCACTTAGCCATGCACACATGAGTTTGTTCCCATTGCACTTCCCAAATGACTTCTTTACATATTTACTCTTTGACTAGGTAATGGCGTTTGTATTGAATCAAATCCTTTCACCTTAAAATATTGAGTCCCTATACCATATTATCATTTCAGCAACCATCTTCCTTCCCAGAATTTTGGCAAATTGTCCACGTAAAAATACCATGTACTTGGTTTACCAGGCAGTTACATTGTTTTATTTTCCCATCAATTTGAAAGCAGCCTTTAAAAAGATATCACTTGTGTTTAAACACCATCAGCTCAATGGCTTGATTATTTTTTTATTCACATCTATGAAAAGGGAGTCTCATGTGATGGATTTTCCAGATCAGAATGCCCCCTTTCTATAGAAAATAGCCCTAATTCATGGATATGGCAGGACCCAAACTACTATGATTAGAAACACTCCTAATAATATGGTTTTGAGTTGTATCAGAAATTGGACTGAGAATTAACCAGAAGGAGTAAAGCCAGTAAGCAGTGCCTTTTCACAGTTTCTGCTGTAGTTCCTGCTTGAGTTATTTTTCTGACATTCTTGAATGACTTCCTTGATTGTATTCTGCAAGTTTAAACCAAACAAATCTTTCCCTCACCTGATTGCTTTTGATCATGTTGTTTTCCATGGCAACAGATGGACAAGCTCGATCACCCAGTCAGCATCTAGCAAAGGTTAGGAAAAAAATCTAAGGTAAAATAAATGAAAATGCTAAAGAGCTAAGGTGTCATTTAGTAAGCCTCACCATCAGATCTAGCTCTCACCAATTAGTTGAGTTCAGAGCACAAGTGGTCACTGAGTCAGAGAAGAAAATGAATTCTATTTTCTGTGATCTGTCAAGCTTTATATCATTTACATTTTATAATTTGAAATGAAAAGCAGAAACAAATTTAGGTCAAACATTGAAGGTTTTTATTTTCTCTAATTAAATGACAATACAATCTGAGGAAAAAAATACAGATTAATCACAATTTCAACTTATTAATTGATCGTTGAATCTCATTGATTGACAAAAATGTGTATTTATATCTCTTAAATAGGCCATTAAAGTGATACTAGCAAATAATTTGCATGCTAAACAATGTCATTTTGTTTAGACTATTTGGTATGAAATAATGAACCACAAAATGTAATCAGGCAAAGATATTGATTGAAGATCTGTCAAGGTGAACAATAATGTTTCTGTTTATTTATGTCAGAAAATAAAATAAGTAGAACCAAATAAGTGCCATTGGGCAAACTAGGATTCAAAAGCAGACATCAGAAAAACATAAAATAAAATAATATAAAATATAAAATAATTTTCTCCTGAAAATATAGAGGATTTCCATTTCTTTACGAAAGTGGATATTAACATCTTTAAAATATTTCTCATTTTTATCAAATATATTACTTTAAAATTGCTTTAATTTGTCTATCAGTGATGATATTAGTTCTGTGTATTTATCTCTTGAGAGTTTCTTTATTTTGCTCCATTTCATTTTCAACAGTACTGTTTTCTACTTTCTGCTTGCTTATGCTACTTTTAGGTTTTACTTATAATAGTAAAGCCTTATGTGTGTTGAAAATAAAAATAGTAAACAAAAAAAGAAAAGAGAGAGAGAGGAAAAGAGAGACACACACATACAGCATACAGGGAGAGAGAGAGAGAGAGAGAGCAAGAGAGAAAAGAGAGAGAGAGGGAGAGCAAGAGAGAAAAGAGAGAGAAAGAGCAAGAGAGAAGAGAGAGAGAAAGAGCAAGAGAGAAGAGAGAGAGAGAGAGAGAGAGAGAGAGAGAGAGAGAG
>NW_021604720.1:4829226-4834733 GCF_004785775.1 Grammomys surdaster | reverse complement strand
GAGAGAGAGAGAGAGAGAGAGAGAGAGAGAGAGAAGGAGAAAGAGAGAAAGCCATGTGGTTGACCTGCAAGGAGATAGATCAATGGTAGGGTATTATGGCTGGAGACAGAGCAGGGAACCTGCAAATGCTTCATGAGAAGAGATGAATGCTAAATTTGACCTATTCTCCTATTTTCTTTTGTTCAGTCTGTTGGGCTAAATCCAGTGGTGGGGGGAAACAAACTAACACACTACTAGGACTCCATATGCTACATATAGGAAGCTGCCTGGGACAGGATGAAAAGATATAGCATAATCTCCAGCCTGGACCAACTGACTACTGACTTGAGAAACTAGATCCTGGTTTTTCCTTAGGAAGATGTACATACAGGAAAGTTCATTTGTGTGTAGTAAAAGAGAAACAGAGAAAGTTTTCATGGTAATATTTTACTGTAATTCTATAGGAAAGGATCATTATAAATTTTAATGGTGTCCCACTACTGTTATTAAACCAAGGAAAAATGAATAGGAATTTGAATTACTGAAGTATATTTTAAATAGTCATGGAGAGACAGAAGATACATCTTGTAGAAGAATTAGTTGACACTATACAAGATTAAAAATGGTTAATAGTCTCATACATATATCTCATAAATTAAAAGGTTTATTTATTTTCAGACTGTCTAGTGTCTGTACCTCATACAATAGTATAAAAACCTCTGTACAATTAGGCAAAAAGTAAAGTAAGAGGAGAATCATGTGGGAAAAGCATCTTTCTCTTCAGACCAAAATCATGCTTGTTCCAAATTATGTTCTCATATATTTTTGGTTGTGAGCCTAGCCTTTAATGGCCGAGAAATGCTACAAGTAGAATTGCCATATGGGCCCAGCTCTACAACTCTTGGGCATATTCACAATGGACCCCATATTCTACTACAGAGATACTTGCATGTCAGTCTTTGCTCTTGCATTGTTAGAATAGCAGAGAAGTGGAACCAACGTAGATGGCCATTAATAGTTGAATGAACCTAAAAAATTGGTACATACACAGACTGGAATTTTATGTAACAGTAAGAAAAATTAAAAATTATGTTACTTATAGGAAAAATAAATCATGTTCTCTCACATCATGGTTCCATAATTGGAGCACTTTGATACATATACAGATATTTTTGTTTTCAGTTGTTTGCATCTAAATGGTTTTTGGACCAGCATTCTAATTGAATATGAAATGAGCAATAAAAGCAATTTCTTCCTTTCTATGTATAGCTAATACCTATCCTTGTGTCATCTGATTATCATTATAAAGTACATGAGCAAATTAATTTTAAAAGTTTGAAAGTAGCTCCAGTGTCAGCACCGCTCTCCATACTAATCAGAGTATTGATTTCTACCTTTGATTCTTCTCCATATTCCATTCCTAATTTGACTCAAGAATCATTTTTCAAAACAATGTGTTATCTCCTGTCGTTTCTTGGTTAGAGACAGTCTGTGTCACCTTGTTTTAGACATGCTAAACCTACTATTCCTAGCTTTCTGACCAGGCTCTATACCGGAACTCTGAGGACCATTTAGATGCCTCTCCATACCATACTGTATCTGCTGTGCACATCCGGCCTTAAGGTTGTTTTACTCCCCATTAGCATGCCAAGTTATTACAGTGTCAGCACTTCCCTGCTATTAGAAAATTCTCTCTTTTAATTCAGGTTGCTGCATTTAAATGTCATATGCCTTAACTACTATACACAGTGCTCGTTTATAATCTCAATCAATCCAAGATGTGTTATTGTACTTTATATTTTATCATAACACGTGACACAGGATGAAAATTTACTCACAAATACATGCATATGTATCCCACAAGAAATAGGAACAATGGTTTTATATCTTATTCACTTATGTGTATAAATTCTCAAAACAGTCTGACATACGTCTCACTCTCAATAAAAATCTCAAATGTATTTGTAGATATATATAAAAATTTCTGTCATTATGGTTTATGGAAGAATGAAAGAGATTTTCTCCAGTGGTATGCACACCAGTAAGGTGCTAATTTCGTGACTAAAGTCTCACCCATATTTCTATAGAAACAATGCTGATGTGAATTATTGTGTAAATAAATAATAATATACTGAGAAAGATGGATGGTGATAGTTAACAATAAGGAAGAGATAGAAAAGATTGAACTGGGAAAATAGAGTGCAATGGGTCAAATATGACCTGGCATATATTAAAAGATCTCAGAGTAAAGCCTGTTGTTGTTTGTAATACTAAACCATAAAAACATTGAAAAACTTTACAGCAAAAAAAAAAAAAGATAATTCTACAAATGTATTTTGGATACTTCATGGTCACATTTTATCAAACCAATTAACATACCTATTTGAATTTCACTTTTTAACTTCTTTTCCAATTTATTTGTGTTGTATTGTAGGTAAATAGGAACACCATAATTGTCCATTGGGCCTAAAATGCCAGAAGTAGGCATGTATCCCCTACAACTAAGCGAGCTATAAGCAGTTGTAAGCCACTATGTAAATGATAGGAAACGGACCAAGATATCTTGGAAAAGCAGACAGTATTTTTTTAATTTATTTTTATTGGATATTTTATTTATTTACATTTAATATATTATTGTTTTTCCTGGTTTCGCCTCCAGAAGCCTGCTACCCCATCCTCCCTCCCCCTTGCTTCTATGAGGGTGCTCTTGAACCCACCTACCCATCCCCACTTCCCTGCCCTGGCATTCCCATAACCCTGGGCATAAAGCCTTCACCTGAACAAGGGCCTCTCCACAGGACCAACAAGGCCATCCTCTGCTACATATGCAGCTGGAGCCATGGATTGCTCCATGTGTACTCTTTGGTTGGTGTTTTAGTACCTGAGATATCTGGGGGATCTGATTGGTTGAACTGTTGTTCTTCCTATGGAATTGCAAACCCCTTCAACATCTTCAGTCCTTTCTCTAGCTCCTCCATTGGGGACCCTGTGCTTAGTCCAATGATTGGCTGCAAGCATCCACCTCTGTTTTTGTCAGGCCGTGGCAGAGTCTCTCCTCTCTGAAGACAGTTATATCAGGCTTCTGTCAGCAAGAATTTTTTGGCATCTGCAATGGTGTCTGGCATTGGTACCTGTATATGGGATGGATCCCCGGGTGGGGCAGTTTCTGGATTTCTTTTCCTTCAGTTTCTGTTCCACATTTTGTCTCTGTATTTCCTCCCATGAGTATTTTGTTCCCCTTCTAAGAATGTCTGAAGCATCCACACATTGGTCTTCCTTCTACTTGAGCTTCATGTGGTCTATGAATTTATCTTGTGTATTCCATGCTTTTGGGCTAATATCCACTTATCAGTGAGTACATACCATGTTTTTTCTTTTTTGACTGAGTTACTTCACAAAGGATGATATTTTCTAGTTTCATTCATTTGCCTAAGAATTTCATGAAGTCATTCATAGCAGTCTTATTTATAATAACCAGAAATTGGAAAGAACCCAGATGTCCTTCAACAGAGAAATGGATACAGAAAATGTGGTACATTAACACAATGGAGTACTATTTAGCTATTAAAAACAGACAGTAATCTTAACCAGTGAGTAATTCCCCCAGACTCTAGTTTCCATCCAAATTTTATTAAAGACTTATGCCTATCAACACAGGTGAATATAAATCTTAGGAACTGTGATTGAATGAAATATCCCAATAATTATTGACTACTTGAATACTTTGTTAGTTGTATAAATTAGTGGCATTTTGGAGAGAATTTGAATCTGTCACACTACTAGAAGAAAGAGTTCAATATTGGGTCTCTCAGTTGTTCTTGCTTCCATTACTTGTCTTGGCCACCATGGACCCTAACCTTCTGGAATCATAAAACATAAATAAAACCTCTTCTATAAATTGCCATGGTCAACGCATTTTGATACAGCAATAAAAATGTAACAAAAATAGGAAGGTGTAGGCAGTGGTGAATATTAGTTAATTTTGATAGCCAAGAGAATTTACATAAAGTCTTTGTTAGAGTACATGCAGCTGTTACTCATAGGGTGACAAAAACCAGGGGATTTTAATATCCCTAATAACTGACAGGTACAAAGTGATCTGTTGTCCCCAGACATCTGAAGAGGAAACAACTATATGCTCACTGAGAAAATGAACAGAGAAAAGAGTCTTTCCATACTGACACAAATTAAGAAAAATATTCATGAGTATTTATGAAAAGATGAGAAGCAATGTGTGGCATTTCATCTGGTTAAAACCTTGATGTGATTGTCTCTACCTATATTTCAATTGTTCATCCTAACATTTCCTTAAAGTAATAAATGCATGTATGTACATATGTTTGTATATGTATGTATGTATGTATGTATGTATGTATGTTTGTATTCATTCATTCTACCACTTTGCTACTTTAAAGGTTTAAATGAACTTTTCATTTTAAAAGGCTTATATTATTCTAATAGGACTTTTAAGCCTTGTAATTTCGAACAGCTTTCCTAAACAGACATTGGGAAAAATATGGAACATGTTTTAAGAAAAGACTTGGGAATCACTGAGGTTTAGAGATGTAAAGATTAATGATAGTTACTTCTGAACTCTGTTTTGTGGAAGTTATAAAGACAAAGTGGTCTTGGGGTTTGTTGGTCAGCCTCTGTATCTAAATTTGTGATCTCTGGGGTCAGCTAATAGCTTTTCTAAATGAAACAATAAAGGGAGGACAATTGAAAAATATATCCAACATCAGTCTCTGTAGTATCCACATGTCTGTACACACACACACACACACACACACACAAACACACACACACACACTGTCCACCCACTTGCAAGAACCCATACATGAATCATGCACAAAGCACAAGTGAAAAAGGAAAGCGACAAACACAGGAGTTTTTCCATCTCCAGGGATAGGTGAAGACCAATGCATACAGCAACCAAAAAAATTAATTTGATAAAGTTTTATCCCAATAGAATAATGGCCTTAAATATAAAACAAAAGCCACAATAAAATCCTTTGCAATACTGCATTTTATCTTTTATATTTACTTTTATTATCCTAAGGGCATATGGTCAGTATTATATTCCTGATATGTATGGTCTTGAATGTAGATATACTTCATTTAGAAAACAATTCAGACTTGTTCATTGTATGCATTGCACACATTTTGTTCTTATGTCTCTAAGCCAATGTATATTAAGTTTATTTCTAAATTTATTACAGTAGCTATAAAAATGCAAAAAACCCAAATACATAAATAAATATATTGTAGCTCATACAAAATATTAACATTAGGTAGACCAAAATGCAATTTACTTCCATGGAACAAAATATTTTAAAAGTTAAGATAAAAAAGAAAAAATGTCGTGTGTATTGCCAAGTTCAAGAGACTAAAATAAGATTCCTGTGATTCTATGTGAGGATCTCTCTCTCTCTCTCTCTCTCTCTCTCTCTCTCTCTCTCTCTCTCTGTCTCTCTCTCTCTCTCTCTGTCTGTCTCTCTCTCTCTGTTTCTCTCTCTCTCTCTCTCTCT
>NW_021604720.1:4825938-4829126 GCF_004785775.1 Grammomys surdaster | reverse complement strand
TGTGTGTGTCTGTGCGTCTGTGTGTGTGTAATAGAAACGTTTGGTTTGTGTAGTATGCATAAACACATACAAGTGATTGTGCAAATTTTTATCTGTGTATATGAATACTTTATCGTAGAGAATATGAATCTAAAACACTTCATTGACTGAGAAGCTTTTTGAATATGCTATTCTGACAGACCTCTAAGTACTAGGGATGGTCCCATTTCTATATCTCCAGTAATGGGGATAGAAATGCTTGCAATGCCCTGTTTTTATATGAGTTCTGGGAATCTGAACACAGGTCCACATGGTTTCAGAAATGACTTTGCAAGTTGAGTCATTATAACCTTTGTTCTTAGATGGGATCTTTCACTAAATTAAGGACATCACTTTAAAGCGAATCTGATTACCAAGAAAAAAGGCCATGAATTCTTAACAAAGTTTACAAACACATTTCAGTCCTCTCTCTCTCCTTCTCCCTCATTAACATAAGTCAATTGTGTACCTTGATAATGAAGGTCATATCTGGGGATATTTCTAGGAGATAAAGGAGCATTAGAAGCTAGGGGACATTGAGATTATTTTAATGGTCTTTTCATTAAAATTCCTATTAAGAGCAATTGCTTGGCACTGATTATTAAAACTAACTTTCAGTATTTCACATGAATGCTATTCTTACCTAAACAAACTGCATGGCTTGGGGAGTGCATGTGGATCATGCTGGTTAAAACTTGAATAACCTCTGTAGCAGTTCTACACAGGATATATTGGCCACTTCATCTGTCATTACGATTTCATCGTTAACATTCATGTTTCTTTCTCCACAATACTTCTCTCACCTCAGTTCCCCTAATGCATATCTGATCAGTCTGATTAGCTGAAAACTGTACATTGAATATTTACTACATACATAAGCATGTATAAGTCACATGCTCAAAAATGTCTCAACATGAACACTCTTTAGCCAATGCATAAAACTTGGTACCTTCGCACTCATTTTATTGCTCAAGATAGTTTCTAAAACTCAAAAATTTCTGACAGAAATGGAAAAAATACAGTGTGTTTTAGAAGATTAACTTTCTTCAGCCCTTATTCTATTTTCAGCTGACAATTTTTTCCTTCCTGTGATAAAGCAATGGAACAGATTTTTTTTAGCACTATGGAAAATGTAACCCTATATAACCTCTCATGTCACAGTCTTTCTAAGATTATTCTGAGCTGCTTTCAATATAATTTAAGCTACAGATAATTAATTGTTACCCACATATCCTATATTATGTGAATATCATAAAACTTATTAATCTTTAGCTTATATATTTAAAATGTTAACGTTATAGCTTAGGGACACCCCTTATATGAACATTTAATAGATATTTGGCATACAGATAAATAAATGAATAAATGTTACATTAAACTCTGGTTGGAAACAGCTATATGATTTATTTGAATGTGTTCAATGCAAGCAAAAATTAAAATTCTTTGAGACAAACATCAGAATTAAATGTAGTTCCATGGATACGTCTACAATTCCTCCTTATAACCACATCCCAATATTGATGCTCCTTCCTGCCTTGCTACTTTACACAGTGTTCATTTAATAAATTAGTTTTTTTATTTGATAGAGTTAACTATTCTTTTGGTGAAGATAGGTCATAAAAGCAAGCAGTGAGAAGGAAAAGAAATATTTTGAGTCAATGAAATATCTATTACTTAATTTAAAAACTATAATGACTGATCATATGATACTGAATTTAGGTACATGATTTTAAATGCTAGATCTACTGTTAATTGCATGATTTCTGATAAGGGTTTATATCATTTCTGTACCAATTTCTTCACTTGAAAAGTGGAACACATTAGAGTACTTACTGTTTAAAACAGTAAACATAGTGGAGACATCACATTTTCTAGCTGAAAAAATTAGTATGTTTAATATATACTAATATTATTTTACAAGATAGGAGTAGTATAAAACTTCATTCTAAATAATTATACCTGTATTCATTGATTAATTAAACTCCTAGAGATCACCAGAGAAGTTTTTTGGTGAGCTAGAAGGACATCAATTAAGATAGGAACCCCCAACTTGTGAAACTACTGGGATCAGACATTTATGTCAAAGACCCTTCTTTTGAGGCTCAGAGATTATATTGAAGGAAGAGAGGAAAGATTGTAAGGGATAGAAACTGGAAAAATCATAACAAAATAATATCTTGTGAATATCCATAACATCTATGCTTTGAAACTCAGAGCAGTTGTGTTTGACTACACAAAACCTGCACAAAATACAACTACTTAATATTTCATTATGTGGATGGAGGCGCAAGACCAATGTCTTCTGGGAGAAGAATTCAATTTTACTTAAGGGTGTCATCTCATATAGATCAATCAAGCTCCTACAGGCAACTATACCTATAAGTATATCTGCATCCAAAAATCACACTAATAGCAGAAAAAAACCTGCAGAACATTGGGAAGTAGGGACCTGGAACGTGGTTCTGAGTGGTATTAGATGGCGTGGAGTTATGGGTGAACCAGCATTGTATGATATATGAAACTCTCAGATAATTAGTACAAATATAACTTAAAATTGCAACTAGGGCATGGATATGTGATTAGTAACACTTGCTGAGCATGAAGATTTAAGTCCAGAGCACCAACACTTACATCCAAAACAAATCATGGCTGCTTGTAGCCCTGTACTCCCAACTTTATAGAAAACAGAGATCCAGATATCAGAATTTCTCCTTAGGATCTCATGTACCTATATAGACACATCTGTATTGATGTGCATGTACATACTAATAGACACAAGCATGCACACAAGGAGTAAAAACAGTGAAAAAATTAGCTAAGAATATATGGCTTCTTAATATATATATAATTTCCACAATCCAAACCTCCACCAGTCTCCATGAGTATGTCCCCACACTCTGCCAGACATCCTCACTCCCTGGGGACTGCAGTCTCTTGAAGGTTAGGTACATCTTCTCTGACTGAGTCCAGTCCTGGCAATCCTCTGCTGTATATGTGTTGGGGACCTCATATCAGCTGGTGTATGCTGCCTGTTTGGTAGCCCAGTTTCTGAGAGATCTCAGGGGTCCAGGTTACTTTAAACTGTTGGACCTCCTACTGGGTTGCCCTTTTCCTCAGCTGCTGCTTCTTCTTCTTCTTCTTCTTCTTCTTCTTCTTCTTCTTCTTCTTCT
>NW_021604720.1:4811154-4825928 GCF_004785775.1 Grammomys surdaster | reverse complement strand
CTTCTTCTTCTTCTTCTTCTTCTTCTTCTTCTTCTTCTTCTTCTTCTTCTTCTTCTTCTTCTTCTTCGTCTTCTTCTTTTGGTTTTTCTAGACAGGGTTTCTCTGTGTAGCCACAGCTGTCCTGATCACTCTGTAGATCAGGCTGGCCTCGAACTCAGAAATCCACCTGTCTCTGCCCCCCAAGTGCTGGGATTAAAGGTGTACACCACCACTGCCCAGCTTCCTCAGCTCCTTCTAGCTTTTTCCTAATGAAACCACAGGGTTCAGCTTCTGTCCATTGGTTGAGTGTAAATATCTGCATCTGACTCTTTCAGCTGCTTGTTGGGTCTTACAGAGGGAAGTCATGACAGGCCCCTTTTTCTTAACATAGTCTTAGTAATAGTGTCAAGCCTTGGGGCCTCCCCTTGAGCTTGATCTCAATTTGGGCCTGTCACTCGACCTCCTTTTCCTCAGGCTCTTCTCCATTTTTGTCCCTGCAGTGTTTTTGTTTGTGTTTTTGTTTTGTTTTGTTTTTTAAGACAAGATTTTCCTGTATATCCCTGGCTGTCCTGGAATTCATTCTGTAGACCAGGCTGGCCTTGAACTCAGAAATCTGTCTGCCTCTGCCTCCCAAGTGCTGGGATGAAAGGCCTATGCCACCACTACCCAGCAGTTCCTTTAGATAAGAACAACTGAATGGCAATCAGAACTGTAGAATGGCAATCCCTTATGTCACTTGATGCCCTGTCTTTCTGCTGTTTGGGGGCATTACAAATTCCCCTTCCCCAAATTGTTTTTGAAAAACACAATGAATTAAAGCAGACTATCATTTGTCTTTAAATGCACTTGTGGAACTTGTTGAATGCACATTTGATTTTTTAGACTATGGTAAATCTTAAGTACTATGTAAGTATGGACTTTCCAAATTGTGATTTTGCTTTCCAAGTCATTATATGTTGAAGAATTGATGTCATACAAAATTTTAATTGGGAACATTAATTAAAATAAAAATACCTTATGTCTTCTGAGGGAACGAAAGAAAAGAGAAGTTCTCTTGAAAGTAAGAGACCCCGAATCATCCTCATTCACCCACCACCTCATCAATGTTGTTAGCTTCATGGTCTAAACTGTGACCATATTTCTTGTTAATCTGAACTATTCCTGTATTTTTACTTTAAAATACTTGACTGCAAATTTTGAACAAAGAGAAAATTGTCTAATATCTCACGAGAATCTTCAATTTATACAAATGCATAAGATGAAGAACAATTTGGCTTGTTTTACAGGAACAATTAATCTATTCTGCTCTGGTTCTTAATATGCAGATTCTTCTTCCTGCCATTAAAGCAAAATGACTTGAGGTAGAGATTGAAGACACTAGTCACATAATGAGCATCAAAGTTATACATATTGCAAAAAAAATAAATTACTATGTTACCTCAGCTATAATGGCAAATGGTTTTGTTATGTTAAATTATTATAGTTCTGCCAACCATGCATTAATGATAAAGTTGCCTATGTCAAATAAATGAATACCTCAATTCCTCAGGTAGGTAGGCTTATTTTGTTGAACATGTTATATATTGTAGAAGCTTTCTATCGAACTGAGCATCAAATCAATGATTAAACCTAACAAGTATATTTTTAATTAAATGATCAAAGTATTGCATGCACTCAGCACAATGCATACTTTTACATACAACATACATACATACAACACATTCAAAGACACACACACACACTTGTTATAAAATATTGGGCAATTTAACACTACTTTAGGCTCAAAAAATAAAGGTCAAATGGAAGAGTCATTATTTTATTTCTACATATTTTAATCATACATGACTTCATAAAATGAGTTAAGGATTACTAGTTGATTGGAATCAGGGTAGAACAGAGACATAAGGGTGCACATGGAACTGTTAAATATCACCATAAGCTATATAATTATAATATGAGAAAATATCTCTATTGTGTCATGCATACAATAGTAAAGAGTTTCATTTCATATGAGTTTCAATATGAATTTTAAAAATACTAATCTATATTAATGCTTAGAACACATTTAGAAAGCCTTTTTACCATTATACAATAGGATAGGTGTACATAATAGATTCTAGAGCTACAGATTTCTCTGTACCACTGAGATACCATTGAGGCTGCTCTCATTAAATAAAAATGATATATTTTATTCATGTTAATTTATAGTAAATAAATAAATAAACACATAAATAAATTTGTGTTTGTATTTGGATATGTATGAGTATAGATGTGCATGTATGGGCGTAGTTGCATGTATACTCTGACCCACATGTGACAGTCACATGAAAACTTGAACCTATCTCAGGTAATCTGGGTTGGTGGTGCTCTCGTTTGATTAGCCATCTAACCCACATGCCTACTTGCATGTTCATTGAATTCTCGATATCCGTTTGTTCATTGTCCTAAGTACTATAAAACACTCATCCATAAATCCACACAAAACATTGCTTTTGGTTTCTATTTCTGTCCCTGTCTTTCAAGTGAAAATTTATGCAAATGGACAACTATCATTTCTCCTAAAAGAAATTCAAAAGAAATAGAACTTGATAGCTTCATCTAAATGTTGTAAAATTCCTTGTGAATTGATACCAATAAGTTAATGAATGGATGAAAGAGATAACTTGAATTAGAGTATTCATCAGTTTCCTTTTGGCATCATGAATTTCATAAGGAAGCAGGATATATGCCAACATTGCCTTACTTATGAGAAAGAGGGACATCATAAATCATCTGTTGGTAAACATTACCTATGCCTTCTTTGGTCCCTTGTAGAAGAGTTTAGTCAATAAACATCTGGCAAAGATACCTCTACTTTGAGTCATTTTATTTAGTTATTCTTAATATGTGTGTATATATGTATATATTTTAGATGGATGTAAGTATGTATGTATGTATGCTTAAAAAGTACTTGGGATTTTACCGAAACATGACAAAGATGTGAATTAGAGCATTTTAAACACCAGGACTTATAATTAACATTCAATTATGACAGTGATGAACTTTAAGAAGAAGTGCAGGAGAATGAAGAAGGTTGTTAATCATTACAAGGAGTGTCATCTATGAGAGCAATATTTTAAAGAAAGTCATGAATGATCCACGTAGGGAAAACATGACTATTGACAAATTACCTGAGATTCTGTGTATGACCTTAGGAATTCAAAATAGCTAAAGTATTCCATGACGGGTAAGGAAGGCATTCTTTTCAGAATGACCTAAGACAGGCTCAGTCTTGTTAATAAAATAGAAAAGGGCCAGAGGCGGAGAGCTTTTGGGGCTGCTTGGCAAGAATCTGACAAGGACCAAGGACAAGGAAATGGGCTGCTTAGCAGGAATATGACATTGACCAAGAACAAGGAAGTAGGCTTCAGGCAGGAATCTGACTTTAGGCTAGAACAAAGAAGTAATTTCAGGTAGGAATCTAAATCTTAGTCTAGAACAAAGATGTAATCTCAGGCAGGAACGTGACGATTAGGCTAGAACAAAGATGTAATTTCAGACAAGAATCTAAATTTTAGGCTAGAACAAAGAAGTAGGCTTCAGAAGTGAAAATGGCCTTGGGTTAGGGATGGGAAATTGGCTCAGATATTTTGGTCATGCTGATAAGCCCTTAGAAACAGTGATCATGGGGGTGTTCACTTAACTGGGTTTAATGCCTTGCTTTTTCTTTGACTATTTGTGTTTATTGTCTTGCCTGTTCCTTGACTATTTGCATACAATACAATAGTATTGCTAGACCCTCAACCTAGAACATGTAATCAAAATGGTATAAAAATATAAAGGAGGAGGGGGGATGAGATAGGGAGTTCTAGGGAGGGGAAATGGGAAAAGGGAATGACATATGTATTGTAAATAAGTAAAATATCCAATAAAAAATAGCTAAAGAATTGTTGAAAGGAGATTAATAGTTGTTCGGGACAGTTTATAATGGATCATCTTAAACTATGATGGGGATGCTACTAACCAGTTAAGTAGGCAAGTAAACATGATAGGCAAATATAACTAGATCACACAAGATTTACTCATATGATCCTGTTGATTTCAGCAATAATAAAAATAGAAAGTAGAGAATAAAGTAAAAAAAATCAGCAGGAGTATAAAAAGAAGCATATATGCATGGTACTACCAGAATAAATGAAATATTGGTTAATGTAACACACACAAATCTCTCTCTGCCTCTCCCCCTCTCTCACTGTCTCTCCCCTCTCTCTCTCTCTTAGGCTCTCTTGCTCTGGCTCTCTGGTTCTCTCTGTATCTCTCTTTCTCTCTGTGTGTATTTGTGTATGTGTGTGTGTGTGTGTCTGTTTATGATTCTAGCAGCAGATACCGACATAAAGGAGTTTACCTAGAGGTAGTAACAAATCAGGATTATTTAAAGCTTGAGTCCTCAAAACAAGGTGACCAAATTTATTTTTCAGGAACAGTAACTCTGTTTTCTGTGGTTAGCCTAATTGACCATCCAGAGAATCCTTCTCCTGAAAATTCTATAGTTCCTTCAGTTAGTTGATAAGCAAGATCCAGAGTGAAACAGAAAGTTTGCAAGTTTATGGAGAAGGATGTGAGAATAAGATTTATTATGAAAAGTTTCAAGATCATGAATAATAAATAATAAAAGAATAAAAATATAAGCCTTAAGATTTTAAAGTTGAAAATCAGGAGGACAAATAGAGGTCCTGTCATTTACTATGTATCGTCCATTGGTATTTTGGAATTTCCCTCAAAGATATCCACAGTGGCATGACTTGCATTCTCAAGCCATGCAAAATTTTGTCTAAAATATATGTATCTATTATCAGCAAAATGTTTTTTTTTCTCAAAGTAATGTATAGAATATATTCAAGTTGTTAAATCTAGCTATAATTTATTCATTGTTGTTTATTTAAAGTTCTTTCCACTTTAAAAATATTCATAAATCTATTTTTCCTGGTCTAGTGTTTGAATGTTTATAACCTCTTTCATCTCTGAGCATTGTGGCAGTGAGATACATGACTAATGAATCAAAATCTCAAAAGCTTTAAACATACATACCAATGAGTAGAACTTCTGTATTATAGAGTTTTTATTGTAATTTTATAATTAAATAGTAATGAACAAGTTTTTTCCAAACGTATGCTTTCTGTCTTTCTTGTCTAACAGAAAAGTTAGTGATGTTCTAAATTAGTTTCAGTTACATTTTTTAAAGGATTTTGTACAGGTATACAAAGAAGTTATGATATCTATTCTCTTTTTCTCTCAATCTGCTTCTTCACATACCCACTCAAATACTGATTTTCTAATTTCATCTCCCTTTTTTTTTCTTTTGCTAACCCACTAGTTCAGTTAGTATATGTGTATGGACTTCAAACAAAACACCAGAGCATAGAAAAGCTACCAGTTGGAGTGTCCTCAAAAGAATGTGAAAATACTTCTCCCCAGGAACTATCAAGTAAAAATAACCCCTTATGAAGGGGTGAATCTCTGCAATTAAAATAAATTGATATCATCTGTTTTTAAGTGTTTGTCTACTATATGTATAAAAGGAAGAATCTACCTTTATTTTATATATTAAAAATATATAATTTTAGAGAGTTCCCATTGAATAAATCTATATTTCAAAATCTGACAACATTTACCTAATATAATACCTTTCTTTGATTTATTCTTCATGCTTTCGGTGATATCAAAAGACTACAGGATATTCATTGCATAAGTCATTCTGGTTATCATTCTTGAATATAACAGACATTCATTGTGACTTTCCACTGAAACTAAGAGTAATCTGTTAGTGGCTAGTGGTATCCCACATTTATTCAATGGCAACAATTATATTAAAATGTTCAAATAACTCAATAGAAAAATGAGTTAATTTACATTTGAAACATGATATATGTTCTTATGATGGATATTGGTTTCACATTTTGTAGGGGAAGCATCAATCTGATTGAACTGAGTTACAAAGCAGTAGCTGGTAGAAGGCAGCAGACTCCTGCATACAGATGGCACATTAGCTTGAGTTTGCAGTCATGGTAATCTGCAGTTTTATTTTCATATAAGATTTGTTGTAACACTTATGACTATAAACATGACTCTGAATCATTACATATTGTGAGAATATTACAAAAGTAGATATTAACTTACAACATGTGACATTTGAACATTATTGTGTGTATACTGAAAAGAAAATATATATGTGCGTTATTGGCTTATTTCATTCAAAGTATGAAGGTAGTTGACTCTGTAATAGGACACATTGACTAAGAAGATACATGTAGATAAAGTTAAGCACTAAGACATTCACACAGATTTTTAAAAATATTAAATCTTGAAAAATTATATATTTACTTTTAGAAATTTACCTAATTATAGTTGGATAATATTCATCATCAACTCTATACTCTATACTCCCTAAACATTTGGTCCTACATCCTTAGCCCCACAAGTTTCTGCCCTTTTTTTGACAAACTAAAATTTAATAAGATAAATCAACAAAGGTATCATGTCAAGGCTGGAAAGGACTACACACAAAAATAAAGCAGCTTCAAGAGTAGGCACAAAGGTACAAAGAATCACCCATTCTTGAGTGATTCACACACACAAGAATCTCATAAAACTACCAAGCTGAGCTATAATATATAAACAGAAGACCTGGTGTAGACCAAACTTATCTCTGAGCTTACTACTTCAGTCTCAGTGAGTTCATCTGAGCCCTGCTCAATTTACTCAGAGAGACTCGTTCTCCTTGTCTCTCTCACCCCCTCTGGCTCTTACACTCATTTAGCTTCTTCTTCCACAGGGTTCCAAGGGCTCTGAGAGGAAGGATTTTGTTGAAACATCCCATTTAGAGGTGTGTATTCTAAACAGACAAATCAGGCAGTGATAAGAATGAAAATTCAATGAAGCTAGATGTGTTGTTAGACTGGTATAAGACTTCTATTTATGGAAAATCAAATTACAAATATTAAGATCAGGCCCTCAGTGCAACGCCATTTACTGGTCTATTGGGTTTCTCTAACCCTCTTGAAATGTAACATCTCTGCGCACAACTGGTCTAAAATTCCATCTGATTTAAAGGGGCTTTTAAACAATTCTAATTTGGCTTTGTATATGTACTCCCTACAACATAAGATCTTATATATTAACAATCCTAGAGTGGAATCCATTTCTCTTCTGGAAGTGTTTAGAAGTGTCTGTACTGTGTGTGGAGGGGGCGGAGGGCAAACATAAATCAGTGGTGGGCACAGGACATGGGATGTGGGATATTCCAGAGAGTCTACGGGGGTGATTCTAGCTGATACTCCAAACAGGGGGGGATATGGAACCTGAAGTGACCACCTCCTGTAGCCAGGCGGGACTCTTATTGAAGGAACACGGGCACCGACCTAGCAACAAAATCTTTGACCTAAAATGTGTCCTACTTACAAGATGCACAGGGACAGAAGTGGAGTTGAGACTAAGAGAATGGAGAACTCTTGACTGACCTAATTTGAGACACATCCCATGGGCATGCATCAATTCCTGACATTATAGATACTCTATTATGCTTGCAGTTCACATTTTTTTTTTTAAAATAAAACACAGTACTTGAGGCACTGTTTAATACACATCAGTAAATTGTGAGGACAAAACAAATTATGACCAATGAACTGAAGATCTATGTTGAGGACAATAGTCATAGTCTTCAATATTCAGATTTGAACTTATCACGGTCATTCTCTATAGGCATTTCCTCAGATGTGAAATTGCCTTGAGAAAGGAACCTCCTAAGAGTCAGGAAGCTAGGGAAATATAAAAGATTCAGGAAGCCCATGTACTACAAAGGTCACAAGGTCCTTGGCCAAGATTGAAAAAGCAGTCAACAATTGCAGGGAGGAGCAGGGGTGAAGCTATCATATGTTACCTATGCTGGAGTGGGCTTTTCATCAATCAGTTTTCTTAGAGTAACCTATACTCTCATAAGTAACCCCAAACCCCTGTTTGTAATCTCTCACCCCTATTTGCAATCTCCACAAACTCATAGCTCAGCAAGTAGGACTTTTACATAACTGCTGATTTGGTTCATGGACAGTCCCTTTATGTGGGATAAATAGACATTTGTTCTTGTCTCCCAGGAAATGTCACAGTTCAAAGAGTAGTGTCTAGAGGGAATGGTTTTAAGTTATTGTAAGTAGCTTCAGTAGTTTCCAGAGTGCACTCAGGATACAACTAGTTTTGCAGATGTTAGGAAACATTAGTAATTTTAGATAAAACTAGTATGCCTGATTGAATCAAAATTATCATCACATAAACTACTAAAAATTATTATTCTTCTTATCACTCCTCATATATAAGCATGGAGGAGGATGATTAAACATCAAGCATAAAGATTTCTACTGCCTAAGTACAAATTTTCCAGAGACATGTAACTGTCACCAGCAAGTTACTATAAATAAATAATGCAGGAAATTGTACATGGAAACTGTTTCTGTATTTTATTCCCCTTTTTGGTTAACAAAAAAGAAAATCCCAGCAGATAGTTTTCTGATGCTTTTGTAAATGAAAAAGTCGGTTTTATTTCTGTGTATAATTAGTCATCTTCAAATGAACTTTAAATTTATACCGCCTGCTTTTCACCTTACCATTCTGTGCTTTCCATCCTTCATCCTTCTGTTACCAATCTACTAGAATGTAGCTCCTACTTTACAAATTGCCCACGGAAACCTATATCCCTTGTTTAATTAGAGTTCGATGTGATTGACATGATTTAGTAGCATTAAGCCTAAAAAATATGGCAGACAGGTGCCTTCTTGACAATGTACTGTGAATACTGAAATAGTCTAAATATACTTAGACACAGTTTTAATGAAATAAATGTCTTAACTAATTTTTCATTTTTTTATTTATAATCAATATCAGTACAGTATTTTTATTCATATTAAATATGTGATCAATTCCAGTAATTATTAATTAATTTCTCATCATCCTATTGCAAGGCTCTTATGATTAATAAAACTGAGCATCCTTTCTTCACTATTTTTTATATTATGTTTCAAATCCAGCATTTTAATTTGATTATCTGTACTTACATTAAAACCCTATCGTATTTATAATTAAATGCATATATATGAAAAGTAAACAAATATTAAATTAAGGAAGTATAAGGTTAAAAACATATTTTACTTTATACTTTTTGGATGCTGAGCACTGTACTCATGAAAAAAGAAATCTAGAAAAAAAAACACTCTGAAAAATTAAGACCTAGTCAAATTTATTTCTGGCATGTTTTATGTATGTATTAATTTTGATAATGTTGTAGACGCCTTGGATCTGAGATTAAAACTAAAATTTTGTTGATATGTGTATCAAAATGAAAATACAGCATCCTGATTTTGTTGTAGAGTGAACATCTGATAAAATGGTATCTTCACTTGGTAAAAGTCCCATCACTGAGAATAGTCCATGTATAACATTGATAGCACATTATTTGGTTTCTCAAACAAATGCAGTCATAAAACTGGATGACACTCTACTACTTAGAAATTAGCTTACATTAGAGATTAATTATAGAAATAGTCACCGCTTTACTTGGAGAAGAGAGAACAGATTTCCCACGATACTGTTTTCTTCAATGACTAAGTGTAAAAATCTCACTTCAGAAAATGTATGTAGTATTTGAATCAAAGAAGTGTTGGTTAATAAATATTCTCTTGAGCATTGATTCTCAACTTTTCTGGAGTGGTCTCAAGATAATTTATCATAATTGTCTTGTTCTGTCATTCCCTGTTGGGCTGCATTCTATAAGATACAGAAAAAAATAATTGAAAATTCTAGAGCTTTCTCACCTTTTAATTTTCTAAACTTTGAATACTTTTGTATTCATTACAACATAAACTAGTATGTTATTGTCTTCTAGAGTCCTCATGAAAAAAAAATCTTGGCTTCAAGATATAATCACGAACTATTATTTTACTTTAAAGAAAATGAAAATAACTCAGTACCATCAAACACCTTTAAGTGTTTGGGCAATAGAAATTCACACATTACTAATTTATGATAAATGAACACCTAATATGGGAAAAGTTTTCAGGAAATATATTAGTGCATGTTTATTAGGAATAATTGTTTATTATTTTGAAAGATTATAAACTGGAAAGAATACATAAATTTATTGGTAAATTCAGTTATTTAACAGTACATGAAAATTCTGTAAATGCTTAACCTGAGATTGTTTTATGATGATATAAATATGCATGAGAAGACCATGTTGTTTAGAATTAGAATATACAATCACACATATAATGTATATGTATTTTTTGTTTCTAGATTCTAAATCTTATGCACCAGATTTCTCTTGAATAATTGTTTGCCAAAGATTATACCTTTGTCTTTTATATATTACCTTCTGCACTTTAATCATTTTGCTTTTTAAATTAGCACATATGTCTGATGTATATGTGTAAGTAGAGTTTGTTATTTTCTGGTTTGGTGAAATAGAATACAATTTATTCTATAGTCATGTAAAATTTGGGGGTTTTCTGTCTTCATGACGATAAATATTCAACATTATTCTACATGTCTACTAAAATATGTACACATGAATTTGTACATTTGTTTTGTGCCTTTAAGGCAGGTTTTCAGTACAACAAATTGTATTTTTATTTTTAGGGCATTTTTATTGGCTCTAGTTACTATATCTGGAATTATAAAATGTCCAGCTTTATTTTGCAACTTTTATCTACGTATCTCCATATCCTAAGCAGAAATAAATCATTATCCAGTTTTTGACAAAGAAAAGTCAGTGGCTGGTAGTCGTGACACAACTGAAGTGTATTTCAAATATGTGTACAGGACAGTAAAGTTGTTCAGAGTACAATTTCCAACGTTATTACTTACATGAAACTTCGTTTTACTCAACATTCTCAACACAGTTGGCAGTTTCTAAGGTATGATATTTCAAATTAACACAAAATGAGTAGCTTAAGTGTCAAAAACATTTGTTTGTTTGTTTGTATATATGTACATATGTTCTTGAGGATGTAAATCAAGACCAGGGGTATGATTTGTGCCCATCCATGTCCTTGTTAATGGAGACTCAAAGATTCTTAGCTTAAGGCTACTTAATTTCCATTTCTCACTTGATCTTGGGTCTGTGAATGTTTTACTGTTTTATTATCTTTCTTTAAAATTATTTATTTATTTTATGTATATGAGCACACTGTAGCTGCCTACAAAGATACCAGAAGAGGGCATCAAATCCCATTACAGTTGGTTCTGAGCCACCATGCAGTTGCTGAGAATTGAAAGCAGGAACACTGGAAAACCAATCAGTGCTCTTAACCACTGAGCTATCTCTCCAGCCTGTTTTATAAACACCTTTTTTAAAACAGTTTCCTCTTGGATTAATTTCTCTTATGACCTAATGTAAACTAAATTATTTTCTTACATATCCTATCTCCAAAACAGTAACATAAAAATTAAGACTTCAATGTATTCAATAAAAGCACAACACAGTTGACAATATAGTATATTATTACTTTTTAATCATTATGAGTCTGAGCATATATGTTATATTTTATAGAGAGTAATAAAGAGTTTATAGTTATTCAGATTATAATTGGTTTTCAAAATTTCCCACACAAACTTTTAATTAACTTTTGTATAACTATATTGTTCTTATTCATAATTAGTGTATTACAGTTATTCACATATTACTTTGATTAGTTATTATCAATAAATTATATTTTTATGACAAGTATATAGATGGTATTTTCATTTTCATTTCTTTAATTATATTTGTGGCATTTTGAAATTAGTTTGAAATTACTGTTTTTATTTTGTGAAAGTATTTTTAGGTAGCATAGATTGGTTTCAAATTCATGATTTCCCAATGTTAGCCTCTTAAATGCTGAAATTATAGGTAAATGTCAACATATATTCTTAAATGTTTTAATTTTGATATAGTAAAAATATCATCAAGCTGATATATATATATATATATATATATATATATATATATATATATATTCAGTGACTTACAAGAAGAACTTATGCCTCAGCTTTACTTTTTCTTTAAAGATGTTGTAATGTCCAAAATAGGTTATCCAAAAGCCATACTTCCCAACTGGCCTGTAGTGACAATTTCTTAATAAATCAAATTGAAATATATGTCTTATTTCAGAGATGTACTTCATATTTAATTATAGTCACTTGGAGGGATAGCTGTCTTTAACTTGCTTTGTACAAAATTTAGAACACACTGTTAGCCAGAAATATTTTATATAGCATAATTAAGTAAAGAAATTTGATAAGTTATTAAGAAATCATTTCTCCTCATGTTACATGTATTGTTTCTAGTTCAATGTTCTGCTTTATGTCAATATCACTGAAAAGACTTAAAATTCTATTAACTGGAAACAATATAAGAATTCCATCTTCATTATGAAGACCAAATAGTTGAACTCATATCTCAAGAAGCCATATGTGTGTGTGTGTGTGTGTGTGTGGGTGTGTGTGTGTGTTGTAGTTTTTATCAGGTACCAGGTATCTGTGAGAATGGTTCTTAATATGTATAAGTTGGTCAAAATATTTAATATTTTCAGGGAGTAAAGTTAATTTACACATTTAGTGATATTTATGTAATAAAACAGTGTGTTCAGTGTATCAAGTAGGCTTCTTCTATAAGAGGCTCATTCTGAGCTTTTGTAAACTTAGTTATGATATGACGAGACTCATCAAAAAAAGCCTAAGGAAGCCAAAAAAAGCATTTTTGGAATATTTGAACCTTTACCAAATGGAATTAGACAACATACTATGCTGTAGAATTAAGGAAAAGGGAAGTGAAGATTCAACACTACATTAAGGAGTCACTCCTCTACAAAATTGCAACAGCCTCCTGAGACTCCTTATCTTTCTTGACATTGTTTGATTTACATGTGATAAACAACAACAGCAACAATCACAAAAGAACAAATGTAGATTTTTTTCTACTTTGTATGCAACAATGTACTGCTACAAAATATTTTAACTGCTCTTCCTGATAAAAGATAATATAATTTGATATCAAATATCAAATACATAGAATTCTGCTTAGAGTGGTTTTGTTCATAGGGCAAGGATTTCTTAAAACAATTATAGATATCTACTTTGTAGTACTTCATAGCAACATATTATGTATCATACTTATATGCAAGCAATTATAGATATAATTTTAAAAAGTTGTCATTTCTTTTACCTGAAGACCCTTCTATACCACTCTTGGGCATATACCCAAAAGATGCCCACTAAATCATAAGGACACTTGCTCTACCATGTTCGTAACAGCCACATTTGTAATAAATATCCAGAAGATAAAACAACTCGGATGTTCCTCAACCAAAAATTGGAAACAGAAAATGTAGTTCATTTACACAATGTAATATTATTTATCATGAATTTTGTATGCAAATGGATGGAGCTAGAAAATACTATCCTGAGCCAGGTAACTCAGACCCAAAAGAACACACATGGTATGTACTCAATGATTAGTGGATATTGTCCAAAAATACAGAATTCCTAGGATACATCCCACAGACTGGAGGAAGTGTAACAAGTAGAAAATCTCAAGTAAGGATGTTTTAATTCCATTTAGAAGGGGGAAGGAAAGAATCATAGGAGGCAGAAGGAGGATGAAATCTGGGAGGGAGAGGGGATGGGGAGAGTAAAAGGAGAACAGGATCAGGTAGGAGGGTCAGGAGAGATGCCCAGAGGATGAAGATTATAAATGGAGATAAGTATCTTCAGGAGATAGGATGTGGGAGGACCCTCTAGAATCTAATAGAGACCTGGGAGCTAAGAGACTCTTAAGGACTCAATGGGGGAGACATTAGCCAGAATGTCAACAATGGGGAGAGGGAACTTGTAGAGTTCACCTCAAGTAGATAGATAGTCCTCAAGTGGAGGGACAGGGTTACTAACCCATAGTCAAAATTTCTGACCAAGAATTATTCCTTTATAAAATAACTTCAGGGACAAAACTGGAGAAGAGACTGAGGAAAGGTGGTATAATGGAAAGCCCAACTTGGGTTCCATCTCATAGGAGGGCACAAGGCCTGACACTATTACTGATGCTATGATGTGCTTCATATGAGCTATGAGGAGCCTGGCATGGTTGTTCTCTGCAAAACCCTATCAGTAGCTGACTGAGACAGAAGCAGATACTTAACACCCAAACATTGGGCTGAAGCCCCTATTGTTAAATTAAAAGAAGAATTTAAAAACTGAAGGGGAGAGTGACCCCATAGGAAGATCAACAGTTTCAACTATCCAGACCCCAGGGAGCTCCCAGAGATTGAGACACCAATCAGGAGTCTGCACTGTCCAGTCAGAGATCTCTGGCATAAATATGTCAGAGCTTTGCCTGGTCAAGCCTTAGTGAGGGAAGATGTGCTTAATTCTTGAGGCCCCAGAAAAAGGGAAGCTGGGTTAAGAGAAGCACCCTCTTGGAGGCAAGGGGGAGGAGGAATGAGATGACAAATTGTGTGACAGTAGCCCAAGGGGGGTAATAATTTGAATATAAATGATATAGACAGACAGATAGATGATAGATAGATAGATAATAGATAAATTTAAAAATAACAAAAAATTGTCATTTTTTTACTTAAAAAAATTTGTGTTTCAAATCAAACTTTAATGTTAGTAATAGGATAGAGTATCAATGTTGCCATTCAATTATACAGATTAAAATTTAATTGAAAAAATATATAAACCCAAAGTGATGTATTACTTTTCTTAGAAGTGGACAATGGTTAATAAAGTAGATTTCT
>NW_021604720.1:4787880-4811054 GCF_004785775.1 Grammomys surdaster | reverse complement strand
CATATATATATATATATATATATATATGAGAGAGAGAGAGAGAGAGAGGAATTGTTTAAGTGATCAAGAGGGTAGAGGTCAACTTATATCTAAGATTTCCTCTTCCACTCTGGGTTAACCCAGGAATTACCTTTCCTAAAGTCCTTTCAATTTCATTTGAGTTATAATCATATAATATCTGGTTCCAGAAGAAGCAAAATATAAGTACTCTGGGTCAGCTGAAGGCAGATGCAGTAGAGATTGACCTATAGAATTTCTGAGGTGCTTTCTGATTCACACTTGAGAACAACATTTTGAACTGTACAATAGTATACTGGCTACTATGGGACTCCAGCACTTTCCAGTGAACTATGAAGAAAAATTGTTATTTGATAATGATGGAGATCAAGGTTGTGTTGAGCCAGGAAGAGTTTGTGAACCCCAAAAGACCACCAAGGAGCCATTTCCAACATAATCACATTAAGATCTCTTTATTATAAGCTTGGGCTTGGACTCTCCTCTAACCAAACCCTGACACAGAAGGACAGGAATGCAGAGAATCCTTGAACCATCAGTAAGACAAGGTTTTATAGGAAATGGGAGAAGGTGAAAGGGTGTCCAGCCTGCCAAGCATCCAATACACTGATTATTGTAATCTGAGATAAATGTATTCTGAAGCAAATCTGTGAACAACTACAAGTGATCCGAAAGTACATCTGAAAGATTCAGACTATCCTATGATTAATTGTTAATAGGAAGTAGCTAGGGAGTAATTCTTGGGTACGGGCCAAAGACAAGCCTTGGGGTCCTTCTTGATACTTTGGTGTAGCTTGGATTCAGCAGTACAATTCTCAGGCTTTTTTTTAAAGGTAGAGTTTTAGTCCCAAGCTGGAGTAGGTTTGACCTATAGTAGGAGAAAACATTCCTAGACATTTGACTAATATCTTCAAAGACATTATATCTACAATGGCACGCCTTACTGACTGAATATTGAGGCATGAAAAGATCCTCAATGATGATTCTGTTTTTATAAGACTTAAAAATATACTCATAGTTTTAATAATTGCACTTAGTACTCATCTGAGAGACAGCTAAAATGTATGTGTGTAGTAAATATGTTTCTAAATTTCTCCACTTCCCACTGTCTAGAATCTGTCGAAACCTTTAACAGCCTCTTCATACACAGAAAAACATAACCCTATGCTTTTGCTATCCACACAAAACCATTTATAATGGACTATAACATTTTCAAAGAAACAATAAATAAATTGTTTTAAAATTCAGCCCTTCCATATTATGTTTATTGTTCTTATTTTTGTTGTTGTATTTAGTGGTTAACCCAGAATCTTTTTATTGGGTTTTGTGTTTACATTGTATAGAGACTCAATGGTCAAGATCATGACCATTGCTTTTCGATTCTGCAGTATTGACATAGCCATGAAAACAGAGTGAGTGTCAGGAAAGGAAAAAAAAAAAGGTTCTCTGACCTTGTCCTATAATTGTTTAAACAGTTGTTTATTCTAAGTTAAGTTTACATTTTCTATTTATTCTTGTCCTATGGATAGATAGCTTATCCAAGTGCACTGATCTGTTTTTGAAAAAGGGTATTTAAAGTGTTATCATTCAGAGGTAAGGGTTTGCAGCATCTGTGATTCTATTGCTAATTTCAAGATCTATGTTACTAAATATGATCTGGCTAATAAGCCCAATCTGGAATGATAATGCAACAGACTACTTGGCAAGATCAGATGCAGGCAAGATGCTGCTAAATATGAAATTATATGACTGCTTGTCTTTCGGGTAGTGTTAACAATGTGTCTTTAAAAAAATAAAGCAAAATAGATCTGATGTCTTTTGTGCAATTATTTTAGTAGAGGATAATAAATAAATGAGCAATATGCAATGAACATGTTATAGGCAACATGGCAACATGCAGCCTACCTGTGATGGCTAATCTTAGTTATCAAGTTGACAGGTAAGAGAAGATGGAACCTCAATAAAGAAATTGCCAACAATTAATTAACTGGTAGGCATGATTGTTGATTATTGTAGGAGGGACCATCCGTGTGTACAGTAAGATCATGGGCTACTCAAGAAAAAAGCTAAGCATGAGCCTGGAAGCCAACCAATAAGGAGGGTTTTATGAGAAATTTGTGCTTCCTTCAATGGTAGGCTATCTCCTGTAAAGAAAAAGCAGACCTTCCCTTCCTGTTTTAATTAATGTTGTATCATATAATGAGAGAATCAAGGTAGAGTATCAGGAAAACTGGGTGATTGAAAAGATATACATCTGGTTGTCCACAGACCAATATAACATTCTTTTGATGAAGGAAGGTCCCTTTAAGGTGGGTGATAGGCCACTATGTTTTATGCAAATCAACTTGCAAAGTGATAAAATCAGTTATAATTCTTTTTTGTGATAAAAATCAATTTGGCAAGTTACTTTTCACAAGTTAAAAACAGTAAAGAATAAAAATATTATCAATGTGGTTGCCAATCTCATCCTATCTGTACTTCTTAGTATGTTTGATACACATGACTAGATTAGCATTAGTGAATTCTGTTATTCTAGCATCTATCCAATTATTATACCCAATGAATATATTGAGAATAATTAGGAATTAGATGGAGTATGTGATATGCAATTATATGAATATTTTTAAGAGTCTACTAATGCCTTAGTGTCTATTCAGCCTTTGCAGCATAATATAAAAATCATATTTTGCTCATGTAATATACTGTCATTTTCCCCCTCATATTCTAATGATATACCTAGGATACTGGAGTGTCAGCTTACCTGGTATAAGTGTTACAATTTGTTTGATCACATGTGAAGTAAATAAGTCAATCACTTTTGTTTTCAATAAAAGAGCAAATTTTGTGTTTTGTGAAAATTTATTCCTACAATGATAATTAAATAGCATCTCTGCTAATATGGTAGCTTTTTTGAAGCACTATCCAAGATTAACTAAGACTTAAACTTGAGTTTAATGCTGCATGTTAAATTCATTGATAAACAAACAATTTCCGTTGCAGAATAAGCTTACAAGCTAAAAATTAAACATCTTTTCTGATATGCAATATGTCTAAGCTATATTCCCAAGTTTAGAAAATGCAGATGTTGTTAGATTTTCAAAGCAATTATCTATCTGTCTGTCATCTATCTTTCTTTCTTTCTTTATTCTTTCTTTCTTTCTTTCTTTCTTTCTTTCTTTCTTTCTTTCTTCGATCTATCTATCTATCTATCTATCTATCTATCTATCTATCTATCTAAATATAGATATAGATATTATCTATCATCTATTATTCATCCACCTACCAATTGTCTTTCTGTCTCTGTCTCTGTCTCTGTCTATTTTCACTCTTTCCGCTGTTGCAGTGTTTAGTATGCATGTGTGTATAGAGATCAGGTTTCTGTAGAGGTTAGAGGATCAGATACCATTGATATAAAGCTAAGAGTATCGTGAGCCTATTTATCTTTGATCCTCTGTAAAAGTGGCAGGCGCTCTCAAATGCTGGACTATTATTCTAGCCTTCCACTTCCAAAAACTCTTGACTCAAAATGTATCAAATAATCCTACAAAGTATAGCTTCTGTTTTCAGGACTGACTCTTTGGTATTCTGTAAACAATTGGTGTGCCTTTTCACAGAGAACAGAATTTCTTCATTGTCTGTATTTCTTTGTGTAGACTTGAAGCCTCATGAGTTTTTACCTGACCCATCCAGATCAGTATATAGTTGTACAAACAAATAACATTATATAGACTGATAATGCATGTGTGAATGTATACATATGTATGTGATAGATATATATGTATGTGTATATATATTTATTTATACTTATATGTATATATACATAGTATATACATATGTATACACATACACAAACACATACTCAGGAATATGCACACACATATACTTGAAATTATAACCAACAAAAATGAGACCAAGATTTTGAAATAAAACAAAAGGTATGTATGATATATGGGGGAATTTGGGGAAAAAGAAATATAATGGAGGAAATTAAGTGGTTACATTATAATGTCAAAAAATGAACGATACTTTTAAGTTATAATGTACTGTTTGCGATACAGGCTAAGTTATCCTTAAAAATTTTAACTCTCAGAATAAAGAGGATTTTCATTAATAGTGACTCCTTGTTTTAGCTGAAAAAAACAAATGGTTCTGTTGATTTTATCAAGAAAATTTCACACATATCCTGTTGATAAGCACATTCACTTTCTCTATTCCCCAAATCAGACACTTTGCTTGACACTGTTGTTCATGCTTTTTTATGTATTTTATGCTTCTGTTGTTTCATAAAAAAAATTAAAATGTGGAAGACTATTTAATAGGAAATTTTTATATTGTGTTAATATTTTTATACTATCAAATTTATTTAGATTAGATAAATCTGAAAGTTATTTTTCAGTAAAATTGATGTGACTTATTATATATTATAACTTAGCCAGTATCTTTTCAATTTCATTCAAAACAAGCAACTAATTAAATTTTTGATGTTGATTTCAACAAGTAAATTACTCAAAGTAAGAAGGTGCCCTTTGGAAAGTTAGCATTTTAAATAGGTTTTCTCTATTGAACTAGAGGTTGTTTATTAACCATTCTAGAATAAATAAATTTTACAACATTGTGTTTTTCTGTAATGTTCAAATAAACTTTAGTTATTACTCTACATGATATCAAAGAATGTTTATGATAATTTTTATTGTTGTTTCTTTGGTAAGTACTTTAGATCTAATAGGTCAATTTTTGCTCATGGGAAATGAAGCATTATAAAAATTTATCATCATTGCCCCTAGTTACATTAAACGTGATACTTTTTCTCATATTTGATGCTATTATATGTTTCTTTGTGCCAACTTACTAAAATCTAGGGCAAAAATAATTAGAATAGAAAAATAAAGTGATAATAAATGGACAAATTGACTCATGCAATCCCCATAGATTAGGAGATTGTGGGTATAGTTATCAGGAAACTCCAGGCTTTTCCCCTACTTCTCTTGTTCTGTGTAAATGGCCTTTTTTATATCACAGTTGAGTAGTTATATTAGGAAACTTTCAGTCCTTGCTATATAATTCTTGAGAAAAAACAAATTAAAAGTTGACAAAATACATTGTGATTCAGGCTTTCAATAGTGTCAATCCATAGTTAACTGAGCCATTGTATGTATTTAGGTCTACCAAAAAAGAAACATCATGGAAAGCTCACATGGTACAGCAGAGAAGATTATATACCTGGTGTCCTGGAAGGAATGAGGAACATGATCCAACATTCAGTGACAAGTCTCCAGCGATCCCTTTCTTTCTTTCTTTTCCTAGGCCCAATACCTTAATAGTACATTCTCCACACTTTCATTACTAGGATGACCTTAAATGAAATCAAGACTATCACAATTCAATCACAACTGAATGCTAATATGTGTTCAAATCTACAGCACGGGAGCCTCTATCAACATCCCACAAAAACAATAATAGCAGTATTTAAAAGAAGATTTGATTTCTATTTTAACTCATAAGCATTTTGTTTCTTTTACTTTTTTGAATGGATAATTGCATTATTTTTATTCCCTTAGCAAGGTATAACATCATGACAGAGGGCAAGGTGAAAGCAAGCTTTTAGTACCATAAAAAGTCAGGAAGCAGATAAAAAAAAAAAGAAAGGATCAGAAATTCACATACACATACATACATACATATACATATACATATACATATAACCTCCCAATAATGTGATCAACTTATGAATCCAGGCTGTCATCTTCCTCATTCAGTGCTATTACCTCTATCTTCAGCTCCTGGTCTTACTGGATACTCCTCATGTGTAGATCCTGTACCTCTTATATGAAGAAGCAGTTAAAGAGACTGACACATACCGTGTCCCACAAAATTAATTAATTAATTAAAGCTGCCTGTTTACAATAGCTTATAGCCATCTGTTTCAATGTTTTTCCTAGAATTTGTTAGAATACGTGTATGACAGGCCTATTGCTGATTTTAGGCCTATGGCTGATTTTAGGCCTTCAGTGTATAAGCTGAGCTGCCCCTGTCATCTCCTCCCTTCTCTAAGTATAGAAGGACTGTGGTAATTCTAATCTTGCAAAGGCGGGGATAGAGGACTGACCTCCAGTAATCGAAGGGGACCTTGTAATGGCTCCAGAAACCAGAGATTTCTGTTTCACAGTTTTGCTAGGTCACTGATTGTAAGCATACCAGAGAATCATTAATAGTGTCAGGGATTAGTACTTGCCCAAAGGATGGGTCTCAATTTGGGCTGGTTATTGGTTGACCAGTCTTTGAGTTTCTGTTCCATCTTTGCCCATGCATTTCTTTTAGATAGGAAAAAATATGGGTTGAAATTTTTGTGCGTAGGTGGGTGTCCTTATGCCTCCACTTAGGGTGTCCTGACTTGCTATAGGAGGTAGCCTCTTCAGGTTCCATGTGCCAACAATTAGGTGTCTCAGCTAAGGTCACCTGCATTGACTCCTGAGAGCCTCCACCATACAAAGTCTCTGGGACATCATAGAGAGTCCCACCTCCCACCCTACTCCTAATGTCTGCAGATTTCTGTCCATTCTCCTGACCTTCTGAGGCTCTTTCCTATCTCTCCTTTGTACCTGATCCTGCCCCTGTACCCCCTCTCCTCTTTCCGTTCCCACTCAGATTCCTCTCTCCCTCTGACTCCCATGACTTTAGTTTCCCTTCTAAGTGAGATTTAAGTATCCTAACTTGTGCCTTCCATCTGGTTTAACTTCTTTCTGTCTGTAGGGTGTATCATGGTTATTCTATGTTATAGCTAATAGCCACTTACCAGTAAGTACATACCATCCATGTCCTTTGGGGACTGGGTTACCTTACTCAGGATGATGTCAGAAAAGAGCTAAGGCAAAACTCACCCAGATATTTCTATTTTAGATATATAATTTTACTTGACTTTATTTTGTCTAACTTATCAGATATGCTCATGTTTAAAAGAAATGCTACATTATGATCCTTTAGAAGAAATTGGACTTGGAAAGGGAGGGCAAATGATTGTTTTAAGATGAATGAGTTTATATTCAAATGTACATGAAGTATAGGACTCTCTTGCTCTTGTCTTATTATTGAGACAAAGATATAAAAGCAGATTGGTTAAAAAAAAAAGAATATGTAATCCAAAAATAAAATAAAGGTCGGTGAGAATAGCCACATCAATCAATCAATCAGTAAAGAACTCTTACTTGATTTCAATTGTTAGATATAGTTAAGTGTTAGATGATGTAACTTAGAATTGGGTATTTGTATTTCTTTGTTTCTTTACACAGAAAAGAAAAAGAGAAAAAGAAAAAAAGAAAAAAGTGGCCATCATAAAATTTTTACTAAAAGGAAACCAAATGCCACTAGTACATGAATAGTATGATCAGTCAATATTCATCAGAGCTATAGGCTGTGATTTAAACATGACTTCTGTTCACATCAAAACATCTGTACACCTGACAGCTTGACGAATGCACCAGGGAAAACACATGGTGTTTGAGTATACAGTTGAAAGCAGCTTTCTATATTCTATCTACCATCTTTTACATTAATGAGTACCATACTTTTTTTATTGGATATTTTCTTTATCTGTATTTCAAATGTTATCACCTTTCCAGGTCTCCCCTCTGGAAACCCTTTATCCCATCCCCCAGCCTCCTGCCTCCATGAGGGTGCTCCCCTACCCCCTACTCACCCACCCACCCAATCCAGCCTTCCCGCCCTGGCATTCCCCTACACTTGGGCACTGAACCTCCACAGTACCAAGGGCCACTCCTCTCACTGTTGTCCAACAAGGCCGTCCTCTGTCACAAATGTTGCCAGAGCCATGGGACCTTCCATGTATACTCTTTGGTTGGTGATCCAGTCCCCTGAGCTCCCAGGATCTGGCTGGTTGACACTGTTGCTTCCCCCATGGGGCTGCAAACTCCCTCACCCCTTCAGTCCCTTCTCCAACTTCTCCATCAGGAACCCCTCATTCAGTCCAATGGTTGGCTGAGAACTTCTGCCTTTGTATTTGTCTGGCTCTGGCAGAGCCTCTCACGAGACAGCAATATCAGGTTCCTGTCAGCAAACACTTCCTGGCATCCATACATCTTTTTAAAGAGGCAGGTAAGCTACAAAATGATTTTCAACTACTAAGAAGGCTAGAGTGAATGAAAACGCTGAGCTGTGCTGGAATTGTAAACAACAACAACAATAATAAAATATGAAGATATATACTAAAATATTCTCTGTTTACATCTCACTTTTAAAACTGTGCTATGACAGCTGCTAATAAGGGTAAAGGCCTCTGCTGCCAGTCTTGATGGCTGGAGTTCAGTGCCAGAGATATATATTATCCAATGTTTGTAAGTTGTCTTCTGAACTCCATTTACGGGCCACAGCAGAGACTTACCCCCATATACACACACACACACACAC
Source organism: Grammomys surdaster (assembly GCF_004785775.1). Classification (NCBI taxonomy): domain Eukaryota; kingdom Metazoa; phylum Chordata; class Mammalia; order Rodentia; family Muridae; genus Grammomys; species Grammomys surdaster. The sequence continues at coordinate 4,802,618 of NW_021604720.1, read as the reverse complement.
TCATACACACACACATGCACACACACTCACACACTCACACACGCATACACAGAGAGAGCACTTATTAATATGTATGTATATAAACTAAATACATACAAATACACATATGCATATATAATATATACATATGTACATATATAAATATATATATATACATACATCAACTAAACCTTAAACGTTGTACTGTAAACTACATATTGTTTTCTAGTATCTTCTACTCCTAAATTTAGTATAGTTTCTCAAATAAGGTACCTGATAAGGAAAAAACCTCCATTTTTCACTAATTTTCTTTAGACAATGTGAAAATATTGAAGTTTTTGTTTAAATAAAATTAAAGGCAAATTGTTCTGTTATATACTTCATAAAAATCAGTTCTAGATGTCAAAATAATACATCATCACCTCTATAAATATTTTCCATCTTACATATCTCCAGATATTATTTATCACTTGAGATTATGATACATTAGGGAGGCTGACTTGTTGGAATATTTCCTAAGAGGTTCAATATTCATTTAGAGTTGGGAAAATATTTATGAAATGGATTGATTTTATTACTAGTTCTGTGATAATTAACTTTCTTATTGTTTTATCAGTGATAATATTATTTATTATCTAATTATCTCAGATTTCACATATGTGTGTTTATATTATAATATATATATTACATACAGTTCTTGTATTTCAAAGAAGATGGACAAATTTGATTACAAACTCAATTGTTAATTTAGAAACAAAACTATAATTTTTATTTTGCTGTTAAATATACCCTTACAGACCTTTCTGTATTTTATTTCTCTACAAAGAAGAAAAATATGGAAGAAAAGGATGGTGAAGGCTGCTAAGATATATTTGCCTATCTGCATTAAGTATACTCTGTCTCTTAGCTCTGACTCTGAACTTGTGCTAACCTTCATCTGACATTATACTTCGATTTAGTAGATGGCCAAGTACTTTATTTTTTCAGAAGTGAAAATAAACAAGATGTCATAAAAAACATTAAGTGTTTCTACCAAATTAAAAAAACAAAACAAAACAAAACCTAAATTGACTTCTGCCTTTCCTTTACAAGTAGTAACTCAGTGCCAAAACCTAGAATCAGTAATTTAGATATTAATGACTGAATTTATCATTACATGATCCTTTTAATAACTGTATATGCTGAATTACAGTTTCCAGCTATATAGGACTGAGAAATTGCTTGTTTGATATTACAGTAAGCACTCCATTGAAATGCTTACAGGCTTCCTTCATTAAATGTGAGTTACATCACAAGAAGTGTAACCAGGTATTGCTGAAAATTTCAATGTCTTTAAAATCTGCCTCCATAGAAGGAAGAATGGATTGATCTGCGGCTATACTCCCATTTCTGGAGTCTTCATGTTTTTAATGAAAGTTGATGGAGGAAACACAAATGAGCAAAGTCTGGCTGCTCACCTCAAGAATGGGGAGCTTGGAAAATTTGTCTGGGCTTCAGCATTTCAAAAACATCCTTTAAAGCTCTGTGTAGCCCAGCTGCTTCCACTGCCTGAATTTGCACTCCTGATTCTAAAAGCACCCCGAAGTAAATCTGTGAGCACTTCTCTTCCCCTTTGACTTACAAAATTATTTGACTTTATCTTAAAAACTGAAATGAAATTTGAGGTGCATTGCTTTGCTCTATACTGATTAAAAATTACTTGTCTTTGTTCCTCAACGAATTGCATCATGACTGCTAAGCAGGCCTTCAATCCAGTCAGAAAACATTTGGTTATCACCACAGCATTCATGTGCATGTTATAACAATGAGTATATCTTGTCAAGATGGTAAATATAATAACTGGCAAGATATACTAATGTCCTTTTGTTATAGATACATCAAAAAATCAAGAAAAGGTTACTAAATTAGGAATGCACAAGAATGCCCCAAATTTGGTAATCTTTATTTACAGAAAGCTTACAACTAAAATTAGTTATACCATTTTGAGACTGAGAGACATTTACTGTCTTGAGAAGAGAAACTACCATCTGTCATATTATTTTAGTGGTACTTCAAGGTCAATACATGGGAAAAAGAAAAAAATACTTGCATAACTAGAGGAAATATTATACTTAGAATAATTCATCAACTCTACAAAAAACAAACAAACAAAAGCAACTGGAAAATGATTGACTTTATTATGATTTAAGATTAATATAAAAAAATGAGTAACTTGTATAGATGCAAATTTCAAGGGTATTGTTTGTAAATCATATAACAGAAAGTTATTATTTTACATCACAAGATATTATTTTAATCATGAATGGAAAAGAAATGGACATTGGAAACTACAAGATATACGGAGAAAATGTAATATAATTGAAGAAGAAATATCCCACCCATAGGTTTGACTACTCAATAAATGCATTGAGGTGTGCATGTACATATTTGTTTCTGTTTTCAGTGTCTTATTTAAGGTTTTACTTTTGTAAACAGACATCATGACCATAGCAACTCTTATAAGGACAACATTTAATTGGGGCAGGCTTACAGGTTTAGAGGTTCAATTCATTATCAAGGCAGGAGCATGGCAGTATACAGGCAAGCATGGCACTGGAGGAGCTGAGAGTTCTACATCTTTGTCTGAAGAGTACTATGGGACAGACTTCCAGGGAGCTAGAACGAGGGCTTTAAAGCCTATACAGACAAATAAATACTTCCTCCAACAAAGCCACACCAACTAATAATGCCACTCCCTGACCTAAGCATATACAGACTATCACAATGAGAGAGAGAGAGAGAGAGAGAGAGAGAGAGAGAGAGAGAGAGAGAGAGAGGTTGAGAGAAAGAGAGAGAGACAGAGATAGATAGATAGATAGATAGATAGATAGATAGATAGATAGATAGATAGATGATAGACTGAACAAGGTACTCCTTCTTAGGTAACATCTAACTTCTATTTGAATCATGGTCTCTCAGAGACCTACACCTTACCAAATAGGCTATAATGGCTGAGTAATATGTCCCATGATCTAGCTCTACTTTCCAGTTTATAGATTAAAGATACATACCACAATACACTGTTTTATTTTGGTATGAGTTCTGGGAATAAAGCCCAAGTCTACTTTTTCAAGGCAATAGCTTTATCAACTGGTGCATACAACGGATACGTTTACATCAGAATGAATATTTCTCAATGAATTCAAGTACAATAAAGTTAAATTGTGCTGTTCTTAAGAGAGTAAGTTTTGATATCATAGTATCTGTAATTTATAATGCATACATGGAACTTTGGCAAAAATTATACAGATAATGAGGAAGAAATAGTCTAATATACTCCCAGGGACTTTATAATTTTAAGAAAAGAGCCTTTCCTTGCCCAAGTAGACATCTACTGTTAATAATCTCTTATGTTAATGTGAAACTTCATAATCACCCTATACATGTAATTTTGACTAGATTGATAATGTATAGATCATATGCATATAGTTACAACCACTGTAATTTCATATGTGCAACAGTGTTTTCATGTGCAGCAAAAATTATTTCACCTCAGATATACGCTATTTCTGGTCCTTAAAAATCATAAAATCTTTGCATCCATGTCTTCTGTGACGATCACTGAGAGTTAGTGAAGAAAGGCTGATAAAGCAATCTAGATTATTTCATAGACTCATAACTTCTTCATATTGACTAGTCAGAAGTCTCTCTACTTATTACTTTAAAATGAAACTTCTGTAATGATGTTTGAGAGACACATTAGTTTATGGGTATTTGTGGTGTGTGTGTGTGTCTGTGTGTGTGTGTTAACTGATTGTATGTGCAGTGAATATAAAAAATCTTGTCAGTATATTATTATGTGTACTGAAAAATAATAATATTAAACTCTTTTATAGGCCTTGTAACCTAACCACCCATAGCCTTTTGTCTCAATGACAGTTTGAGGTGTGAAGTTTGTCTTATGTAGTGGACTTTAAATCTAATAACACAGTAGCTGGAAATCCCATGATTGCAATAGTAATCATATTTTGCCAACCCCAGTGATAGTGCATATCTCAGGGCTCACACTGCATATTTAAGATGAAAAAAGTCGATTTTAGTAAAAATTCTGCATTATGATTTTGTTAAATATTTGAGTTGACTTTGAAACTACAGAAAAAGACAATTTGAGAAGAATGAACACCTCTGCATTTAAGTATTATGAAGATTTAAATTCAAGAGCACAGTACTAAGGTCAATAGATAGATTCACAATGGAATACAGGATTCAGAAATATGGTTTTTTTAAATATTTAAAATTTTTACATATAGGCACTCTGCCTGAGTTTTGTCTGCGTACCATGTACATATGTGTGTGTGTGTGGGGGGGGGAAATAGGCCGAAGTGAGGTGGACGATGTCCCAGGGAGTTTCCACGCTGTGGGTCCCACATACAGGAGAAAGTCTAAGGTTCCAAACGCTGGGGGCTTTGGCAACGGCAGGCCCCAATGACACGAGAAAGTCCTTGGTTCCAAAGGGTTTATCGTCATGGCAGATGGTGGATGGTTCTACAACCCTCACCACCCCTACCCCTCCCCCCAAACTCAGGGCAGTCCTGAGTTAAATAGGGAGGGAGAAAGGGGGAGGTTCTGGGGAAGCATGCTTAATTTGCTCTGCCCTCTGGCCTTCATTAGTATGTAAATTCCTAGGGCCTGACGCCTATGGTCACACCCTCTACCTGTGCACTTTGGGAGGTGCTGTAATGGCCTACGTGACTGAACAATGTAGGTCTATGGAGAAGAGACTGCATGTGAGGACCCTGGGTATTGGGGATGTGGCCGAACTCCTGACGGTTCTCACTTAGAGTCTCAGGGTTCTAGGTCCATGCCCAGCCATGAACCAGGATACCCTTATGTAGTCCCACTTGTGTGGTGCTTGTGAACACCAGAAGAAGGTATCAGAATCCCCAATACTGGAATTACAGATAGGCAATGGAAGTTATGTGCCTTCAGGGGATTTTGGGAATCAAACAAAGGATCTCTGTGAGAACAGCTAATTCTCTCGACTGCTGAATCACTTTTATAAACCCTAACACAGTTTTGATACTTTTGATTAATCAAATTTGGGTAAAAATTCACATGAGTTTTAAAACTGTGAACGTCTAACCATGCCTCAAACTCTCTTTAACATTTACCTGAAAATGTTCACAGGTTCACATGTACAATTTAAAATTTAAAAACATATGATAAGAAGAAAAAAATGTTTGAGCCTTGAAGTTTTATGTATTATAAGCATAATGCATATGGAATTGATGCATTGGCCTGTTTATTTAAGATATTCTTATTAAATACAAAAACAACAGAATGAATTGGGAATTCAAAAATGGTAAAATATTTTAAAATTGTATAACTAATAATGTGCTGTGACTCAAAACATACATACATACATACATACATACATACATGCAGGAAGGATGGACGATGGATGGATGGAAGGAAGGAAGAAAGGAAGAAAGAAAGACAGATAGACAGACAGTGTGAACCTTGGTAATAAATTGCCAGATGATTTGCTCATTTAATTACAGAAAGTTTGTGAAAGGCCAATGATTACTTGAGATAATGTCCAGAATCATTAGTCATTACATAAATGTCATGGAACTGTCACAAGAGTACTTCTCTATAGCCTAATTAGATGTCTAATCTCTTAACACCGAACATGACAAGTGTTGGCACAGAGATGTAGGAATTTGAACATTGAGGCTGGACATTGGAATAAAAAATGTTATTCATTATGTAGAAAAGAATTTTCCCAGTTTAAAAAGGTATATGTGCACGGAGCCTGCCCCGAGCACTGATGATTCTCTTTGGAAGGAAGCCCATTGGGCAGAGCCTCCACAGGGGCAAGATTTGGTCTGCCGAAAGTTTAAATATTTACAATCTGTGATTGGTAGTTATACTGAGGCCAGAAGCAAATGTATCCTGGGGTTAGGTAAAGGATTTATTGCTAGTCCTTCATGTTTTCTGGCCAGGTTGGCATAGCCCATCACTGGCCTGGCTGGTTAACTTTTTGTGAACCAGAAAGGAAGGAAAAGAAAAGAATTAAGATTCTTTTCACAGGCAAATATGCACAGACCCGTATACATTCATACATATAATCACTGGCCTGGACTGACTATCTGTCTCAATCAACTCCAAAAGTATTCATATATGCAAAAATACATAAATATATATCTACATACATACATATAAACACAGAGACATATATATTTGGATAGATGGATGGATGGATGGATGGATGGATGGGGCAGAGGTCTGCACACCACCTCACCACACCATACCATCATTATTTTTTTCTTTACCCTTTTTAGAGGAGAAAGTTCTAGAAAATTACCTCATAGATATAAATATTAAGAAAAATGGTAGTTACAAAATGATGTTGATATTACGTTCCAAGTGATATTTTATTGTATATGCTCATTATAAGTTCAAAGCAGCAATTTCATATGGCCTTTTCTTATCATAGTGCACACTTGAGGCTTCATCCTTGGACTTGAATTATTTTCTTTTCTTGAACACAAGTTTGCCCCAAGCCTGTATCTCTTTTAGTGCAATTATGAAAGCTGATTGTATTTTGTATTATGCAGCCTTTATTAACTAGTATGAGGAATGAGAACATTCTATTATTGATTCTAACTTTATTGCATCTTTCCACTAAAACAATTAAACCCATCTCTTAAAACTTTCTTCTTAAAATTATTTGAATCAAATCAGGAATGCTATCAAATCATTAATTCATCTAAATGGCATTAATTCATGAAAATTCACTTTTATGTTGATCTTCAGGAAATCTGCTCAATGGTGTAGGCATCTGCTCAGGGATTATTATATTAATTTCAAAATGTCAGGCAAAGCATATAAGCTTCAAGAGCAATCCTGAGATGAAGTTTCTTTGGGATTTTCCTCTTAGAGCTAGCCCATTGCAGACTATCCAAAAGGTGTGGGTCATCTCCAGGAAGGCCACCTGCTAGTCTTAAAAGGAAATACAAGTGTGTTGGGGTTGGTCACTTGCTCAGCAGGTCAAGCTGCTTGCTGCCAAGTATGAGGACCTGAGATAGATCTCTAGGACACACACAGTAAAAGGGGAAAACCTACTCCCACCAATTGTTCTCTGACTGTCACATCACTGTGATATGTAGGCACACATACATACACACACAGACATTGTACCTAGATACAAGTAGTAAATAATAAAATTATAATCTTTTCAAATGTGCTTATTGCTTTCACTAAATGATAATAAAATTCAAAGCAAGCAGTGAAAATAGGAACACATTTATCAGCCCTTTAGGATTTATAAATAAAGTCACCTAACATTACTGTAGACTGATCCTTCACTGTCCCTTGGGGGAAAAATTATTAACTGTTAGGGAAGTAATAATGTCCTATATCCCTTGATATTTGTGAGCATAAATTCCTTGTGTGATAGAAAGAATAATGATGATGAACAAAGGAAATCAGATAAATCCAAATACATACAATCTTGATTCTTACATATGATATTTCCAATCTATAAATAATAAAGGTTGTGCTCTAGAATGTAAACTTACAGAAAAAGAGTTCCTTTAAAGGGTAAGGACTTCATTCATTTATTCCACTCCATATGAAGGATAGCCTTTATTTGTCCAAAGACTTGTACAAAGGAGCCTAACTTGTATGAGAATTAAATTATCTCAAAATTCAAATGGTTAAATATTATGGTATAATCCTATAAAATAAATTTAGATGAAATGAGCCTTTAGAATGGGACATATTGTTTTATTCCAGTGGCAAGAGATAGTGAGATGAAATACATGAGACCAGGAAAGGTTAGAAGTAGGAGATTAGCAAAATGTTGTGATGCTTGCATGAATGATTCACTTGAGAAACTTAGCACTTATTATAATGTAAGCCTATGTATCTCATTTTATCCATTTTTCCCGCAAAAATATGATTGATTTAAGAAGTCCCAAGTCTTTATTCAGTTTATGCTTGAATCAAATACTTGTTTGCATATGGAACATAGTTATTTATATCTCATAATATATAAATACTAATGTGAAAAAACACTTATCTCCTTATATTTCTCACACCCTGAAATCTCTTTTGGCATATTGACAATAACTTGCTCCAGTTTTCTATATAATAAATGCTTATGTCTCTTGTTTTAATCATGGTATTTCCTCTGTCAACATCAGCCACCTACCTTACGTTTTTACTTATCCTTCCTCCTGCTAATCTTCCTCTGTGTTCTAAAGCTATATCTAAAGTATTGTTCACATACTACGACAATGATGTGTGTGTTCTTACATTAAATCTTAGCTATGCAAAAGAAACTATGCAGACCATAAACCCTAGAAACCTAAAGCTAGAAAACAGTAATGTATATCATATGTGAGTGCAGCTAGCTAAAGTGTGCATCACTTCTTCCATGTACTTCCATGGCTTGAAAGAACCAGTGATTATGGGTCTTATTCAATATATATGCATCTCTTATAATGCGATTACTTTAATCATTTTCAAGGTCTTCTGTAAACAAGTACCAGATGAGAATAGACTTATACAAACAATATCATATAGCATTTTTACTATAAAGCCATATTATGTGAAAAAACAAGATAGACAATTCATTAATTTTGACTAAACTGCATACAAACAAGAATACACATTTTATTCTGAAATGAGGTAATTCAAGAATCATGTTAGACTTTAAGTCTTATGATGATGGCAAATAACAAATATCCACAAAAATATATTTATTACTGAAAATAGTCATGAGGGTCTCCTTTGGAATATGAATGAGACAATGAAAATCTGAATAAATAAAATAACTTTTGATTGTTTTAATTGTAATACAGAGCTGTTTGTTTCCAACCACTACTCAATAAAAAGGAGACTGTTAGCAAAACCTACAAAACCTATTATGCTACAATATCTCAATACTATGAATCATAAAATACAGATGTTCTATATTAAAATCTTAAATAATTGACCAAATTTAAATGTAAATGTATATGGCATCTACTTTATCTGCCAAATAATTACAGTAGAGAAGAACTGTATTATAGTCATATTAGTTATCTGTTTCAGAGAAACAAACCTAATAACAACATACACATTCATACATATGTGTGTATATGTCAGAGTGATTTATGTAAGTATCTGGCTTATGAAATTGTGAGGTTGAAAAGTTTCAAATGAGTGAAACTATGGTACAGATCTAGGAGAGATATTGGTTTAAGTAAAAACATCAATTGTTTTAAGCCTCGAGAAGACCTCATCTTTCTATTTGAGTCTGAAGGCAGGTGAATACCCATTTGAAAGTCAGACAGTAGAAATCATATTCTCAATCTGAGGGAGACACAGAATTTTGTTTTATTCAGAACAATATGTAATAAGATGTGGTCTCTCTATGTGTTCTGAAGCAACATTTCTCCTAATTATAAAAGTCTTAAAGTTTTGGTAGAGAATATCATGCAGCTAGAAAATGACAGAAACTTATTGAGTTAAGAAGGGGCTTACTGGGAGATGCAAACCTTGAATGATTTACTTTTGAGGAAAATATAAACTCTGCTCCCTTCTCTTTGTTTCACTGCTCATGACGAAACAGGGTTTTGCCTTGCCATGTTATAGTGCCTCATCACATGATTAAACTCAATGGGTCAATGACTCAAGGTAACTATACCTTGGATCATGTCGTAATTCCATCTTTACTTCCTCCAGGAAAAATGCATGCTAATTCCCATATGGCTGGCTCTACTAGTTTACATACCACCAGACATGTTTCCTATATTCTTACTACCATTTCTTTTCAGGTTTGTTTTCTTTTTTTTTTTCTGGTTGCTCTTGTTGCTATTTTAATTGGATGAGGCAAAACCTCAATGTTATTTTAATTGCATTTCTCTGATGGGTAAGGATGTTGAAACTGTGTCTAAACATGAATAACTATCAACAGAGTTTAATGATATGCGCTTATAGAAGTTCATAAATGCATTGTTATTACTAAAATATTAAAAACAATAAAAATAGTAGAGGGAAGAAAAAGTAAATGAGGCTTCACTACATTCAGAATGCTCCAGTCCTCTCCAATGTTCTTTAAGACACCAATTACTTTCTACTTGAGAATACTCTGTTAGTGTGATTGCTTGAAGCTGTATAGCCTCAGTCTTCTGTGATACTGATTTTCATGGTGTGAATTTTCAGTGACACCACTGGCACACATTCGAGTATCACACATTCTTTTCCTGATGAACTGATTAGTCCATCCAGATGGACTCGGAAAATGTCCTCCCTTTAGCCTCTGGGGCTCTACCTTTGTCGGGTGAATAGATATTTCCTTAAATCTACCTATGGATAGTTACAATGCAGTAAAACAAGCAATAAGATAGATATGGCAGTATAGTACCCATGCTATTCTAAGAGAAGACAACTGGCAAGTGGTATGGTCAAACTGCTATTGCTGGAAAGAGACAGAATGATCACAGCATCTCTTTAAAAGAAAGCATTCAATTGGAGCTAGCTTAAAGGTTAAGACATTTAGTCCATGATCACTATGGCTGGAAGTATAGAAGCACATGGTCCTGGAGAGGAAGCTGAGAGTTCTGTCTTATCAGGCAGCTATAAAAGAGAAAGCCGCTGGGCCTGGTTTGAGCTTCTGAAACCTTATAGCCCAATCCCAGAAATGAGGCCACACCTACTACATATCCTAATTTTTTCAGGTAATGTCTCTTTGAGCCTCCAGTGGCCATATTCATTCAAATCATCACAGAAAATATATTTTCAAAATAATGTTGAATCTCAAAGTTATTATTCATTTGTGATATGTCAAAACGTCTAAAGCACATATTAAAATGTACCATATTATAAAAAATGGTTGACTTTATTTGAAGGGTTTTATAGTTTACCTTCTATAGTCATGAACTGATGACTGTGTTGTCAGCCAATGGACTGATGGAAAATGGACAGATTGTAAATGTTTATGCATATAGAAAGACTAGACCATTGGTGTGTTCTTAATTGAGTTAATGCGAACCTATCAAAATTGCAGGACTTAGAGCCAAGAGGAAGCAGGTTGTTTAAAGTATACCAGTAAAGGGAATGTTCTCTGTAAGGTCTCTGGCAATAGTCTATATCTCTTTGCCTCCAGCAGCAACAAAGTGAATAGTTTTGCTCTGCTTCATCTTTCCAGGATATCACTATTCCAAGAAACATATGAAATACAGTTTCTTCTTCTCTCAATTTCAAAATAAAGATTTGAAACCATACTTGAGAACCCTTTCTTATTTTTTAACATAACCAAAATGAATGAAACCATTATCAAGTAATTTCTTAGAACTTGAGTTTGAATCCATCATCAAGTACTTTCTTTGAACTCTAATTTTCACAACTTAACCTGTCACACTAATTATCTTAGACATTCAGTGATAGGTTCAGAATACTATACCAAAGGCTGACAAGGGAAGACAAACCTTGTAGTAGATGTGGTCACTCGGCTTTATTTTTAGGAATTTGGCTGCTAAAGTCATCAACTTTCTTCATGGAAGAAGGAAAAAATTAATGTAATTATCGTTGTGCTTGGTTGTTTAGCTGATCCTGCATTCAAAAACACTGAAGTCATTTTCAATAAATTTTAAAGGGGTGTATTATTTTTGTAATAGAAGATTTTTATGTTAATATATACTAATCTTTCTGATTGGACAGGTATCGATATGAGAATTCAAAGCCAATATATAGTTCTTAGTTATTCTGAAATAAAAAAGGAAAACAATATCTGAACAAAAAGCAATAATCAAGTAATAAGATATTATGTTTATACACACACACACACACACACACACATATATATTCCATCAAGTACTGAAACAATCCCAAGTTGTGACATAGTTTTCATCTGAGACTATAGAGTGAATTATGTGAATATGGAAGTTATGGAAGAAAATGATAAATCTAAACTATGAAACTTTAATACATATGATCTACTTTCCAGTATATCTCTATAAATGGTAAACTTTAAACTGAGAATTAAGCAAGTTGTTAAAAATGTTAAATATAATTAACACTGATACCCCATTTATTGAAACTTCTGTTTATAGAAGTCATGAAATACATTTGTTTGCAATTGATCAATTTGTCCCACTGAAGAGAGCTATTAACTTCTACATGAGTTATCTCTTTTTGAGATCTTAGTCAGTTGCTTACAATGAATAATTTCAACTGGAGAAACTTGAATAGCCTGGAGGTCAGTGGGAAACTGTAATTGCTTCTACCTCCCCAGAGCAATTTTAACAGCTATCTTACTACCCTGGGAATGACATTTTTATGTCCCATTAGTGATAAGTGTTATCTTTATACTGTTCATGACAATTTTTCAATCTGCTGATATGTGAGCATTTACATAGCTGCAATCCAATTATTTTCAATTGCAAGAAGTATGTAACACATCTTCAAAGTTCAAATGTGCTTGCTGAGTGAGTGGAAGACAATGTTAGGGTTGTGAATTTTCATATGGTAATTTATATAAAATCACTGACACTTATTACTAATGAGTGTCTCAGTGGCTAGAGTTTGGTAGAGAAGGTTGCTTTTATTTTAAAGAAATAAAAACATCTGTCGGTTTCTATATGCTAGGTACTCATGGAAGTGAAAAATCTTGTGCAAGTGTAGAACCTTCCAGAAGCTTAAATAATAGAGCATTTCAATCATTTTTCCTGAGCAACCTATCTGTAAGAATCTTACTATAAGTCATGTGGAAGTTAAGGAAGGTTTATCCTGTAGAAATGAATCAGTATGCAAAATATTGCTTTGCAAGCAAACACATATGAGGTCTGATGCATAGCATAAATGTGAAAGGAATGCTAAGCGAAAAGAGCTCGGTGTGTCAAGGCTCATAAAGCACAGACAGGGGGATCAACCTAGCCAATTGTTAAATTCCAGTTTCATTAAGAGATACAGTATCAAAAAATAAGGTGGAATGTGATTGAAAAGTACACGATATTGGCCTCCATATTAATATACACATGCATACATACATGCACACCCACATGAATAGACACAAACATATAACACACACTCATACATATATTGATTCAAGATAAAAAGAGGAGTTTAAGAAGAGTTAACAATATTAGCCTTGTATATCTGCTTCACCAATAGATAAGGTCTTCATTCAGTCATCACTAGAGAAGCTTCTTTTTGTCATGTATAACAACTAGAACTGAGACCCAAAACAGGACAACATACATAGAGTGAGACATATATTGGAGCATTCCTCTTTAACAGAATGTCCTTAGCAAAGCAACACAGCAGGAATCAAGAACCTATATAAAAGAGGAGGCAGAAAGATGTAACAACCAGATATCCTGTATGAATTCAAGTAAATAATCTGCTCAAGACACAAAAGGACTGATACACATTTAAACACACAATGTGTGATCCCTTTCTCATACAAATCTGCAAAGTTATGTGATATGACATTCAAGAGCAAAAGTGTGTGGTTACATGAAAGGAAATTAATATTTTGAGTAAAGACCTAATCAAGGTTAAGAGTTTTCCATTTAAAAAATAAGAAGTAATTTAGTATATAATTTAATATGTGATTTTATAGTCCCACATTATGTTCATTTTGTATGTTTCTATGTGCCCAATCTTTATTTGGTTGCACACAAAAGTTATATTTGTAAGCATTATAGTCAATCCATTTGGATTAAATGGGATATTTATGTTTGTCAGCTTAGCAGTTTGCAAAAATAAAAACAGGGTCTTGTATATTTTAGGAAGATTCTCTAATGCAATCCTTTTAATAATTCTTAGTAAGGAAGTTTTCTTTATCAAATTATTGGCTGAAATAGTCAAAGAATAGGGGAGGTTCAAGATACTGACACATTCTGATACAGAAAACATTAGAATGGCTGCAACTTAAAGACCTGATTTAGGAAGATATTAAGCTTTATAAACAAGATAACAAGATGAGAAATTTTATTTGAGAACACAAATGTCAATTACACTATCTAAAATAAAATCACGAATACTCATTATGGATATATGAACTATATACTGCAGCAAAATGTTACTATTACATTGAAAAGATAAATAATTGGGCAACTCACATAAAGTGGTTCAGTTATGGGAGACAAAGAGCATTCAGTAAGACCAAGAGAGCATTTAATATCTGTGGGGCATAGGCACGTGAAAAAACCCATAGAGCTTATGAATAGGATTGTTGAATGGATTGCTTTATGGGCTCACTGCTTTTAATGCCTGTCACTGTTTGTAGTAGTCTGGAGCAGTAAAAGTAGCAACTATGTAAATCCTTCACAAAGTATACTGTTCAAAATTACAGTCAAAGGTGACCACTCACTAATAAAGGTATTTTCATATATATATGAAGTAAAATATGTCAAATGTAAATCTAGAATTAAATTCATTAAAGAGAAGATTTTATTGACTTGTTCTACTATCAAGGATGAGGTAACCGAGAAAATAAATATATGATTCAAAATTAATTAGTCAAATAAATTATTAAAAATTACACTTAGTAAACAGGACTTATCTGATTAAATTTGTAGAAATAAGTATGGCCAGGAAGGAAGTGCAACTTTTTGAAAAATCATCTGTTTTAGTCATGAAAATGCTCTTCTTTAGAACAAATACGTTTTTAAATTTATTGTCATGTGGAGATTCTTATTTCCTTTCAATTTCTTATCTTGCTTCTCTGATATAATAAATATAATATAATATAATATAATATAATATAATATAATATAATATAA
>NW_021604720.1:4744982-4787870 GCF_004785775.1 Grammomys surdaster | reverse complement strand
AATATAATATAATATAATATAATATAATATAATATAATATAATATAATATAGAATCACAGGTGAGCAATATTTCATATGTTAAAATATTTCATGATCTTAATCCAATGACCAGCAGTTTGAAGGTTCTAAAATTTAGCATCATCTTAGCATAATTGATTAATTCTGCCTCATCAGATTTATCTCCTCTTTCTCCTCTCTAATGCTATGCATTTTTGTCTGTCTGTCTGTCTGTCTGTCTGTCTGTCTGTTCCTCTGTCTCTCTGTCTGTATGTTTGTATGTCTGTATGTCATATATAATATGGGTACAAACATTTCCTATGTGATTTTATTTTTAAAATTTATTTTTACTTGTGTGTCCATATGTGTGCATGTGTGTGCATGTGAGTATAGTTGTGTACACAGCCAGCCATAGAACACTTTGGATCCTCTAAAGCTTCAAGTATAGTGTTTAGGATGCCGGCATCCCAATTTTGGTCTGCTGCTAGAACAGCAAGAGCTTTGTGACTATTGAGCCATCTCTCCAGCTCCCTCTCGCTTTGACAAACTAAGTGCTCATGTGTGCCATTCGATCTTCAACTAACTGAAATTTCAAGGATAATCTGAAACCTGTACTCCTGCTATATTTCATCATTGGAGTGCCAGGATTACTGCTATGTAGCAGCAGACCCGTTTTTGGTATATTTTGTTTATTTTTTCATCATATGAAATTTTACAAACAATTATACAACAAGTATAATACTACAAATTCCTTCCCTTAGAAATTTTTGTTTTATTTTAATATTAAATATCAGCTATACTGTCATGGTCCATTACATTGCAGTTTTTCTTATATAAAACTTCTCGTTGCATATCTGTATGCTGTTTTCATGCTGACATTCTATTCTCCAGCTAATTTTACCTTGAAAACATAATCAAAACAACCTGGGATCTACAAACAATAATTAATCCAAAATTACCTGAGGAATTTAAAAGGTTCTCATCTTGCTTCCTGGCATTATAGGCATTTCTTATTAAAAGTCTCTGTAGAAGACATTTGGCATATATTTATAAACTAAATCAAGACAGATTATCACAATAGCTAGTCAAATAATTAATTTTGAAGCATTAGCCCTGGAGTTTGGGTGGGCCAAACTATTTGATATAATATTCTTAACCACTGTCTATATAAAGCAGGATTCCTTTAAAATAAAACAAAATCATGTTAAGTAAAAAAAAAATATATAAACAGAATTAATTAATGGATTAATTGCTGCATCTTCTCAATGTTAGACCCAGTAATAAAATTTATATAAGGATATTACTTACAAGATTGTGTGTGTAGTTATATTCCTGTTAGTAAAATATGCAAGTTTTACCTTTATTTACCTATGAAAAGAAACAATAGTAAAATTCAGATTCACAAACATTAATTTCATGCTTTCAGTTGTAGCATGCAATCATAATAGTTGATTTAGGTTAATGCCAACTGGCAAAAATCAAAATAAGCCAAGAAATTTATAAATTACATTCAGTAACTAGATTAGGATAAAACTTAGAAGGGAGAGTTTTTTTTTTTAAGGTGGTAGTAAAGTCTTATGTTACCTACATTATATGACAATTGAGATTTTGAAATTCACCAACAATTTCACAAAATACTTTTTAAAATCTAACTGAACATCCTTTGAAAAAATTAATGTAAACTGAAATTTTCCAGGAATATTGAAATTTGAACACTTTTCATTATAAGTTAATGATAAACTTGTTACCAGAAGTCAGAAGTCACAGGTGTGCAGAATAACAATTTAAAATTAGAAGAAACAATGCTCAGATTTCCAGAAATCAAAACAAAAACAGAAAACAAAAGAAACAATTGGACCATATGTAGTTAACCTTCAAAATTGGGGAACACAAATTAATACTAAATGTAACACTCAGGTATCATAGAGTGTATCCTGAAGAAACATTCTTTTGCAAAGAATGAATGGCTCAGAATATTTTCAAAGTTTGAAGAAAACAAATTATTATGACCTTTACATACTTGTGTTCCCATAATTTGTATGTTGAGATCTATTCCCCAGAGGAATGGTCTTGGGTGCCTGATAATAAGATGGCAAGGGTTCTACCCTTGCAAAACAGGTACCTCCTTTAGAAATGTGTTCATACAGGTTTTCCTTCCCTTCCAGATCCAGAGGGAAAGTGCTGTTTTCAAATGACTGCAAACCTTTCAACCATACTGAGTAGTTTGTACTAGACCAGTTTTTCTCAAACTTTCTAATACTTTGATCCCTTAATATACTTTCTCATGTTTTGGTGAACTCTAACCATAAAATTATTTTTGTGGTTTACTCAAAACTGTAATTTTTCTACTGTTATGAATTCTTATGTTTATATCATGTGTTTTCTGATGGTCTTAGCCAATGTCTGTGAAAGGTTGCTGTTCCCTCAAAGGCATTGCCTGTTCCAACATGACAATTGCTACACTAGATCTTGAAGATTCCAATGTACAGAATTGTAATAGCCTGTTTCTGTTGTTTATAATTCACTAATTTGACACTTTCTTTTATTTTTGTATAACAAAACCTGAAGACTAAGTGGAGAAAGTTTTAAACCAAATGCCATGTCCCACATCAGAAAGGTACCTTCTGGTAAACCCTAAACTTCTAAGCTTACTGGGGAGCCATTTTGGAAATTAAGTAAAACACATGACTGAGCCAAAGCCTGTTGCTTTAACACTGCTTCTCCTTAAGATTGCAGGCTTATGTCCCTTTAACCAATTCACTCCAGATGGAAGCTTTCCAGTTACTCCATATTCATACCTGGAGAAAGACACAAGATTTACCATCAGGCCAGTATTTTTATCTCTGGTCAGCACTGAAATGTTATTAATTTCCTGGGATACAGTGAGGCTGTAAGTTATTTCTCTATCAGACTACATAGCAGATTGGAAATCCATGTTCTTTGTCTAGTTGTCCTAAGGAATATTTCCACGGGAAAAGAAAATCTTTTTCCTTCCACCTTGCCCCCTACTACTGTGGTATCTCCACTCTGACATAGAGAATGATCCAAAAGGTTCCATTAACAGTAGTTTCCCTACCCTTATGCCTGCATTTTTTGTTGTCCAGTTAGTACTTCACTGTCAAACCTAACTTAGCCTGATCTCTGGGTGAATACTACAGCAGATGTTTTACAGTATTGTTCTTATCCATGTCTGTATAGATTTACTGTTCTAAAACCTTTGAATATTTTCACCCTGATCATGTAGTAGTGGAAGCTTCATACAATCTGAGGGATTAGTACAAGCAAGCAATGGGATAGGCAGAGGACACTGTTTCAAAATCATGATATAAATACTTAGTTTCTGAGGAAATTATTCTAAAATATGCAATTCAACTTTTGATAAATGCAGATAGTGAGTACTTCTTAAATCATTACTAACAGAAGTAACCACTGAGTTTAAATGCCATAACACTGATACTTTTTAAAACTTTGAGCAGATATGTAAGAGGGTTTGCATTTTGCCTAGGAAAACGCACCAGAGCTAATCCAAATGTTGGTATGAAATATAAATGAAGTTATTTATTAGATATTATAACTCAAACTTTACCTGCTCATTAATATAAATGAGTTCTATGACTTACAGTCCTGGAATCTGCAACACAAAAATAATTGGATCATACTTGAACAGCAAATTGTGCTTAATTCCTTTTATTTAACATAAAAATGCTGATTCTACTCAAACATTATAGTTAGGGAATAATCAGCACACATATGCATATGTGCATTTACAATGCAGCCCTATTTATGAGATAGAAGCAACTAATCAATCGTTAGATAACTCAACATTTCAGTAAATAAAACCATTAATCTACCAATGCTCACGATACAACTAAACTTTACCTTTGACCCTTGAAAATAGTTTCATTCCCATCCCCCAGATTTTTCATTAATTTCCTCAGTAGTAAAATTCAAGAATTGGTGGGAGGTAGAACAAATTGGTTATTCTTAGCTGTATAGAGCTAATCTACAGACCAGGTTTCAGTGTATAATCCCAGACTCTACATTCCCATTATATGTGTTCAAAGAAGAGTCTAAGTGGTAAAGTTGCCAATCCTTAAAGGATCTTTGTGTGTGAGGAGACTTGTGTGCTCAACAATATTATATGTTTGTGAACACCAGAGAAGAAGGGTGGGGTGGGTATTTGACTGACTTTTATATAACTCTCTTTATTATTGTCCTGCTAGATATAGAGCTTGGATCTTCAGATACGGTGGCAAGCGACCCTCCTATCTCTGCCCTCCTCCCCAGTGCTGGGGTCTCAGGTATGCACACTTTTATATGGGTGCTGGGTCTCCGATATATATATATATATATATATATATATATATATATATATATATATATATATATTCAGTAAGCACTGTCCTACTGAGTTATCTCCTGAAGTCCAAATCATGTAAACAATGATTGATTCCAGCTACCCTTTTCGAATGTCCTAAAAGCCGTGTTTTACAGGGACCCCATGCCTCTAGTAGAATCATGCTGTATAGTGTTTTTATTTCTCTCCTATTCATTATTTCCCTATTATTTAGTGTGTTTGTTACTGAAAGAATAACATAGATTTTCTCAAGGTCTTTGTCTTGAACAGTGGCTTCGATCAGACCTTCTGCTATTGTAGTTCCCACAGAAGGAAAGTACTCCCCAAACCACATTAACCCTTCCTGGACAGATTCTGGATTTTCTGTGCTATTCTTTTCTGCAAAGTTCTCAGTTATATTTTGCTTTTGAAACAGAAGGCTTTTTGACTATCGCTGATTTCTTTCTATAGCTGTGAATGAACTTTCCTTGGTTTATTCCTGGTAGTTTCTAGAGGTACCTACTTTTTTATTCTGATGTATTAAAATTCACATTTTATTCATATGTAAATTGAATCACAATATGACATAAATGTATCAAGAACTTCCTTTGTACTTTTTCTAGCTTATACCTACATGAATCTTTTATGTTGTCATACATCCAACTATGTCCTGCATGAAGTGATAGTCAGAGATGAATCTTTCTGCTGACAGCAACAGCAGTACAATTATCATAATTCTCCAATCCACTTCTCTGCTACTTAGAGAATCTGAAGGGATCATTACCCAGATGATCAAACTATTTATCTGTCACTATAAAATAAAGCCAAGTGGACAGAGAGATAAATGAAGCAAATATCTGGAGCCCAGAATAGAAAAAGATTTTAATTTTAAAAATATATACAAAATAAGTGTCAGTAAAATGTGATATGAAAACAAAAGTTATTAAAAGAAAAAAATGGCAAAGTGAATTTCCTCAGCTGGATTAATTCTTCTGAAAGGGAAGAACTGGTTAAATAAATCCCCATGTCATCATTTACAGCATCTGTTTGTCTCTCTATGAGAGTTTTAAAGTGAAGTGCAGGCACATATTTCAATGCAACTCATAATGTGATTAATAAGGGCAGAACAATACAAGAACATAAAACTGCCCTGTATCCTTCATCTGTTCTTCTGGAGCAGTGATTAACCTTTGAGTTTATGAGTATTTTTGCGCTTGCTTCAGATAAAGTATTTTATGAGTTCTTTCCTCCCAGGCAACTTGGATTAAACTTATCAGGTTCAGGAAAATAGGGACCCATTATGACTGTTCCCCTTGAAATCATAATCTTTTTTGCTATGTCATCTGAACATTCTCTTCACAGACCAGATGGAAACATCAAGATACAGACAAGACAACTTGTTAAGTTCACATTTTACCCGTGTGTATGATTCATGCTTAATCGATTTGCAGTCCCACCTAAAGTTAGATTGTTGACCCTGATGAAGGCTGAGAATATGGAAAGATCATTCTTTGCACCCCATTAATTCCTATTTGGAATGGTTCCTGGCTTTACAAGACCCTTTTGCCAGCATATTCATTGATGACGGATTACTCCTCAGTGTCGAAATAAGGCAGAATCAGGAGAATTTATTTCTCAGTAAATTCCTAATGAAATAGAAAAATGTGTTGGGGTATCTGGAACTTCAATAGCATATCTCCCTCCAAAACTAACAAGTTTTAAAGAAACACAGCTGCTTTGGCCAATATCCTGAGATTCTACAGATATCTCATTTATGGGAGGGATGCTTGGCACAGCTTCAGAGGGGGCAGTCTCTCTGTGATAAGGGACTCAAATATACTCTGCTTTCCATATTCTGTCAGTTGACATCTTCATCATATTTTTAAAATGGTCCTCATTTTACTCCTCTTATGCAGAGACCTTTCATCCAAGGATCAGTGGGAATCCATTCCAAGCTAGGTCAGCATCTCCAGATCATTTTGGTTTTAAACTTTCTTGTTTTTCTTTAATATGAGTAATGACCTCTCCTGGTGGGAAGACGGATATGGAAAACAGTGTTTCCAGTCCATAAACCTCACTATGTAATTTTAAATTGATGATAGTAATGGAAAATGATGAAGAGAACAAGGGAGGAGAGATGGAGAGGATATATGAGACTTTAAAGTTAGCACTTCACAAAAGACTACAGTGTTTGGTAACACAAAAAATATGTGTGTCCCAAAAAGATTATTTTCAGAGTAGATAGAACAAAATCATACAAAAACAAAAAGGAAGTATTTGTAAGTACTCTGTGATAGTTAGGGGAAACATATGGATGACTACAGGAATGGTACCAAGACAAAACTTTGTTTGCTTCAGAAACAAAGCCAATCAAAATCACAATGAGAAGAACTTCATCAGATAAGCTGCATGAGACAATTTCCCCATGAAACTTTGATGTGACATTCAATGTTATGGTCAAGCATAGGTGTTGCATTGGTCATTTTGTACAATTATAATCCTTGATAATTTTTGGCCTTGAATCATACAGACTCAAAGATTTTTTTATTAAAATTATTTTGTTTTCATATATATTATATTCTGATCAGAGTTTACCCACTGACAACTGCTCCAAGGTCTTTTTCACTTATGCCTCCAAACACCTTTTTAGAATATTACTTTAAGAACTTTTCAATGACCACAAATCACTAATGAAGAAGATGGATAATCTCAGACTTTGATATATGTGATAGTTAATTTTTTTAATTCTCCTAATTATCATACACACACACACACACACACACACACACAAATATAAATACACATTCACAGAAAGAGATAGAGACAGTCAGAGACAGAGACAGACACAGAGAGACAGAATAAGGGAGACAGACAGATAAAGAAACAAAGACAGACAAAAGAGTAAAACAAACATACACATTCATAGACTCAGAGAGGAAGCACCAACAAATAAAAATATTCCTAAAATAACATTAATTTTGGATTTTACCTTATGATTCTCAAAAAAAAATGTTGAAGTTTGTTATTTTGGAGCTAACTTAAAGTACACTGGAATAGGTCTCGTCACAGATTTTAAAATTACAGCATTTATTTTCCATCAGTTTTGTTAGATTCTTACGGTGTCATTCTTTTTTTTTGTTGGATATTTTTATTATTTACATTTCAGATGTCATCCCCTTTGCCAATTTCCTCTCCCTAGAACCCCCCTATCCTATCCCCCCCTTCCTTTATGCTTTTATACCATTTTAATTACATGCAAGCATTAAGGTCAGTTCTAAGTTGAGGAACTAGCAATACAACAAATTCAAATAGTCAAGGAACAAGCAGGTCAATAAACACAAATAGTCAAAAAGCAAGCAAGATAATAAACAAAATTCCATGAACATTTCCGTTATCACTGTTTCTAAGGGCTTATCAGGACGATCAAAATATCTGAGCCAACTTCCCTGTCCTAGCCCAAAGTCATTTTCACGTCTGAAGCCTACTTTCTTGTTCTAGCCTAAAATTTAGATTCTTGCCTGAAATTACTTCTTTGTTCTACCCTAATATTTCGATTCCTGCCTAAAATTACTTCTTTGTTCTAGCCTAAAGTCAGATCCTGCCTGACGCCTACTTCCTTGTCCTTGGCCAATGTCATATTCCTGCCAAGCAGCCCATTTCTTTGTCCTTGGCTCATGTCAGATTCTTGTTATAGTGTCAATCTATGCAAACATGGTGAACATAGTATACAACTACCTTTCACAATTGGATTGATGCCTATTTGAATGGGATTCACACCCTTAAGTGTGACAGAGTGAATACAAAGCAGTATAGACAAAACATGCTTGTGTAAACTATAGTCATTCTTTTCATATGTAGACATGACATACCAAAAAATATGTCTCTGATAAGAAAACTTCATTACCTTCAGTTCTGTGGAACAAAGGCTGAACTAGGATAATCAGAAAAATTATTTCCCTCCTTCATCGGTATTTACTTGACATAGTTAACAATGGTGTTACTACTTTATAACTTTTGGGTACCATCTTCCCTTTCATTCCTACCTCTTTCTTCTGTGCCCTCTGAAAGTTGCTAGCAATAAACAACAAAATATTTTACATACAAGAAGAATTATAAAGCATAATTATACACACACACACACAGAAGCACAGACACACACAAACACACACACATCATTATCTTCCATCCAGTTTTATCAATAGTTAATTGGTTTCCTAATTAAATTCTCACTTCTGTAGAGGTAGTCATTTTCCTCCATCTCTGCTGATCAACTAAAAAGAAATTTGGGGGCTTTTATGTATCTATCAGCATCCATATGGAAATCAGACATTTATACTTCATGGATTCTGCGTATAAAGCACAGTAACCTGGGTTTTAGCAATCATCCTCCAGCTCAAGGGGGATTCTTTTCCTTTTGCTTTGAAAGTTAAATCTCTTACCTTATCATCACTCTTTTTATACCCGGTTTCTTTAGAATACTTTGCTATTTCATCATCTATACTATTGAGACTTTCAGCAAATTGGCATATCAGTTTAGTGATTCTCTTGTCTTTTGTTCCAACAAAACTGTTCAATTTATTGGTTATTTCATGGCAAATCTTGACCCTACCTGGAATTTCAGTCTTAAACTCAATCACAAATCACACCCCTCACTAAATAATCTCTAATTAGGTGCTTTAGTCCCTCAACATTCTGTGCAAATCAACCTGTCGCTGGGATTTGGATTTGAGGTTTCAAAATCCCAAGCTAGGTCCAGTGTCCTCCTTCTTCCGTCTGCCCGCAGATTCAAATGTAGAACTCTCAGCTACTTCTCCGTTATTGTTTGCCTGTGCATCCCCACCATGATTACAATAGACTAAACCCTCTAAAACTGTAAGCATCAGCCAAATAAATGCTGATCAGAACTGCCTTAGACATAATATCTTCACAACGATAGAACTCATACCTAAGACACTGGCTTATGTCAACCTTCAATTTATCAAACTTCTGTCTTCATCATGCATCATGTTTTTCATGATTTTCATCATGTTCTTCTTTATTCAGAATGAATCCTCAATTGGCTTGACTCATCATTTTAGGATGACCTCAAATTCCTTACTCCATATGTTTGTGCCACTTGAACAACACAACAAAGTTTTACTAAGCCCAAATACTTCCTTTTTGTACTCTATTTTTGTAGTAAGCAAGTGTGTAAAACACAAATTTGGTTCTCAACTTAAATTTATAATATACCCCAAATATTAACTCATATTAATGACTCTCAACTACTATTCTATTTCTCTGATATTAGCACATAATTTTCAAAAGTTACATTAAACTATAGAATTTCTTATTTTCCCCTCATGATTGTCCATTAGACAGTGCGTTACATTCCACTTCACTGAAAATATAATAAGAAATTATATATTTTATATTCTACCAACACACCTATTTTTTTATAGGAATCTATGGCAAGATATTGTCTATCCTTAGTCTATCTATTGTCAAACATGTTTTATTTTCCTGTTTTCACAGTGTGCTTTTTTCCAATTGACTCTTTTGACAAGTATTAAATTTTGTATACTTCCTTTATTCTAAAGATCTATTATATACCCTTTCCATTGTAGATAAAACTAACTTTAATCCATCCCTTGGAGACAACATTTCAATAAAGGAAATACTTCCATAGTACCACCTCAGTATTCTAAGCAATTACAAGATACTACTGATCATAAATTGCATGCTGTGTGTTTATATAGGCTTTGCTCCATTATTTCAGAAGGTCTAATTCTTTTGATGTCTTCACTCTCCTTTGTTTCTCCCATTTCTTCTACCTCCCCTTCAATGTTACCTCTGGAGCTCTGAGACTCTGAGAGAAGACATTTGATGGTGATATCTCATTTAGAACTCTCTCTCTCTCTCTCTCTCTCTCTCTCTCTCTCTCTCTCTCTCTCTCTGTGTGTGTGTGTGTGTTACTGTATTTGTTCCCATCTACTGCATGAAGAACCTTCTCTTGACAACGGCTGAATAAGACACCAATCTATTAATTGATTGCTTTTCTTTTGTTAGATCACGTTGTGTTTTATAAAAAGATAAGGAGAAAGGGATATGTTTGATGGAGGTGTGGTAAGGTAAGATGTGGGGGAAAAGGGGGTGCCTTCACAGGCCCATGCAGAGGCTTTTCCTCCCACTGAGCGACTAGCCAGAGGATGATGTATACTATAGAATAGATTTTATTCAGGGCATAGAGAGAACAGTTGAGAAGGTAGTAGAGTCAGAGAAAAGCAGAGAGACAGAGTAGGGTAGAGGCCAGACATGAGCATCTGGAGAGAGAGTGGAAAGGGGAAGGAAGAGGGGGAAGGGGCAATAGGATAGAGTGGAAGCAAGAAGACAAGAAAGTAAGAAAGAGAGGAAGGGGCAAGTCAGGAGTCAGGAATTGCCAGGTAACTGTGGGGTGAAGCTTAGATAAAATGCTAACAAAGGTGCTATGCATAGAGTCTTTCACTCATTGAAATTTCTTACATCGAAGCCATAATATTTTACTTATTATCTTGATTATCTCATGTGAACTTTAACTCAAAGCACTATCTGATGGCCAATATGGATCTATACAAAGGTTCGTTCGAGCCTGAATTGCTCCTGAATCTGTATCAAACTACTGCAAAGCCTAAGTACCAATGAGTCAGTTATTGGCCATCCTGCTTTCTGCAAGGTCTGTGACAAAGTGTGTTGTGTCATTAGCAATAGAGTCTTACACCCAAGTTGTGGCAAAAAAAAAAAACAAAACAAAAAACCAATGTCAATAACATGTATAATGTATTTTAAAATTCATGGCAAGTGGGACTCTGAACCATTGTAAATCTTCTGCTTACAGGAGGAGGCTCATGGTTTAATCCTGAAGAAGTCATAGTACTATGATACATAGCGATGTGTTACAATTATATTTTATAAATATTCTTATTTCTAAGAGGAATTATCCTATATTTTCCCCTGAATGATAATGATAAATTTCATTTATCAAAAATTTTAGAACAAATGTAAACTCACTCCTCATGTCCGACCCTATGAGGATGGCATTATGTTTCTTTTTGAGAAATGTTCTAATCCTTTGGGGGAATCCACAAGTCTGTTGTCCCTACAGGTATCACACATGGCACTCTGCACCAGGCTGCGTTTTCTTGTAGCTTCCCTTCCCTGGTACACAATATAGTCCTAAAGCATGGAGAGCAACTTGGGTCCTTGCATATCAAATACTATTTGAAGTTGATGATAGTTGGTGGGTTTTCCTTTGCTAGTGTTTGAAAGGAGTGGGGAGAAAGAAAGTAAAGTACTTTTAACCCTCTTTTTCACTGTAACATCTTATGCTAGAGTGTGCTCACAGGGAACAGTCAGTGATTCTAAGACTACACTGCACAGATTTTGCTGCTTGGGGGTAAAAACACTCTTAAACTAGAAGATAATAATACTGAAACTCATAAAAACTACTTTTTCTTACATTTAATAATTTTTGTTTTAAAATACAATTATTAGTACAAAAGAGAAAATTTTTGAAACAATTGAAGTTTTGCTGCATCTGAATAATAAATAATTTAATACAATCAGGAGGCTCCAAGAGTCTTTCTTAAAAGACTGTTTTTAATCCTTGGTTATTTCTTTTAATAAAAAAATATATATAAACAAAATGTTTATTAGACTGAAAAGGATATCTTAAAATAGACATTTTACTATGTTATGGGCCTTATAAAACCACAGAATGAAATATGTCATAGCTCCATGCAATAATTAAGAAAGGTCTTTTGTGAATACATACAGAAGAAGGGAATTGTTGTTATTCTGCTGAATTTGAAAAGAATGACAGTGTTCGGTCAGGAGAGAAAGCTTGGTCCAAGTTAGCATGTCTATGCCACCAGGGCCACCTGCTCTGTTTTGTTATCTCTTTCTAAAACTGCAAAACAGATGTTCTCTGGCCATGTAAGACCAGGAGTCAAATTCTAAATGGCATCTTGGCCTTTGTTCCTATTGCTAGTAACACATGCTTCATTACCTTTAAATCTTCCCAAGAGCCTTTTAGGGGATTTCAGGAAAAGGTCGATAGGAATTTTGCAATCATAGACAATGCCACTCTGTGTTCTGACAATCATAGATAATAAACCTTCCGTACCACCAGAACCAAGCAATCTTGGCATGGTGAAGCTCTTAATGCAAAAGAGGGGCCTTATATAGAGCTCAAATATTTATATTATATTGGGAGTGTCTTCATAGGAAGATAATCCTGTTTCCCCCTCACCTTGTTCAAAGAAACTGTCAAGTCAAGAAAGGGTAAAAATGTAATGAATGCTTTTTCTCACCAGTTTTCCCTAGTTGGGTATTCTGTTGAAATGCCAGGCCTGGCCTTCTGCTACCTGCATCAACAGATGGCAGAAGGCTGTATGCCTTGTGTTTGTTTCCCATCCGACAATTTACAGGTCACATCTGGTCTAGCCTTTGCTTGGTCTAAGCAGATGTGAGTTTACTTGCTTTAGAGGAGGTTGGCTTAAAAAAATATAATAATCAGCATAAAGTCGTGAATAAGAAAAAAAAGAACAGACATAAAGTGAATGAGAAACATTTAGAAAGGTAACCAGAAAACCTGAGCAGCTGGTGGAATTTCTGAATCAAAAACCATTTAGCCAGATCTAGGTCCAGGATGATTGTGTGGACCCAAAGCTGGCTACAGCCAGGCAGCTCAGGACAATCGAGAAAGCTGCCAGACCAGGCAGAGGAAAGATAAGTAATTCAATTCATAATCAAGTGATGCTATGATTTATATTTTTTTCTTCTGACTTTTACTAGCAATTTTTAAGAAAGATACTGACTTTACACTTAATACAATTAAAATATCTATGTTCTTTCATGGTAAGTCACCACAGCTCTTACCTGTAGGGTTTGAAGCATATCATGTTAAAACAAAACAAGGCCTCTCATAAAATAAAACAAAGCAGATCTCAAATATGAATACTTAGGAGAATCGGCACTATTGGTTACTAAGTCCACAAACACATGCGTGCACACATGCAAACACACATGCACACAGACATGCACACAGACATACACACCTTAAAATAACAAACACAGACACAGCAGAAACACAAAAATACAACATATACCCACAGAGACACAGAACATACATAAAGACACATAAACAAACATACAACACTATGCACACATATGTAAAAATATATACATACATTAAATAAATATATAAATAAATAATATAATGTTAAACTTTTCAACAGGGTATTTGTTAACTATATTGTGTGTAGACCTCACCTATACTTGTGATCCTGCTTTAGCAACTAGAGAAATCAGTTATCTTCCAGTACATGTTCGAAATGTCATTTTTAGTTCACATTAAATCCCACAGCAATCAAAAATTATGCTTGATCAAATATATTAAAAATACTGGGACAACTTCACATTTCAAAACAAGTATGCAAGTTTATGTGTTAGCAGATTTGAATGTAGGTATTCTCTTCAACCTTTACATTGCCTCACTCTGCTGCTGAGTGCCCTGGGGAAAGGATGATGTATTTCATCAGCCCAAAAGTTAGGTTTCTTGCTGTTGCTGCTGCTGCTGTTGCTATTGTTTTGATTTTGTTTTGTTTCTTAATACTAATGAATGTTAATGACAAATGATTTCTATTAAGACTTCACAATCTTTCTATTTAAAAAGCAACACAAGGAGATCAGACATAAAACGAGATTCACAAACATCTGACACATAGGATCACACTAGGGAAGCTGGGCAGATTTCAATACCAAACCTAACTTAGATATTTTGTTGTTGGAATATTGTTTGAGACATGATTATCCTGAAACACTTTGAAAAATATGCAATAAAAGACAAGGCCTAAAATTATGCATCATAAATAACTTACTTTGGGGGAAAATGATGGGGAAAATTTGAAAACTTGTATTCATATCTGCAGTCAGATATACCTGAATTCTTGTTTGGAAATGTCAATTTGTCACAATGTATTTAAAAGAGTGGAACAAAATTTGAGCAAGCTGTAGGCTTTACAGTTGCTTATACACAGTTTTATCTGCAAGAAACACTGGGGAAAACAGAGAAAATGACATCTGGCTACGATTAATAACAATAATGATAGTTATCAAAATTCACATATCCTTTCTCCAAATGTCTCTGTCTTGCCCAGCTCATCTCTCTTGTCCTAACTTGTAGCATATGTTAGTTTTCTACTCCAGCACAGTAACTCATAGTAGAAAGTACACATAGTAGATATCTAACATACTTATAAAAATACCCATTAATTTCTTCACTCAGTAACTAATTATATCATTTTCTGCATGTAAGACCTAGATAATAGTAACTAATTATATCATTTTCTGCATGTAAGACCTAGATAAGCTTGAAAGAGCATGAAAAATTATATGTACATACTAACTTATGCATATGCATGTATGGAAGTAACATTCAAACTTTCATGTGCGTACTGATATTAATTTAAACATGAGTTAATACCATATTTATTAATTTAATGCATTATCACATGAATCTTTATGTTCTCTTATACTTGTATATTATCTCTAAAATGCAAGAAATTTAGTACTTACTATCCATAATTTTAATTTAAAATTTTCAGTGTCTTGATGTTGAAACTTCAGAAAATAAATGTAAGTTATAATTTATATCAATTAAGTTATAACAGCTTATTATTTTATTCCTAATTCCAGATATAATATTCTTTAAAGTTACTTTGGTCAGTATATTATCTTTCCATGACCATCACTGAATTATGTATACATACATACACACATAAACACACACACACACACACACATACACACACACACACACACACACACACACACACATATATATATATATATATATATATATATATATATAATTGTTTTATTTTTATAGATGCCTTTAAGAAACCATTTGTATATTTTGACTACCAGGTTGTGTTTCACAATTTCATACATACATACATATAGATAACTATTTCTTCATTCTCAATGAATAACCTGTGAGATTTCACCAAATCTCCAAATCATGCCTTAGCATTTTACATAAAGTATAATCCATGAGTCATAAATTTTATGAGTTTTGATGGAGTATTATATAAGTATATTTTTTTTTGATTTTTCGAGACAAGGTTTCTCTGTGTAGCTCTGGGTGTCCTGGAACTCACTTTGTAGATAAGGCTAGCCTCAAACTCAGAAATCCACTTGCCTCTGCCACGTGCTGGGATTAAAGGCATGTGCCACCACCGCCCAGCTATAAGTATACTTATAAAATCATTTATAATAATTTTACAATCTTAATTAATTCCCCAATACTGCATATTTGCCACTCTCATTCTAAACCTCAGCAACCAATAGTATCTTACTTTTTCTCATTTTGTTATTAATCTGAATCTTTCAGAATGTCAGTTAATTGTACACATATTGTGTTGCCTGGTCTTTGTTTATAACAGCCCAAACTCTATGGAACTCATAGCAATCCTGCTTCAGCCTCCTGAGTGTTACAGGTATGAGCCGTGTCATTCTGCTTATTCAGCCTTTACAGACACTTATCTTACCCTGATCAATATGTTTTCAAGTCTCATCCATAAGTTTTATGACTTCATGGTCTCACATTTAAAATCAATTGAGAAATTCTGTTGTCTGTTACACTAGTTATTTATGCTCTCACATCCTGGAGAACGATTTACTTGCTTCAGGGTTTATAACCATGAAGAGCTCTACTGCAAATTCTCTCATGTAGGTTCATGTATGAGCATAGATTTATAGATATATTTGGCATATGTCTAGAAGTGCACTTCTGGGTGGTATCTTAAGACTATCTTTAGCTCAGTGAGAAACTATCACATGGTTCCAAGATAACTATATAATTTTGTATTTTACAAAGAACAAAATTACACGTATTTCTTCAAGCTTGCCTGGTATTATCAATGCCAGCATTTCATCATTTAAGCATCCTAGTGGTGTATTAGTATTTGGATTTGATATTCCATAAGATGAAACTGAGTGAAATAGCTTGATATCTGTTTCTTCCCTCTGTGAATGATCTATTAAGGCTGTTTCCTCATATTTACTTTTAATTATTATTTTTTTATTTTTATAGATGCCTTTTAGAAACTATTTGTATATTTTGACTAGCAGGTTGTGTTTCACAATTTCATCTCCTATTCTGCCCATCAAGGTTTCTCTCTCTCATTAGGCAGCATCTTACACACAGCAGAAAAACTTCATTCCAATTAAGTCTAAATGGGCATTTTCTCATAGGTTTGTTTTCTTTGTTTTTTTGTTTGTTTTGATAATATAATCACTAAAAGCATCTATGTGTACCATATATATTTTTTCTTATAGCTTCTTCAAAACATCTTTCTTTTGAGTATCATGTTTATTTCTGCAAAATATGTTTGTTTTATTTTTTTATAAAAGATGAAGAGACGGTGCCTAATTTTTTTTTTTAGTGTGTGTGTGTGTGTTTTATGCAAATGCCTACATGAAGGTGTTGGGAGAAGCTAGAAAAAAGAGACAATACTTTGACCTTGCTTAAGCCCATTAAGAACTATACCTTTATTTCATGTTTCAGTTCCCAACTTCAATTTTCAGAGCACCTTTCATTTTCTTTCATTATAGTTTCCATTTTACATAAAACCATTAGATAAGGATTTTAAGAGTGAATTATTCATACTTAATGTCATTCTAGGAAGCAAAGAAAAAGGAGCAGAGTGAAATAGAGAAGCAATGTACTCACAAAATGGAATCATTTACTAGGGCATTTCATGATGGCAGCTCCGAAGACACTGAGAAACACAGTTTGGAGTGCCTAATCAGAATGCAATTGTGTGATAGTGATCACTAAGTCAAATATGTCATCAGCCCAGGGTAGTAATTGCTAGTCACTTATAGTCTCCCAAATCAAAGAGGAGAGAGATAGCTATGGAGAGATAGATAGATACCAAAGACAACAAAAGAAGGAACAGTCACTTGCTATGAGATAATAAATCCTGGGAATGGGCTGTAGATGTAAGTGGAAAACTGGTAGAATCTGATGTGGTCATACTTTCCCATACTAGTAATGAAAACCTATACTATTCCCCCTATGTGGGTTATCCTTTAACTTATTTATTGTTTCAATTTATCCTTCAGAAGTCAGTTGAAGTGATGGTGCTTCTAGATAGTTTTCACTATATAACCTGATAATGCAGGCATGCTATTTTTTCATGAAATGATAAAATTTGATACAATAGATTTTGATTTTCATTTAACAATAAAATTATTTGACACTAAGAATTAATTTCCATTAGCCCTTTCTAGAAAATTTGACTTTAGGTGCTTACAAGACTGAAAACAACATCATTGTATAAGCAGAGATTTATACTGTATCAACACACAGCTTCTTTTCAGTATCTAGTAAAGAAATAGCTAATTGCAACTGTCAGATGTCAAATACTTTTGACATAATCAAGGCTGATTAAAATTATGCTCACTGACAGGGTATGAAACAAGTTTACATCAAAGGTCACAAAGTTCACTGTTTGCATGTGAATATATGTCTATTCTCCTTTTTGATAGTTTAGCAATAATACTAGGTATTTTTTTATTTTTTGTGTAGAAATTTCATAGCATAATTTAGATGATTGGATTTTATTCTCCTTTGTCATTCTCTATGTTATTTCTACTTATGGCATATACTCTCCATTGTGCCGTTTATTCTATGTTGTGCCATTATTCTTGCTTGGGAAGGTTAAAATTAGCTTATGCTATAGAATTCGAAACTGATCATGCAGTGTTCTTTGTTATTCAGAGGCCTGGAGAACAGCATGGAAGCTTCAAGATGCCATCGTTTTAGCCTCCATTCTGAGTACAAAAGCTTTTAACATCCCATCCAGGCAAATTGTGTATCATAAGAAACAGCTCCTACTGCCTGAGCAGTTACTAAATTTACATAAATATCACAGTAGAACAAAAACAGAAAAAGAGAATCTATACAAAGAGCAAAAGGATGTTATAACTGTAGATATCATGTGCTCTGTGACTGTTTAATGAAAGATACATTCTTGTACAGAATTGCCGGGAGCCTGAGGAAGGCCTGGCAGTAAGATCAGAAAAGAAGGTACATATTAATACTACAGATTTTTGTGTGCTGCTGTATCATTACTTCTCTTATTGTCTTAAGGATAAAATAATTTTCTTAAGGATATTGTTTAAATTATCTTTAATCTTTTTTTTTTTACACTCCAGTCATTGTTCTGCTCTAGGTACGTGCTTCCTCTCTGACAGTTCATCATCACATTCCTCCTCCTCCCTGTCTCCACAAGGATGCCCCCTGCCTACCACCACCATCACACTAGACCTCCCACTCCCTGAGGATTATGTGCTTCTTCTCTCAATGCGGATAGAATGGGAAGTACTCTGCTGTATATGTGTCAGGGACCTCATATCACTAGTGTATGCTGCCTGGTTGGTAGTTCATTGTCTGATCTTGGGGGTTCCAGGTTAGTTGAGAATGCTAGTCTTCCTACGATGTCATCCTCCTCCTCATCTTCTTCCAGTCTTTCAATAACTCAACAATAGTGGTCCCTGGGTTTTGTCTTTCAGCTGCTTGTTGGGCCTCTTGGAGGGCAGTCATGCCAGGCTCCTGTCTGTAAACAAACCATAGCATCACAATTAGAGTCAGGCCTTGGATGGAGCCTCCACTTGAGATGGTTCCCCAGTTGTTCTGATCAATAGGCTACCTTTTTCTCAGCCTTTTCTCCATTTTTGTCTCTATAGTTCCTTCAGACAGGAACAATTCTGGGTCAGCACTTTTGAGCAACCTCATCCCTTCACTAGATGTCCTGTCCCTCCACTGGAGGTGAACTCTACAAGTCCCCCCTCCCCACTGTAGAGCACTTTATCGAAGGTCCCCCCATTTGACTCCTGAGAGTCTCCCATCTTCCAGGTTTCTGGTACAGTCTAGAGAGTTCCCCCACCTCTTATCACCCCAAGGTTGCCTGTTTCCATTCTTTCTCCTGGCCATCTGGGATTCAATCCTATTTCCTCCAATACCTAATCATGTTCCCCTTTTCCCTTCCCTCTCCTCTCTACCACCCAGGTTCTTCTCTCTCTATACCCCCTTGATTCTTTTCTTCTCCCTTCAAGTGGGATTGAGGCAAACTCACTTATGCCCTTTGATTTGTTAATCTTCTTGAGTTCTATGGACTGTATCCTGGCTATTCTGTACTCTTTTGGCTAATATTCACTTACTAGTAACTACATACCATGCATGTCCTTTTGGGTCTCAGTTATCTCACTCAGGATGATATTTTCTAGTTCCATCCATTTGCCTGCAAAACTCATGATGTCTTCATTCTTAATAGCTGAATAGCATTCCATTTTGTAAATGAATCATACTTTCTGTATCTGTTGTTCTTCCTTTGTGGGACATCTGGGCTGTTTTCAGCTTAGCTTCTGGTCATCACAAATAAAGCTGCTTTGTGAATAGTGGAGCACACGCCTCTGTTCCCTGGTGGGGCATCTTTTGGGTATATCCCCAAGAGTGGTATAGTGGGGTCTTCAGGTTGATCTATTTCCAATTTTCTGAGGTATCTCCAGATTGATTTCCAGAGTGGTTATACCAGTTTGTAAGTCTACCAATAATGAAGGAATTTTCCTCTTCCCCAGTCTCACCAACATGTGCCATCACCTGAATTTTTGATCTTAGCTATTCTGATTGGTGTAAAGTGGACTCTCAGGGTTGTTTGATTTGCATTTCCCTGATGACTAAGGACTTTGAACATTTCGTTAAGTGTTTCTCAGTCATTCGAGAGTCCTCTGTTGTAAATTCTCTTGAGTGTATTTTAAAATATCAATTAATTGGCCTAAAACACGCCCATTTTAATTAAGAGAAACTCATCACTATGGCTATAAATCTTAAGGTTTTATATTTGTGACTTCTTTTCAATATTTAAAAGTCAACCTGGGCAAGGCCCAAGACAGCTGCTCCTGCGTAGATCTGTACTGTGGGACTCACTGGGATTTTCTCCTTTGTCTAATATTGCAAAACATAACCGTTCTCTACTTTTATGGCTACTTTTATAGCCAGTCCAAGGGCTGGTCTACTCATTGTAGACAATTGCTTAAAATATTCAAAGATTTCAAAAATATATGCTTTCAGTGGTGAAATGCATAAAATTTTAAGAAATTGTAATTCTGAAACCAGTTCTCTTGCAACTAAGGTACAATGACATACAAGTGCTAGAGAATGGTAAAAAATCATCTCTATGAGCTGCATGTAAATATAAATTCATGAAAGTATTAAAATATAGAAGAGTAATATATTTGTCTTATGAGATTAGGACCAAAGGTTTTTTTTTTTAATTTTCTCTCTCTCTAAATGTTTATGAAAAGAAAAGCAGAAAAAAATAAAATAATAAAAGTTTATATGTAAGAGTTCTCTAGAGGAATAGAACTGATAAAAACAAATATATATATTACAAAGCAGATTAATTACATTGACTTATATAACAAAGGCCTGGTAGGACAACACTGGCTGCATTTTATACTAGAGAAGGTTAAAAACCAGAAAATATTCTTTCCATGAGGCTGGATGTCTTACTATCATCAGTTTTATCCTGATTCTTGTAGATTCTTGTAGAGATATTGATCTGTTTAAAACATGATAATAAATTGGTATGGCCAAAACTTTTAGTTAAAATAGGAAATAAGACAAGTATGATGGGTATTAATTTAGATACATGCAAATAAACACAAATTCATCAAGCAACATTCAGTTTTAGGATTGTATAAAGTTATTTGTATTAAAAACTGTATAGCAGTCAGTTATAAAGATTTACAAAATTAAGTATATTAAAGATTTCTTAAATGTGTAATTGACCACTCTTTGATTTTTTACTCTTCAGTAAAGCTCTTTCTAAACTCTTGTCTATGAAGAATAGAGAAATAAGCCTGACAGACTATTCTTGGTAAAATTTCCTAACTTCCAGTGAATCACAGAAGATTTTCTAAGACTAGTGAGAACATCTGCGGAAACAGAAACAACAGGAGCAAAATAAACAAAAGCAGAAGAGAACAAAGAAAAAAAATCCAGCACTTAGATCCAACATTTCACCCCATCCTATGGAGAATGTTCAAAGACATCTGTTTTAGCAACAAGAAATGGATCTTTTATAAGAAGTTCGTTCCCGGATAAATCAGGTCAGAAAACAAAGCATTAAAAGTGGATGGCAGGATATAAGGCAACTCAGACTGCAGATGGGCTGATCTTGTTATGAAAAAACCTACATTTCTATACACTAAAAAACAAGTATAAACAGGAAACAAGTCAGCAAAATTAATGTTTAAATGATCAAAAATTAGTTATATTTGTACCATAGAAATGAGCAATTTGAAGATGATTTTAAAATCTATTAAAGACAGCATTAAAAATACAATAATTAGGAATAAATTTAGTCCTAGAATTGAAATAAAATGTATAAAAATCTGCCAAATAATGCATCCAGAAATGATAGAAGAGTAAATAAATCGGAATAATCAGTGCTTAAGGATGGTATTGAAGTGTGGCCTTCTGTTCTTTTTTGGTGCTTTGCCCACTGACCCTTGAGGACAAGCGGAGCATAAGCAGAGGGCAGGATTTCAAAGGCTGTGAATACTTCTGAGATCAGCTTCAGTGAGACAGCTCAATTTTATTCATTTGGGTGGAACAAGGGCTATGTAAATTTTGAGGATAGGTGAGGGATTTCCAAGGAGAATATACATTATTGACAAGGGTGGAAATGTTTCATTTACATAAAGAGGAATTCCAAGACACTGTCAGACAGGTTCTTATCAGAAGAAAGGAGGTTGAACCTTTAATCTGGCCATAGGCTATGTGTCATTCCTCCCAGTGTTTTGTTGTGGTTGTTGTTTGTTGTTTGTTTGCTTTTTGGGGGTGAAATGGAGTTACAGGCAGGAAGGGCTAATTGGTCATAATGAAATACTTAATTATCATAAGTCAGGAAGGATGAGTAAGACTCCTTGTTGAATCTTGCAGCACTTGTAGGAAGCTTTATACATGGCCATCCTATAGATAATGTTGTAAGGCCCCCAACCCTTGGTCAGTGGTACTTAATTTGAGACGCCCCCAGTGAGACACTGAGATGTAGATCGATGCAAAAGCAAGAGGTTTATTTTTCTAGGGGGTTGGGGTCAACCCTCAATCAGTCCCTCTGGGTGAGTGACAAGAAGGCGACCCTAAATGGCTTTTATAAGCAGTTTTTATACTTTTTATCAGCACAGGTTACATCAGCAAGGTTACAGCTTACAGTTATTGGCTAAGCATATTGGTCTTTAAATCTATTGGCTAGCAAACATGTATGTACTTGAACTCTACCTGGGACTTTCCACAGGGTCAGGTAACTATCAGTCTGTACATTCTGAGAATTTTTTTCTCAAGAATGATTCTGTGGCTAGAGAATGGAACTTGGCCTAGCCTTGACCCTAGACAGGAGGGGGAAGCTGTAAGGAGGGTGTAGGACTGGAAAAGCCCTGGGGGTTCCTCAATGTCCTGAACTTGTGCTTAGAAACAATCTTCAGATAAGATCAGTCCAGAAAAAAAAAGGAAGCCCCACTAACGAAGGGCCTCCATTTTGTGCTGAGCTCAGAAAGCAGACCTGGAAAAGGTGGACTGTGACTTTAACAGCAGAGTCTTACATCAGGAATATAAATATTCCTGATAAGGTCTTTATCTACAGCTGGAGGCACTGGGAGGTACCAGAAAGTGACTGACTTCTTTCATAGATTGAGTCACCATGAGGTCATAATGAATGAACTATAATAAATTGGCACCTGTTGAAAGTTGTAGTTCACTCGGCATGTGCTTTTGGAAGACTTATGTTCTGTATGAATTTTCTGTTGCTTTTGAGGCCACCATGTCATGAGCAGCCTATATTTCCAGTGTTGTCTGTCTTATTTAAAGCATACAGCCATGAAGTTACTGGGTATAAACTAAAGTGTATGAAACTCTAAGCCAAGCTAAATCTCTTTCCCTTAAATAAATTTGATCTGGTGTTTTATCACAGTGACAATAAGTGACTAACAGAGATTGAAAGACAAATTCATTAAAATGGCAGTCTTCCTTAAATTTACAAAGGAATGTTTTCACATGAAATCCCAACTAGCTTTTTTACAGCAATTGATAAGATAATCCTAAAATCCCTGTATAAACCTGTTAAGCTCACTTTGTGGAAAGCTCAGACAAACAAACTTGAGAGGCTCCGACTTTGTTATTTTTATGCTTAAGACAAAGCTGCAGTGGTAAAATGGGAACTGGCGTAGGATATATACATTGGTTACCTGGAGAAGAAGTTGTGTTCAGCAATAGGTCAATGAACTGTTAATTTCCAATGTCTGCTTCAATACTTCATAGGAAGGAAATTATAAACCCCTCATCGAGTGATAGGAAGACAACTGAAAACTCATGTAACAAAATATGAATTTGTATCCTCTCCACACATCTATACAACAGCCACCTCAAGTGATTCTCTAGGCATTGATTATATTCTAAAACTACAGAGCTTTTAAAAGGGAAAATAGAACCACAACCTATGTGACTTTGGAAGAGTCAATCAATTCTTGAATATGACAAAATAGCAAACAAATGGAAAGCTTGATAAATTACAGTTTATTAATCATTCAAAAAATCAGTACAATGGAAAGGCTACTCACAAATTAGGATAAATCATATGGAAGTCATTTGTCACATGAGTAAGGAAGTTTAATGTCAGGATTATCTAAAGGATTCCATATGAACAATAAAAAAGATACATTAGGAAGAAAAGTAAAATAATAAATAAACTTATCTTCAAACATAAACACAGGCCATATGATCATATGACTCAAGTAAATAGTTGTATAAAATATAATGTACAAACTCAATGAGAGCAAAGGGGTCCTAAAAAGCAGGCAAAAGAGTCAGAGTCAGGCCCCTGTTCCCACTTTTAGGAGTCACATAAGAGACTAAGCTATATAACCATACATATATGAGAGGGTCTAGGTCAGAGCCATGGAGGATTTCTGATTGTAATTCCAGTCTCTGTGCATCTCTCTGAGCTGAGGTTAGTTGGTCTTATTCAGTCTTAATATGAGGGAAGGTGACTAGTCTTATTGCAAATTAATATGCCAGGTTTGGTTGTCACTCCTAGGCATCCTGTCCTTTTCTGAAAGGAAAGAGAAGAGGAGTGGATTGGTAGAAGGAGAAGTAGGGAGAATGACTAGGAGTAGAGGAGACTGGAAAAAACTGGCACAGAAAGTTGCCTGCCTTTGGGACCTTTTCCTCCACTGGGTTACCTTGGCTAGCTTCAATATAAGAAGATGAAGCTCGTCTTGTTGCAACTGTATATGCCAAGGCTGCTTGTTATCCATAGGACTAAATCACTTTTCAAAAGAAAAAGGAGGAGTTGATGGGCAAAGAAGGAGGGGAGGTGGAAGGGGAGAACTGGAAGTAAGGAGGGAGGAAAGAGTGGAGCACAGACTGAAGGAAAGGCCATCCAGAGACTGCCCCACCTGGAGATGTATCCCATATGCAGCCACCTAACCCATTCACTATTGCGGATCCCAAGAAGTGCTTGTTGACAGGAGCCTGATATAGCTGTCTCCTGTGAGGCTTGGCCAGAGGATTACCAATACCGATGCTTGCAGCCAACCTTTGGACTAAGTACAAGGAGCCCAATGGAAGGACTGAAAGATCTGAAGGGGTTTGCAACCCCATAGGAAGAATAACAATATCAACTAACCAGACCCCCCCAGTGCTCCCAGGGATTAAACCACCAATCAAAGAGTATACATGGAGGACCCATGGCTCCAGCTGCATATATAGCAGAGGATGGCCTTACACGACATCAATGAGAAGGGGAGGCCCTTGATCCTGTGCAGGCTCAATGCCCCACCATAGGAGAATGCTAGAGTGGTGAAGTGGGAGTGGGTGGTTTGGGGAGCACCCTCATAGAAGCAGGGGGAGAGGATTTGGGATGGGAAATTGTGGAAGGGAAACTGGGAAGGAGGATAACATTTGAAGTGTAAATAAAAAAAAAACCAATAAAAAATTTTTAAAACTGAGAAATGTTAAAAATATTGAAATATTTAAAAATGTTAAAGTCTGTACTATAATATATGAATTCTATTGTTAAATAAAATTTAATTTATTTTAATAATCAAAAAATATAAATTGAACTGGTAAGTACAAAATAAATATATAAAACTTTGAAAAAAACACAAAGCAAAATCTTAATGAGAGGCCCCTTTAATTGCAATGATATGGCTATAATATATACATTGAAAATAGCTAGCTTCTGAATAGAAAATTTTCAAAATATTTGTAATTAATCAAACTATTCATTATAAATGGATATTATATAAAATATACAAAATGTATTATATCTGTACCACAACTATATTTATGCACAAAATGTAATACATTTCGTATATGATAGGTTCATATGATTCTCAAAAGACTATGCTAAGTATAACAATTCAAATATCTGTTCATATTTTCTTTAATTACACGTACTTTTACTATATCCAGGGTATGGCAATTAACAGAGAACGCAGGTCAGTGTGACTATTTCATAAGGAGGTGAATGAACTTGTTTCCTTTTGTGCAAGTATAGTCTGAATTTAGAGACCAGTAATGAATTACAATGTCATAAATAACCTAATACTTGTAATACAAATTGTGATCTCTTAAACTAGGCTATGTAGACCATGCTCACTTTTGGTAACCTATAGGTCTATCTCTCTTTCTCTCTCCTTAAATCTCACCTCTCTCTCTCTCCTCTCTAACCCTCTTTCTCTACTTCTCTCTCTCTTCCTCCTTCTCAATCACTCTTATTCTCTGTCCTTTCTTCTTGTTCTTGATATTCTTTTTCTTGTTCCTCCTTCTCTTTCTCTTCTTTTCCTTTTCATCCTCCTCTTCCTCTTCCTCCTCCTTCTCTCCCTCCTTCTCTTCCTCTTCCTCCCTCTGTCCTACTGAGACAAGATCTGGGTATGTAACACAATTTGTCCTGAACTAGGGTTCTAGTGCCTTGCTTCCTGAGTGTTCAGATCATAGTAATGGCATATAGCATTATACATTTTAATGGGGCATATTATTAATCTAAATCAAAGCAGGGTGGTTATAATAAGTAAAGTAACTAGTAAAAGGAGACACATAAAGGTAAAAAATTAAGTCATAGGAGCTGGGTGTGGTGAAACACACATTTAACCAGGAGGCAGAGGCAGGTTTATCTCTGTGAATTCCTGACCAGACTAGTAAGATCATGTTTCAAAAGTTAATAAAAACAAATAAGTAAACAGTGATTCTGTTACAAATTTTTATCTCAACTAAATTGTGTAAATAGTAATGGCATTTATTAGCTATCTTTATCTGTATTGATACCTATGTGAGTTTGATAAGTTTTTATATTTCAACTGAATCAGATTTAAATTAATATTATTTTGGTTCAGAAAAATCATATCTTTGGAACTTACAAAATTTCTCAAAAACTATAGTTTCTCTTCAGAACCTATAACTCTCCTAGATGGTTGTGTTCACATTTGATGCTTTCCCACACTTTATTGAGCTGGAACATAGCTGATTCACACTACTGCTTAACTCTAGAGGATGTATCTGAATGATGATGCATCTTCAGAAGCACTGTCCTAGAACAGCGAAGAGTAAGACACTGAACCTACACAGATATACAGCATCACTCTTGTAACACACCTGTTGCTGCCAGTCCTTTTCTGCTTCTCCATTCTCACTGCAGCATCCATCCCTTAGTCTGTATTTTTCTTCCAGGGTGAGTATGCAGAGCTCTTCTTGACTCCAGCTCTGCTTCTGAATAGCATCAAAATACCTTGCCCACTTGTTACTAACTTTTGGGCAAGTATGTTGCATTTGAAGAAAATAATAATAACTAGATATTTTGCTTGGAATAGAATACTAAAATGTCTATAAATCCTATAAAGTATAAGACTTTTGCATTGATCATTTGTGTACAATCTTAATGAAAATAAGTTTAATTTAAATTTAAAAAGAAATTTAATGTCTCAGGCAAATTAGTCAATCAAATTAGTCAATACATGTGTTCCATGTATTTCTTTCTGAGGTACTACATTAGACAATTTAAACAATAGAGCCTTCTACCACAGCAGGAATTTCTTTATTCAGACTATACAAGTATGTACTTCTGTATAAACACTGTTCAATACAAATGTAATTGAAGACACACATGTAGTTTAAAGTAGTATAAAATAGGGCAGTGAAATAAAATGAATTATGTTAATGTAATAAATTTAAAATTACATAATTTCCACTGTTTTTTACCTACAAAATCATTAATGGAAGAGTTTTGTACTTCAATGAGTTTCAAAATTTTGATGTATTTTATACTTGAGTCATACTTTAGTGTATACAGAGTTTAGACACGGTATTCAATATACTTTGAGGCTATCGTATCAGAAAGACTAGATCCATATGTAGAGCAGACAATTGTAACAACAGCAGTAATATTTTAAAACAGTTGTTCTTTCTCCTTGTTGCTGTCTAGAGTAATTTTAGTTTTAGTATGGTGTCAGGAATCCTGGCCGTTTTCCATTAAGTTGTTTTCTCTCTTGACTGTGGCAAATACTGTAAGTGTGCATACTGTCCAACTGTCCTGAGTTTAGAATCTCTTGCCTGAGAAGAATGTCTATGTTCCTAGGAATACTGTTGAGAAGAAAGAGAGCCACTGAAGCTACCGAGAAGAATCTAGAAATGGAATCAACGTGGAAGACTCACAATAAAAATTAAAACTAAAGACCACAGTTTAGGGGAAAAAATTATTAACATTGCTAGTTTCACCTGAATGCACTATAGAGTTTGCAGTGACAGAAGCTAGTTAGTATCATCCTGTGATACCAACGACTTGATTAAGGATACTCCTAATTTTCAATTTACATAATCTTTAGTTATCTATCAATGCAGTCAAAGAGCATAATACAGAGTTCTTAATATTTCTACTACAAAATGTAAAGATGGCTTTTTTAAACTTT
Organism: Grammomys surdaster; assembly: GCF_004785775.1. Lineage (NCBI taxonomy): Eukaryota > Metazoa > Chordata > Mammalia > Rodentia > Muridae > Grammomys > Grammomys surdaster. The sequence goes on along the minus strand of NW_021604720.1, from coordinate 4,759,488 downwards.
TCACATGTGTTGTGAGTGCTTATCTTCCTTCCAAGATTTACCAAATACAGAAGTTATTTTGAATGTTATAAACTTAGTTTAGAAGAAGAAAAACAATTACAAATCCTCATTGTTATTACAGTTACCAACTAAAGATTTTAAAAACCTATTCTCCATATGACGTTAAGTATTTTTAATTAAAGTATAGAGAAAGAAATACTTTATGTAGGATTGCTTTTTGTTGATTTTCTTTTAAAACATTGTTCAGGTTTATAATTATTACACAAAATTATACAACTCCTAGAATAATTATAGAATTTGGTATAAAGTTGGATTCTATTATAAACTCATTTACAGGAGACTAAATGCTAATGACATAAAAGCTCAAGCAGTTGGGGATTTACATTTAAATTATACTAAGTGTAAAATTAGAAGAATTTAGAATGTATAAAGAAGTTTTGGAAAAATATTTGTTATTTCTGTTGTTTCATTTTTACTGATTTTTTCCCCTTATTTCGTACAGAAGAATAAGTTGTGTAGCATTTTTCTTTGGGCTATACTGAGGATCAAGCTCAGTCCTTTGTGCATACTCCAAAAACCATCCAAGTTTGAGCCACTTTCCCAGGTTTCTGTCCCCCTTTCTGGCTCTTTCATTTTCATTAACCATAGCATTCAATCAAAAGTTCAACAAGAATTACATATAAAAATTATCTACAAGTCTGAGAAGGTGAAAACAATGTCAGGAATCCCAACAGTTATTTAACGATTTCATTTGACCCTAATAAGAAAATGACTATTGAATGGTATTGCACTTTAGAGTTACCTAGTTTACAATTTCAGGCACACCTACTATTAGAGAATACAAAATTAACTAATTTTTTTTCATCACTGTTGATTTGATTTTGACTTTTCTTTCTTTTACAAAGATCTAATAAAAATTCTGACCAGATTTCAGATTCTAACAAACAAATAATCTTGTTAATAGTAATTTGTTGAAATAGACTAGCTAGCTAGCAATTTTATTTAAATGCCTTAGGGTATTTTGCTTTTTGCTAGTTATGTGTTTTAACAAGAATCATCATTTATTCTTTTTTTTCTTTAAGAATCATCATTTATAAAACTATTATAGGCCATGATCATAAGTGAAACATCTTCAAATCTCATATGAAAAATTAATTCAAAATAGTTGTTTGATCCATAAATACTACTATAAGCTTCTGTTTTTAAATAATACAAATACATTACCTATGATACCTATAACACAACTTATACTGAGCATGACCTGATTAATTCCATGTCTATATTTAAAAACCTAGACACCAATGTCCCTTTGAGAAACATACAGAATTTAACCTTATTCCATGAAATAGTAATAAGGAGCCATTTAACTCTGCCAATATTTCAAAGATATCATAACCTTCAAATCTCCACCAAAATCCCTATTAGTAGTATGAGTCATTATTCACTATTAACAATATTGAGATTTCATTTTCTCTTCTTTGTTTCTTTTCTTTCTTTGTTTCTTTTTTTCTTTCTTTCTTTCTTTCTTTCTTTCTTTCTTTCTTTCTTTCTTTCTTTCTTTCTTTCTTTCCCTTCCTTCTTTCCTTCCTTTCCTTTCTTTTCTTTTCTTTCTTCTTTTTCCTTTCTTTCTTTGTTTCTTTCTTTGTTTCTTTTTTTTTTTTTTAGACAAAGTAGCTCTGGCTGCCCTGTAAATCACTCAGTGGAACACTTTGGCCTGGAACTTAAAGATTTTTTTTTTGGTCTATCCCATATCCTCCCTTTAAAAAATATTTATTTATTTAGATTTCAAATGCTGTTCTTCTTCTCCCAGAGTCCCTACTGTTCCCAGTTTCCTGTTCCCTCTTCTTTCTTCTGAGAGGGTAGGGTTTTTCACTCAAATTGGGCTTCACAGATTCAACTAGATTAGACTGGCTGGCAGGCAAGCCTCACAATTCTCCTGTTCCTTCTGTCCTTACCTCTGTAGTTCTAGGATTATAGGCTGGAGGGACCATGCCCAGCTTTTAGAGTTAATTCTAAGGATGCATACTCAAGTTTTAAGCCCACGTGGTAAGAACTTACTGACTGAGCAAGTTCGCAAGCCCTGAGAAAATACAATTATGTACTTCAGCTTATTTTTTTGAGTACACACATTATACAACACAAGACAAGGTCGAGACATTTGTGACATAAATATGTAGGTATAGATTGTGAGAAGCTGTTCATCTTTTTAATTGAGGTTTATACCTCAATTAAAATTTAATTAAGAAGACTAAAAGCATCAAAACAAAGCACTAGTGGGTTTTTCATTGAGATTTCTTAATTATGTAATGAAAAGGGTGGGCATAATAAATTCAGAAGAAGTCTAGGAGTGGATGTACCTAACTATGTCCAACACACTGGAAAAACCATACAGGTCACAAGTTTAAGATGATACATCAACAAACACCACGTATGCAAAGCTTTTTTATGTTAGTGAATTCAATGAAAATTCCACATTTATACTGGTTAATTTAGTAGGATGTAAAAAATAAACAAAAAATGGAAAACTAAATGTAAAAGATGTATAGTTGTGATGGAAAATATTTAATGAGTTTTATTTTACATAATTTTCTTGTGATTAAAAGATTCAAAATATAGCATCCAAAATAATAAAATTCACCACTGCCAGTAATTTCTATATTTTTATGTGGAATCGACCACAGATATTAAAAAGATGATTAACTGTTCAGAAACAGACTACAGTGGCCATGTTAAAATGTAATCCTGTGTAGCAGACACTGTAAAAGTTTAAATCCATCTTGAGATGGATACACAAAGATGCTTGCTGCCAACCCTGATGACCTGCGTTGGATCCTCCAGGAGAACTAACTCTTTCATGTCATTCTGCAACTATTGTCACACTCATGGTGTGTCAGATGCATATGTGTCACCTCCTTATGCAGAAAATGAACATGTTTGTTTCTGGAATATTTCACTCTGATATTTTTCTCTACATGGAGTCTTATTATCTTTATAAAAATCAGTATTTATTTTATGTTGGCAACAATGTAAAGATACATTTTAGTTAACATTATTAGCAAAACAGCAAAACACCCTTCCCCACCTCCACACACACACATCATTGTAAGGTAAGTCATTCATTGTTTATCCTATTAACCCGCTTTCAATTCTTTCCTATTACTATATTTCTGACACATATTTCTTTGGATTTGTTGTATCAGAGATCTTCTTTCCTGCTTCACATTTGTCCTTAACATGCCATTGACCATGGTCTTTTTCACATTTCCCCTTTAGCTCAGTTGTTTTCTATACATATGGGTGCTTATCATTTGTTTGATGATTAGATCTTATTTCATCCTTTATAAAAATTGGTTTTTTTATTCATTTACATTTCAAATGTTTTCCCCATTCCCAGTCTCCAATCTGCAAACTCCCCACTCCATCCCTCCTCCCCTTTGCCTTTATGAGGGTGCTCCTCCCTCCTCTGCCTACCCACCCACTATGTTAATCCTGCTGATCCACATCCATGGGAGATCTTTCCATCTTCTAAGATCTTCTTTGATTTCATTCTTCAGTGACTTGAAGTTCTTGTCATACAGATCTTTCACTTTTTGGGGTAGAGTTACATACACACTGTACACACACACACACACACACACACACATACACACACACACACACACATACACACACACACAGAAAGATTAGACTGGATGCACATGATTGGTCCTTGAGGAACTCAGGTGGCTGTCTTTGGCACCACTGCTATCTTCTTTCTTTCCTGCTATTTCTCCTTTGAGTGGTATGCCACTTTTCATCTTTCTTCTCATAGTATTGCTTTTTACTTTTATGTTTTAACCTTAATTTCAAACTAGGCTTCTCCTTTGCCAATATAGTCTACCTTCTTTTTGATATCTCTTGATATACAAATGGATATTTCCCCTTAAACTTTCCAGCAACTCTTCATGAAGAAGGCTCATTAAGATATTTTGCTCTTCAATCTACAAATGTCTCCTCTGTTTCAAGTGTCTGTGATTCAAGATAGCTGATATTTTTCATTAGAATTAATAGTAAAATTTTAATATGTGTTAATCATCTCTGCATGTTGATATAACGGCAAAACAAACAATCATGTTTGTCTTTTGATCCATTCTAGGCAATAGGTTCTGTGACTTTATTCTATCTCCTAATTTCAATGAAAAAAAATGAGCATTTTTAAATAATTCATATGTGTCCTAGTTAGGGTTTCATTTCTGTGAGGACATGCCATGACAATGGCAACTCTTATAAGGACAACATTTAGTTGGGGCTTTCTTACAGGGTCAGAGGTTCACTCTGTTATCATCACAACAGGAAGCCTGGCAGAGTCCAGGCAGTCATGGTGCTGGAGAAGGAGCATAGAGTTCTACATCTTCAGCCAAAGGAAGCCAGGAGTAGACTGTCTTCCATTTGACTAGGAGGAGGGTCTCAAATCCCACCCCTTCAGTGATGTACTTTCTCCAGCAAGGCCACACCCACTTCTAAAAGGACACATTTCCTAATAATACTTTTCCCTGGGCTAATCTTATTCAAACCACAGCAATTTGTATTTATGAAAAATACTTATAAAACCATGTTATGGCCAATACTGCCAGACCATTAAAATATCAAGAACAGAATTAATTGATTGAATATTTTTTTATAAATGGCTTTTACATGTTTACAGAGCTACTCTCATGAATATGTAGTGAATAAGAACAGTTATCCAAACTGTTTATCTGTTTATAAGTAGTTCTGCAAACTACTTACCTATTCTCCAAATGATGACAGGTTCATGATCTGGGAGATAAAATAACTATGCTTCCTGGATCTTCATATTTGTATTAAAATAATCTAGTAAAACAGACATTTTAAAGATTCATATCTTAGACATATCATTGAAGGTTACATACAAACTCACATATACACATTCACTCATGATCACAATTTTCATCAGATGTTTATGACTTTCTAACAGTATATTCTTTTCTTTGTCTCTTTCTTGATCTCTGTCTTACCTCACATCTGCTTGCCTTCCTTCCTTCCTTCCTTCCTTCCTTCCTTCCTTCCTTCCTTCCTTCCTTCCTTCCTCCCTCCCTTCCTTTTTTACTTCTATTTATTTTCTTTCTTACATTTTCTTTGAGATAGTGTGATATAGCCTACAATGGGTTTCAACTTGCTTGTATCTGAAGATGATCACAAATTTTTGGATTTCTTATTCTGCCTTCCTTATGCTGAGTTTGCAAGTGTGGTTTCATGGCCTGCTAGACATGCTTTCTATCAAATGTGCCTGACAGTAATTCTACATACCAATACTTATATTACCCTTCTGACTACCCAGATTACAGCTAGATTTGTGATGATAGTTTTAACAAATATACTTGGGTTTCCCAAATGAGGAGAAACTATATTTGTAAAATAATTGATAAGAAGAACGTTTTGGATTATCAGAGACTGAGGGGCAAAACAAATAAATGTGTATTCATAAACATGCTTTGCTATTTTTTGAAAGAGATTATTTTCAGTTCTTTTTTCCAGGCTCATTCTTCTTCCTCTTACTAAATTCATGCCATGACACCTACAATTTGAGCATGGAGAAGAAAAGTTAAAGTGACAGGAATGTCTTCACACAATGGACATTTGGGGGAGCAAGGCTGGGTTGACAAATAGAGCCCATGTTGGTGCCACATAGCAAAGTTTTCCAGTAAGAAGCATCTATGTGAGATTCTATTTTGAAACAAAGATGCTTAAAGGTGAATTATTGGGTCTTCTGAATGTTTATTTTGTACTAATGTGGAGAATTTGGAAAGTGTTGGAAAATTCTCTAAGTAGAGAGCATGAGGATAGGGATATCATAAAACAATTAGATAAAGTTAATGTATGGCCATTTTTCTACAGCAAATGTTGATATAGATAAAGTGGGAGTGAGAGGTGAAGGGGATATCCTTTTATTTACCAACAAAATGAGTCTAGTCATTAATAAGAGGCATATATATATATATATATATATATATATATATCTCATATTTGAACAATTGAGGTTGTTTAAAAACAAATCAATTATTTATAACAGAACGAAAAATTTTGTAGTGATTATCGCTTGTGTGCATGTTGTTGCTGTATCCTTGTACTGATGTTTGAAAATAGAGGAGCAGGGCTTGTATTATTTGAAAAATAAATAAAAATGAGGGCAGAGGCAATGTCTCTAAGTATAAGAGAGTTTACTGCCATATATGGCAACCTAAGTTCATATCAGAACCCATGTAATGGAAGGAGAAAATCAGATTTCAGAAGCTGTCCTCTGACTTCTAGATGTTCACATGCATAAATAAATATATACATATACACACACATGCCTATACACATGCACACACACACATATACTTGCACATACACATGCATGCACACACACAAACAATAAAATAAATACAAAACATTTTTGTAAGTGAACATTCCATCTCAAAAGTTTTCTTTACTTCTTAGAACTACTTTTATTGAAATTACATAATAGAATGTTACTACAACCATTGATAAAATTCATATATGAAAAAAAAATAAAAACAAGAATCGGATGCATTCTGGTCATTTTGTTTTTCTCACTGAGCTATATAATTTTGATATGTATACAGAGAAGTCACCATAATAGACAGACTGATGAATTGACCCAAGGAATGAATAGTAAAAAGTTTAAGCATTCAATGATTTGAAGTTTAAAGAAGAGTCACCTATTTTGAAGTTTTTCAGGTCAGAATTTAATCATATTGGTTCAGGAAACGTTACTAAAAAAAAATCTTTTTGAAGTGAAAAATTCAATTCCTTTCTTCTTCGGGCTGATTGGAGACTGCGTTGTTAGATATGATGAGGAACATCTCAGAGAGTCATTTCAATTCCATTGTTCTGCCTTCTAAGCATTAATTGTCCCTATTGTGAAATGAATAGAAAGAAAATTGTATACTTCACCTCAAGCTAATTTTTCTAAATTTCTTTTTCTCTAAATATGACTCAATAAATATTTATTTGACCATACTTTGAAAGTTCTCTATACAAAAAAAAAAAAAAAGCCTAGCAGTCATTACATCAAGTCTTTTAAAAGTGATTACAGAAAGGCAAAAAATAAAAAAGATTTAAAAAATAAAACCAGAATAGGAAAATCGACTAAGATACAGGTCATAGATTTTATCTTAAAAAATGAATAAAAATTATTTTTTGTGTTCTCAGTAGAGTGGATTTTGAATGTGTACTCAGAAAAGCCAAAGATGTCATTTTAAAAAATATCTATAACAATAATTTATTAATTTTTACTCTGAATTATTTTGCAGGAACTTTGGATGTAAGCCCCAAGGAGTGATGTCTCAAGTAGGGCTTATGCAAATTCTTTGCATACAAAGTAGTTGTACTCATGGAATAGGTTTTAAATATGTTGTTAATGGTTTTGGTTTTCATAGATCTTTATAGCTTCCTAAAGTAAAATTTATTTCAGTTTATAGATCACACCCATGTTGCTTAAGGAAACTAAATAGGCTTGGCAGATACAGAATTGTATTTATAAGTTGTTCATCATACTGACAACACAGGAAATCAAGTATGCCAGTTCCCTTATAGTTGTGGTTCAGAAGTATGATATTTATAGGCTTGCATCTAGCTTATGGTAATACAATAGAATGAAAAAAAATTAAAAATTGATATGTCAATAATTCTGGAAAACTAACAATTTGTGGTTTACATGTTGACATTAATTAATTGTATCATTTTTTTAAAAAGTAACTCAAGGGGCATTATGAACCTTACATTATAACAACTGCCTGCTCTCCATTTTTGGATCAAGTTAAATGGTTTCATTCAACATGTGTGATTTTTTGAGATTCCTGAAGACACACATTATAAATGTTCATTATAAGGTGAACTGAAGTGTGATATTATGAAAAATGTGGGCCACAATTCTGTGTATGAAAAATTAAACAAGAAATACTAGAGCTCCTGTATTGTGTGAAAAGGGGGTAAACCTGGAAAAGGTCATAGGTGAAGTGATATCTACATAAACTCTATTTTCTCTCCCACCCACTCTTCACCCACTAGTCTTTAGTCTATGTGGTTTCTATGGTTGCTTCTTTAATAGGACTACCCTTTGTGTCCAGATACACCACACACTATGCTCAGCACTGTTGTTCAATGTTAGCAAATAGTACATTATGCTGTGTTTGAATTGTAACTTTGACTTCTTTGACAACTCTGAGAAGAAAGATTGATTTTTAATTTATAAGTAAATCTGTATGATGAAAGGTTTATGAAAATATTTAAAATCATAGATTAATGGATTAACATATCATAACTTGCCTATTAGAGAAGCAGAGCACTAAAATATTTTTTCTAAATTTTCGAAGTCTACAAATTACCTATAAAATATTATGTTTTGTTATATTTCAGACATTTTCATTTTTATATTTACTTGTTATTTTTCTATTCCCATCCTCTTACTTCTTTCTCAAATGTGAGATATCCCTCTCTTTCTAGCATCCTTCCTCTCTAAAAAGCATCTCTCTATTCCTCTCAGGTCCTATATCACATTGTCTCTATTCCCTACTTCTGCTTAAGATTTCATTTTCCCATCTCTATGATCCCTAAGTTATTCTTACACACTACAGCTGAGTGTGCATGTACACGTGTACACACACACACACACACACAGAGAGAGAGAGAGAGAGAGAGAGAGAGAGAGAGAGAAACTGAGAGAGAGAGAGAGAAACTGAGAGAGATTTAAACCTTTTACCTGCATAATTCTGAGTTGTTTTTTTCTTTTTTACTTATTTTAATGTTCTCTAATTTCACATTTTTGTAGATGTCATCATTTAATCTTTGTTTATGTCTTCCATAAGAGTCTCTAACTCCATCCAGTGGTTGGCTGTGGGTCTCTTCATCTGTTTCAGTCAGTTGCTGGGTGAGACCTATCCTAGGACAGTGATGCTATAATGGTTTTCAAAAATGTTTCAGCAAGAAGTTGCTGAGCAGCTAAAGTTCCATAAAAGTGTCAAGTATAAGAAACAGTTATGAGTAAATTTTATAATATTTTAAAATAGTATCTTCTCAGAAGCATTGTGGATATAATAAGATCCATTTGTCTGCCTCGGCTTTATGTCTGGTAAGTCCTGGATAGACAACATTAAGCTGAAGAATATGTCAGGGATATATTCTAGAATGAAATGCCTTCTAATATTAGTTGGTATTCTATAGATTGAAGTAACCAAATTCTTATACAAACGTACCAAAATCACAGGACAATCCTGTACATGAGAAGAAATGTGAAAAGTTAACCACATTGTAGAGTTCTCACTCTTGCTATGGTCAGAGAGGCTCTACTTATTAATGCATTTATAAAAGTGCTTCAGATAATTTTTTTTTTTATTTTATGAGTCTGTATGTGGAAAGGGAAATAACGGTGATATTTTGATGAAGAAAGAAAAGAAATCATTCAAATGAGGAAACAATGTTCTGGAAATTCTGGTTTTGTTTTGTTTGCTTACTTTCTCTTTTTTTCTTTCTTGTCACTAAAAATCTTTCTTCTTTTATGAACAGAAGGGAATTAAATGCTGAGAAAGATATATTCAAAATAAGATATTTTATTGATTGGTAATTTCACATATGCATATTGTATATTTTGATCAAGATTACACACTATTCCTCTCATCTAATTGTTCTTCTGTCTCTACAACTACTACTGAGTTGCTTAGGTCTTGTTAGGCAGCCATATTGATAAGGCCTCATGGTTGTATACCTCTGATATTAGCTGGAGACAATCTCTCACACACACCTTCCTAGCCTTCTGGCTTTTACAATTTTTCTACTTCCTCTTCCACAATGATCCCTGAATTTCGTGTGCAGTATATTGTGTGTAATTGTGTTATTTGAGGCAGGGCACCATACAGCATATTGTAATCTGCATTTGACTGGTTGTGCTTTTTCTCTATTGATATCAGTCTGTTGTAAAGATTAGTTTCTTTGATGAGAGGTGAGAGCTACACTTACATATGGGTACAATGTCAAATATTTAGAATGTAGTTAGAGATTATGCTGTTTAACAAAGTGTCAGTGATTAGTTATCCTTCCTGATATCTGACTTCATTAGCCCCAGAAAGTTGGCTAGGTTTCTAGTACAAGGCATGGGTTCCCTTAGATTTCAAATACAATTAGTGCACTGTTCTTTACCACCAAGCTATGGATATGGTAATGATTCATAGGCATCATAACTGGGTAAAGTTTTTGATTACTTCCCTGTCCTTGAAACTTATAAGGTGCCTTTTTATACTGTGAAAACCAATTCTTAATTAAGAGGAGACTTTTGGGTCAAATCAGTTCAGATTCTTTGTGTCTTGTTTCAGAAGTACACGATTTCCTCAGCAATTGGGAGTTAGCTTTCACTTCTGTACGTTAACCAAGGGAAATAGCAATAGTATATAAAACTTTGCGGTTCCTCTGGTCAACTTGACTTAGAACTCAAGAGGGAATTTTCATGCCCAGCATTGATGACTTTTTTAGTCAATGCCTCTTGCCAGCCAAGATGTGATGATTTCATACTAATATGTATTATATGTTAACATAAAGTTCTAGCTCAATGTGTTTATTCCTAGGCAAAGTACTATAGGTAACTGGAAAATACTAAACACAGGAGACATGGGCCTCTTCAGGGAAGATCTTACCAATTGTTTATCCAATACTAAGTGGTATTGAGACCCAATAGACTCGACATTACATCATATTAGGAGAAAGTTCTATTCATGTGTTTAAGTGTGTGTGTGTGTGTGTGTGTGTGTATGTGTGTGTGTGAGAGAGGGAGGGAGGGAGGGAGGGAGGGAGGGAGAGAGAGAGAGAGAGAGAGAGAGAGAGAGAGAGAGAAAGAGTTGGGTTACATGGAAGGGTCTAGAGGGAGGAAAGAGAAGGGAGAAATAGGATGACTATATTGTAATTTAAAAAAATTAATTGTTAGGGACATAGTGAGATTTAAGGCCATTCTAAACTATGGGACAGTCTGTCTTAACAAAACTAATATGGACAATATAATTTTGACCTTCTGATACATATTATAATTGTAAAAGATTACTCAAAGGCCATTTACGCTTTGGGATATTTTAGTCATATACATGATATAATAAAATATGAATTTGAATACAAAAGCTTTAGAAAGATTTTGGCATTTGGCAGCTTGTTATATTAATTGCAAATTAATTGTATCTGTCTAAATAACATCTTCATAACTCTGTATTTGCTTCTGTACTCTCTGTCTTTCTATGTCTTGACTGTTATTATTTATTTTGCTGTTTAATTTTTTTGTTAGACCATTTATAGTATAAAGTAGCTAATATCTTTATGGAACTAAGTTTCTTATAAATAGTGTAAATGTGTGCATATTTTAATAATAATATTTACAAAAGTAAAAAAATTAAATATCATCTTCATTTAAATGCCTTCGTTGAATAATATTATTTATCTGACAATAACAATTTTTATTATTTTAGCAATTCATAGTGATTCCAATTTTCATGTGTAATAGTACCCAATTTTTTCTGTAATAGTCACCCCAAAGTCCAGTAGTAGCATACAAACTTGGCTCAATTCCTATCCATTTCTCAGCCTTTTCTCACTTGGAAGCACACCATAACCCAGGTTGGAATTCTCTCTGGCCTCGTTGCTACAGACATTCTCCACAGGCCAGCCAAATGTTACAAGACAATTACACTCAATAGAGTACATTGATCTTATTAAAACGACATCCCTAGGCAGTGGATAATGTCTGAAAGCCTAAAAATGAAAGCAACCCTTTGGGTTTATGGAAAATAAACTAGAGATTTAAGAGCCTGTGTAGAACCTTGTTTCGACTTTGATATTCAGATCTCCTTCTTAGCCCACTTAGACATTTACTAGACCTCAAGATATGAGGGCTTTGTTTAGACATCAAAGTTCATGTGGCTGTTGTAGCATGCTAACGAGCACGATGAGATTCAAAGGACATAATTAAGCTGCAATTTCCAAACAGGTGCAACTCAGCAAATAATTGAATAGTCAGCAAGAGAGTGAATCAGTTATTCTGCAAGAGTAACTAAGGAAAGCTACTCCTCTTTTTCTGGTTTGTCAATAGCCTTTTCTTTATTTTTAATTCTATAGTTTGTTAATAATACATACCAATATCTTGCAGACATTTGTTGGTTTCGTTTTCTGTTTGTTTGTTTTTGTTTTTGCAGTGCTTGCTTGTTAAGAAATCAATCAATTGTGAGCAAAACAGATTAAATATTTTCAAAAGAAACAGAACTAAAAGATCATGGATACTTCCACTGGGCTGCAGCAAACAGTTGGACTCACTACACCCCCCACACAACAGTTTCTAACAACTGCTCCTAATTGTGTATTGAGGATTTATGGGCTATTAACATTGGTGTGATATTTACTATTGCCAAGCAAAGCTAACACTGGCATTGGCTCTGCTGGAGTGTGCTGCTTGGTGGAGTGCAGCCCTTTGTAAGTGCCCTGGCTCAACTGTAACTTAATGAAAAGAGAATTTGATTGCCAGGATAGAATTTGCTTCACAACAACCAGCCCATGCCTATTTGTAAAGAGCCACAAAAAGATTGGCAGCCAAGTAATGGGATGGAATTAAGCATGAAATTGAATTGCTGTGCCATGGAAGTGTCTACTAAGCACATACCAGCACAGAGTGCTTACAGTCACATGGAAGATTAGCAACTTAACTGAAGGTGTTTCATGAAAGCACACTATTTTATTTCCTATGTAAATAAGTGCCTCTCATTTGCATTAAAATAGTAAGAATTAAAGCAGCACTAAAATTTTATAATAGAATTACTGGATTTATATATTTGCATGAGTAGTATGAATACATTTATCCTCACATGTATAAATATATGCATATATATATGTATATACACACAAATAACCTGGTGTTCCTTCTTTTCTCTTTTCAAATCTACCCAATTTTAGGTATCCTTCAAACAAACTCCTCTCTCTCTCTCTCTCTCTCTCTCTCTCTCTCTCTCTCTCTCTCTCTCTCTCTCTGTGTGTGTGTGTGTGTAATTATTATTTCATTTTACTGTTTGATTCCAAAGATGCTACATCTTGTATTTCTTTCAAGTTAGAAGAATACTCACTTATATTAAAAACAAAGAAAATAGGGCTCTAGAGATGTCAAACTGGTTAAGAACATTTGTTCTTTCAGAGGATCAAGAACTGATTTCCAACACCTGATGGTTGCTCACAACATATTGGATCTCCAGTTTAAAAAATCTGGTGACTTCTTTTGATCTGCCTGAGTATCAAGCATGCACATGGTACACAGACAGAGATGCATGCAAAACACATACATATAAAGTAAAATAAATAATTGTACAAAGAAATTTAGAAAGAGAGTTTTAAAAATATCAAAGGTAGGCTAACTACTGTCATCTAGATATCATTTTTTAACAGCCATTCAAAGAAGATTTTTAATAACTCTTTGTCCAAATTGGCCTATCTTGAAAGATACAAGCTTTGAGATGAGTAAAATTCCTTCTGTAAAACTTTAGTATATGACTTCTGAATTACATTATTTGAAATATACATCAGGTAATATGGAGAAAATTCTCATTCTTTTATAATATATTAAGAAATTAAAGGTATAGGTTATATCAAGCAAAAAACAAATTAGGAAGGGAGACTCTAGCTGAAGAGCAGGGCAAAGCCAATTCAGAAGAAGTAGGCATGAAGGGCAAACAAGCCTTAAATGAAGTTTACCACTTGATCCCACAATACTTTCTGGAAGATTCTAAGGCTAACTAAACCCAGTACTGGGCATGAGAAAAATCTTGATAAATGGTTAGTTAAGGTAATTCCAGTTACTCCTAAAACAACACAGGCTTTCGCCGTTGTCCTTGAATGAGTCTCAGAGACGGAAGTTAAGCCTTTATGGTGGAATACACCACAGATTTAGGACACAGGACTCAAGCTTATTAGAGTTAATTCTAAATGTAAAACCTCCTTCCTAAAGTCTAACTTACATGGGCCACAAAGAACTCTGCAAATGCCAACACCTGAATCCCAACTATGGGGAGCAATAAAAGATATTCCTAAAGGTACAACAGAATCCATCACACATTGTTGGGAATGAACAGTTGTAGACTTAAAGCCCACTTAACCAGAGTGAAATTGTGCCTGATACTGGAACTCTAGTCCTCTACCTAGGGATAGTGAAATTATAGTTCTTAGAAAAGACTCTGTAACCATTGTTGTGTTTATAAAATGATAAAGAGGTAAAAAGGTATGTTCTGTGGGTGTGTGGAGAGGTACGGAGGAAGGAGATGTGTCAGAGGGCCCATGCCAAGGCATCTCTTCCCCCTGAGGGACCAGCCACACACCCCTATAGCATAGAATAGAGTTTATTCAGGGCATGGGGAGGGGAGCCAGGAGGGTAGCAGAGGTAGAGACAGAGAGAGAGAGAGAGAGAGAGAGAGAGAGAGAGAGAGAGAGAGAGAGA
>NW_021604720.1:4710008-4744972 GCF_004785775.1 Grammomys surdaster | reverse complement strand
AGAGAGAGAGAGAGAGAGAGAGAGAGAGAGAGAGAGAGAGAGAGAAGGAGAGACAGAGAGACAGAGAGACAGAGAGAGACACAGACAGAGAGACACAGAGAGAGAGACAGACAGACAGACAGACAGACAGAGACAGAGAGACAGAGAGAGAGCGCACAGAGAGGTAGAGGCAGAGGAGTAGAGGCCAGCCATGACCACGTGGAGAGAGGGGGAAGGGAAGGGAGAGGGGGCAGAGAGAAGCTACAGTCAAGTGAGCAAGAGATCAAGAGAGCAAGAGGGTAAGAGAGGGAGGAGGGGGCAAGCAGCCCCTTTTATAGTGGGCAGACCTACCTGGCTGTTGCCAGGTAACTGTGGGGAGGAGCATACCTGGCTATTGCCAGGTAACTGTGGAGGTGGAGTTTAAACAGAATACTAACAACCATCACTTTTCCTGTCTAGGAAAAGCATGATTCTTCACTATATTCAAGATGTTATTCTTATACATGCAGATAAATGTGGCTAATATACCTAATCAGAGGAGCTTCTTCCTTCAGCAAATGGAATCTATTACAGGGAAAGCACAAATAGACACAGCACAGAGATCAATGGATTTGTGGGCGACCCCAACTCAAATGTACACTTCTGCAACACAACTCCTGTATTTATGGTTTAGGAAACATGGCAGATAAGAGGAAGAAAAATTATGAAAGCCAGAATACCAGGATGTCTGCTGTGAAATATTCTTTCCTAGAAATAGCTGCAGATAAAAAGATTAGAATAATGGCAATACCAACAAATAGGCTAACTCCAAAGATAGGAATTTTCATGAGGTTGCATCCCTAGACAAAAATCTGTCAGCAACTAATGACTGCTTAGAGAGAAAAATAAATCAATCAGGACTGAGCACCCTTATTGGTTATCCAGTACAAAGTGGTCTGCACTGAAATAATAAAAAACTCAGCAGGCTGTATGGCTGTATTAATATATTTGTTCATATATATATATATATATATATATATATATACATATACATGTATATATATATACAATATACATATATAAAACTAAATTTGTGTAAAAATAATAATTTTTCAAAAGCTTTCATTTGAAAATGGTAGGCATAGACGTTAATGGAAAGTAGAGAAAAAAGAAGGAAATTATTTCAATTTAATTAAAATTGTATTACAAAAAATGGTGTTTAGAAAATAAAAATTTTATCCTGATAGTTTGTCATCTAAATATCTAATAATTTCACTAATAAAGATACTTAAAGAAGGTTTACAAATAATTCAAGCATATTGTTAAAATATTTCTATTAAAATAATTAAATAATTTCAATAATTTCTTCAAAGGCTGACCAGAATAAACTTCATAAAACTATTGGTAAACCAATCAATCAGCAAATCAATCAATCAATCAATCATTAATATTTAAATTATTTTATAAATACTAAAATAAAATAGATCTATAATTTGAATATCTGTATATTTCCCATGATCTTTTTTTGTGTATCAGTTAACTGTTCATTTATTTACTTATAATTTTATATATTAAAGACCAAACTGTCCTATTTGTTAACATTCATCTAATTTCTAGTCTTTCAATATTCTCTGTTTTAAATTTCCTTAGTTTTTACCTGTGATTTTATATATGTGTGTGAGTGTATGCATGTGTTTGTGTGTTTGTGTACACTCATGTGTGGGGGTGTGAAAATTTAATATGTGTATGCAAGTCAAAGTACAGAGGAATTTGGAATTATAGATAACCTGGAGCTGAAGTTACTTGTGATTGTGAGCTACTGGACATCAGTGCTTGGAAATCAATTTGGGTCGCCTGTAATAGTAATAATAATAATAATAATAACACTAACAACAACAACAACAATGGTAACAATAACAAGTGTTATCTTAAGCACTGAGAAATCACTCCAGATCTGTATTCTTAGTTTTTAACCTGACAAAGTGTTGATTTTTCACGATTATTAGTTTCAACCATTTATAATTACTAGTATAAAGTTATCTGTGGATATTTAGATTATTATTTGGCAGTCTATGATTAGGAAACATAATTGTCATGGTCTAAATTTGCACAGGAGGAAAAATACAGTCAAATACTTATGTGAATATTTTACCATCAAAAATAGTGATTTTGATAACATTGTTAGACACACCATTGTATATAATGATATTGAACCCATGTCTAGTCTCTGTAATGCTTTTGTAGTGTGTTAATGAGCTCAGCCTGATACTTCTAATCCAGAATTCATTTTCTTAAATGATTTCAGGTTGGAGGTTTCCGTAGAGAATCTCTTGTAACATTGAAAGCATATGTGATTGGTCATAAGGGTGCTAGGAAGAACAGAGGAACTCTAGAGAGAATTTTGACTCACTCAATTTGCTGCTTGTCTGTGGACTGGTCCCAGTAATTGTGCTGTGGAATTGTGCTTATCTATGACTCTGGCGCCACGCTAGAATTTTTCCTACAAATCCTCTGTTCCTGTGTAGTTTGAGTTCGTAGGAGATACACCCAGTTCTCAACTTTTCTCCTAAAATCATTTCTGCATTTTGGTTTTACTGGTCATGGTTCTAGCATACTTTAAAGACTATTTTTGTTTGTGTTGGTTAATCTTCACTGTTAACATTACTGGAATAAATTCACCATGGAAACATACCTCTGAGGGGACCTATGATGATACACCGAGAAGAGTTGAGCAGCCTCAGAAGATACAGGACTATTGATGACTCAAGTCCTGGAATGAATAAACAGGAGGAAGTGAGATGAATGTCTTCCCCACCACTGTGGGTTGAGACCTCAAACTCAAACATCATCTCCTTCAGTTGCCTCTGTAGGTATTTCTGTTGCAAAACTGAGAAAGGTAAAGAAAACTGCAGCAGATATGAATGTCTTTTGAGATTTCCTTCCTAAATGCCAGGGTAACTGCACCAAACGATCCTCTCTTCTTTTTCATCATAACTGTTCCTTCTGACTCTCAACACTCACTTCACAGCCACAGCCCTCAGGTAGACAAGCATCTTCCAGAAAATCTTACTTTAATTGGGCCCAAGGATTCACTTCCTGTCTACCTTCAAACAATAGCAGTTGAAAAACATATTCACTCACAGTATTTTTGAGTAAAATCTAAATCCAAGACATTTTTTTATCCTTTAGCAAATTATGAATATCAATCATTCCACACAGTTTTATGACACACTGCTTTCTATGAAGCTCAATGGAGCATCCATTGTTTAGGTTACAAAACTGGATAGGTTTTTTTACTGATTAATTTTTATTAAAGACTCTATTCCTAATTTCAACCCAAATCAATACCCATGTCTTTCCTTTTTGATGTTTGAATTCTTTCTTCAGTTATTTAATCTTCTTTATTATTAGGAATCCTTCAATAATTTAAGTTGCTTGAAAGGCATCAAAGTTTTATTTACCTTTATTTCACTCTCTTCTCTGTCAGACAGTAGGCACACAGCCCAGGGTCCATAAATACTGAATGATTTAATGAATTAATACGAATCAGTTGACCTTAGCTTATTAATCTCTAATATAAAGGAATGCTACAGATAATTTATACTAGCCCTTCTCACATTAGTAAAAGTTTATTTGAATAAAATAATTTGAGAAATTAATTATTTTACTTCAATTAATTTTATAACTTACCCTACTTTAATTCATAATTAATAAATGTGACTCTTTTGTTAGTGGGGTGAGTTAAGGCAAATGTTAAAATTTCATGTCAAATCAATTATGAAATGGTTTGTATTAAAGGTGAAATAGTTTAAAGCACACTTTATCCTTAACATTTTTCACTTCAAAATCTTTTTACCGGCAGTCTTGAAACTTAAAGTGCTGAATCACTATTTTGAGTTCACTCTAACCCAAGAAACAACATTTTTTAAAACAGGTTTGAGGATACACACTTATAAGAGATTAGAGTTAGTTTTGCTGACTAAAGTTTTATAGATATTTTCTGTCAAAAAGAATATATCTTGTTATTCAAATAATCTATAGCTGAAGTATATTCAGTTGTACATATAAACAGATGAATTCAAAGTTATGATACATTTTATGTATTTAGAGTTTCACTCTAGTTTATGACTCTGAATAGGCATGTTGTACCCATTCTATTAATAATTAAATATCATTTTTCCCATTAAAACAATATCATTACAATCATTTTACAAGTTTAGGTCTTTATGAATCTTCTTTTGCTAAGCTATAGTTGAAATAAAATGTATTAATATTAGCCTATAACTTTGCACTTTATAAATTGCTTTTATGCCATTTGATGGTAAGAAAAGTCATGTGAGATTTCGATTTAATTTATATATATATACATACACATATATACGTATATATATGTGTATATATATATATATATATATATATATATATATATATTATATGAGTTCAAAGAGCTTGTTCTACATGAAATAATTAGTATATTTATTCTCTTTACAACCCAGTATCACCCAAATCCTCCCTCCAGTCTCTCTCCCCTTCTCAAAAGAGAAACTTTCCACTGGGTGTCAACTCACCATTCCTCCTACACATCCAGGCACTGCTGGACTAGGCACTTTGTCTCCCACCTAGGCAAGAAGAGGCTGTCCATTTAGGGGCATGAGATTTTCACGGAAGCAGGCAACAGTCTCAGGGTCAGTCCCTGTTCTAGTTGTTTGGGAACCTGCATGAAGACTAAGCTACTCATCTGCTACATATGTACAGGGGAACTAGGTCCAGTCCTTTCTTGCTCTTTGGTTTGTTATTCAGCCTCTGAGAGCCTCCAATAGTCTCTAAGGCTGAGTTGACTCTGTTGGTCTTCCTGTGTAGTCCCTGCCCTCTTCAGGTGCCTCAATCTCTCAGGTGCCCAACTCTCAGGTGACAGAAGGTGCTGGGTAGGATGTGGAGAAAGAGGAGCACACCTCCATTTTTTGTGAGATTGCAAGATGGTACAACCACTCTGGAAATCAGTCTGGCGGTTCATCAGAAAATTAGACAAAGTACTAGCTAAGTACACAGCTATACTACTCCTGGGCATAAAGATGGAACACCCAAAAGATGCCCCAACATATAACAAAGGCATATGCTCCAATATGTTTATAGCAGCCTTATTTATAGTAGCTAGAAACTAGAAACAACCTAGATGTCCTTCAACAGAGGAACAGATACAGAATATGTGGTACATGTACACAATGGAGTACTACTCAGCTAATAAAGACAATGGCTTCATGAAATTTGCAGGCAAATGGAAATATCATCCTGAGTGAAGTAACCCAATCACAAAAGAACACACATGGTATGCTCTTACTGATAAGTGGCTATTAGACTAATAGCTCACAATAGCCAAGATACAATTCACAGACCAAATGAAGCTCATGAAAAAGGAAGACCAACGTGTGGATATATCAGTCCTACTTAGAACAGGGGAGAAAATAATCACAGGAAGTAGAGAGAGGGAGGGATCTGGAAGGGAGAGATGAGAGGGAGAAAAAAGAAGGGTCAGGATCAGGTGTGGGTGGAAAGGGAAGAAGTACAGAGTTCAGGAAATTGAGCAGAGTTGTGTAGCAGTGGGGGAGAGGGAACTGGGAGTGGCCACTAGAGTGCCAAATGCCAGGGAAGTAAGAGGTTCCTGGAACCCAACAGTAATGATATTAGCTGAAATACCCAAGAAAGGGAAGAGAGAAACTGTAGAGACCATATCCAGTGGTTAGGCACGGACCCAGTTGAGAGATGGAGTAGACCCTCATCTCAAAAATATTAACCCATAATTGCTCCTGTCTAAAAGAAATGCAGGGATAAAGAGTGGAGCAGAAGCAAATATCTCTTCAATCTTGGGGGGTATTTAAGTTGACAACATGGCTCTGCAAGAGATTTTGTCCAGGGTGCATCAATGTAATCTTCTTTCACTGCTTGCCTAAGTTCTTTTAGGTCTGAGGCTTGGAGTGGGTACCAGTTAAGTGGTTTAGCCCAAGTAGGGTTGATATTAACTGGGAATGCTCGAGTAGTTTGAGTTATGGGTTCTGTATCAGACTCTTGAGTAGCATGGGAGGCAGAGTTAGTTTTTGTATGAGAGTCTCTGAAATTGCAAAGCTGTTGAGTGATGGATGGTGGAGTATAAGGGACTATGGAATTTGGCAGGGTTTTATCAGCAGGTTCTGAAGTTCTTTCACTCATATGGCTTGGAGAAGGGGGTAGGGATTTATCTCTCTTTGGTTGGGAAGTAAGGGGGGGAGGCAGGCAAAGGCTCCTTTGGTATTTTATTAGAGCCTTGCCTTTGGATGGGGGAGGGGGAGTAGGAGGGGCAGATGGTCTGTTTGACATTTCCTCTAAGGCATAAGGTTGAAGGGGTGGGTAGATAGATTTTATCTCTCTTATGTACTGGATAAGGGCTGCAAGGTCTGAACTAGGATGATTTGGGGGACCCTGATCTTTGGTTTCTTTTGACTGAGGAGTGTCAAAACCTGTATTGTTCTCAGTCTGTCCTATTTTAGAGGGCTCTATACATTGCCGAATTGCAGCTAAGATTGGCAAAAAAACATGAGGAAGCCTTTTTCCTTCTTGGGTTTTTCTGTTTTTGATAAGGGAAGCTACTCTGCTCCATGAATCTGTGCTGTAAATATTGTCCTCAGTCATGCATGGGGCCATCTGAAGGACTTCCTCACAAAACAGAGAGGCTTGTTTTTTAGTTATTTTCACCCCTTGGGATTCTAGTAGGATGCATATTTGTCTGACCTGGGGTAGTTTTTTATGTGATGTTGAGTTGCCCATGACAGAAAACAGGAGAAGCGCTTTGTCCAATGGGAATGTTCTTTTGGCTTGATGGCCTCAGGGGATTCCCAGAAGCCCAAAACATTAAGCCTGCCCACAGATTTTGAGATATTCTGGTGACTGTCCTAATGACTTTTAACTGGTTGCTGCATTACCAGATTTTTTCTTTTTGTCGTAAACAGATTCTAGATAGAAGGTCTTCGTCAACACCCGTTACGGGCTGTCAGGATTTAAGTAGAGGTTGGAGGAGCCTCCAGCCTACACCAGTGGATAGCTCTGGCCAGAAGGCATCAGTTGTTCCTTCAGCTTATTTAAATCCGCGTGATGGCTCTGACCAAAAATACAGGAGGAAGTGATAGATTATTCGTCTCCAGGCTTGGGGGCATACCTTCTGGCAGTGTTAGTTCTTGCAGCGTTTTTCGAGCTCACAATTGGGGAGGCAGAGCAGAACAGAGACAGGGCACCCAAGCGCAGCTGGCAGCTTTGGTGTAGAGAGGCCAGCAGCTGATCTGGTAACCTCGAGGGTTGGGTGGCTTGGTTCTTGTAGTCATGTGGGTGTTCAAAGCTCCATGTTGGTCGAGCCAGATGTCGGACACTGCTCGTGCCCAGAGGTCGCGGGTGGCCGCGCAGGCTTGAGCAGGAGCGGGCGGAGTCCCAGGGCGAGCTGCTCAGTCGCCTGGACAGCCATGTGGGCGCAAGCAAGAGCGCAGCAGCGTTCCGGGGGCATTCCGGGCACTGTGGCTTAGCGAGGGTGGACGGGAGCAAACTGGAGCAAAGCGGCTGTCCCGCTGTTCTGTCCTGCAGGGCAGGGCCGATGAAGCCTCTTGAGTCTAGGCTACAGCAGCCTCGGACAGCTGGGCCCAAGAGGGCAGGGAGCAGACTGGAGGGTCTGCCTCTGCCCCAGCCTCCAAAGGCGGGCAAGTGTTACAGCTCTTTTGGTTCCTTCTCTCCAAGGGCAGCCCGGGAGTGCCTGCAGAGGGAAAAGTGTTACAGCTCTGCCCAAACCGCTTCCAACTGTGGAGCGGGGAGGAGAGAAGTGTTGTTGTCCTTTGAAGTGCCCAGGATAGCCGGCGACTGGCAAGGAATCAAGACAAAGCACTCTGACCGCGGGAAAGATCTCACACCACACACCTCTTTTACTTTTGAGCTTTGGGGGATATATACAGATTTTAGGGGGAGAGCAGATAACTCCTATTGGTTTGGTTTGAGAGCTTGGGAATGCCTTATTTGCATGGAGCTCTTATTCGTACGTGATCAAAGGCCATGGACCTCTCTGTGGGAGGGACTGTGGGTGGCAGAAGCTAAGAGAGCCAGATGGCTTTTGGGAAAGTTCAAAGCGGCCTCCCGTCCTCCTGGCCTTCTTCAGACCAAGGTTTCCGGGGCTTCAGATCTTTCTACCAAGCTTTCTGGCTTTTTCTCATAGCCCCCGCCCCACTTACATCTCTACTATATCCATCATTCATGTCATCACTCTTTTTTATCATTTTAACTGCATTTTTATCTTTCTATCCATCTATCTTCCTAGTAAGAGCTTTTCTTCATACAAACAGAAGTGCTTCAGTGCACACTCTGCAAAATGAGACTAACATACACTAGTGCCTGCTGTTCACTTCAGGAATTATAATCTTTTCCACCTTTGTTGAATTGTAATCTATGTAAACATACATGGTAAGGTTTTATGCACACTGTAAGAAAATTTGAAATATTTGAAATTTTAAGTTATCTTTCTGTTTATTTTTGTTGTTATACATACTCTATGCATCCCATTGAATAACTAAAACAATGTATGTCATCTGTACTCATTTTAATGTGTTTAGTGAGTATCAACTGCATGTTGGGCTCTTTGATGCAAACTGCATGTAAAGAAATGGGAGAAATATTTTTCATGATCTCTTGTGTCAAAATATCTAATGAAATAGAAAGCTGATAACAAACTAGCATGATGATTAAAAATTGTAGATATGAAAAAGAGAATATTATAGATGGCAGAAAACATGAAATCTTAACATAATATTACAAATAAAAATGCCACAGCTGTTAGCATACATTTAAATGCTGAGATTGCACATTATCAAGAAATTTAAATACTTATAGAAAAGTGTCCACTGCAGTAGAAGTATTATCATTTTTCCAGTGTAGCAAATACAGATTTGGATGTTTAGAGTTAAAGATTCAGATTCTCTCTCACTTTGTTTATGATTCGTTTGATTTACATCATTCAATTAAGTCATAAAATTTTCCCATCAGACTTCTACCCAGTGATTCATTAACAGAGTGATGGTCTTGACCTTCATCTATTCCATGTAGATAAATGTTGAAAGACTTTGCCGCAGGGAAGGTTTTGGGTTACCTTTTAATGGGAAGTGCTCGCCTGCCAAGTGCAATAGGTGATTTTATACCTTCTGAGAATGGGCAGACGGTAGCAGCAGATGGGACATATTTATAATCCCTCATATCCCACTTGAGCCATCATTTAAACATCTGGGCTTGCAAAAGGGTCACTAGTGCTGGAATGAGTTCAAATAGTTTATAACATGTTTCACCTACTTCTCATGTACATATTTATATTAAGCCATTCTCTCTGCATCCTACTACATAAGTTCATTCTCCTGCTTTATTGATTTTGTATGCATGCATGTATGCATGCATGTATGCATGTAAATATGTATTTCTGTGTAGAATGCATATTCAATGAAAAAAAATGAAGTTACATTATTTAATATTTTCATATAATCAATGTCTAGTTCCTGGTCAGATACAGAGAAGATGACCTTATCTTCATAACAAAATTATACTCTGCCAAATTTGTCATGTTTCTAACATTCTATCTCATTCCTTAAGTTCTTTATGGTACAAATATTTGTGAATACTCAATTAATTTTTTAGTCTCAACAATAAGAACTTCCTCTGGTGCTCTTATTCCTCCTCATGGACACAGACACGTTTGGAACAAAACAATGGCAAAAGCATTTCTTGTCCAGGAAAGATATTCATCATTTATTAAAACCTTTTGTATAGATACTGAATCTTCCTATTTGTTTTCCAAAAGGATGTGTTCAGTAGTAGCTAACACCTTTCACATGACTCTTAGCATATAACATATTTATAACACAGAACACAATCCTTAAAATTGTATCAATCTCTTTAAACCTTATCATTTTAGATATGGCTCTATTTCATCATTTAGGTCTCAAGGTTTACATTTTTATTTTTATTGTTTTTATTTTTTAACATTTCTTTTAGTTTTTGAGATTATACTGTGCTTCTGGGTAGAGAGTAAATTTAAGAAATTTTATTGATTTGTAGTTATGATTGACAGGTCAGACATGCAAGAGTTATGTTTGAAACAATTTGGTAAATTTATTAATCAGTTAATAACCTCTAAGCTACCATTGATAGATCAGAAACTGGGTATAGTCCTTATGAATATAACTGAAGACTTGGAAGACATACATCTATTTCAGATACCCCATTCCAATTGTTCCTCCTCCAATCAATCAATTATTTGTTTGTTTGTTTGTTTTCAGGAAGGTATCCTTTTCTTAGTGCTTGGTAAAGAGATAAGCTTCTTCCCTACTTTAATCTCCTCTCTGAATCATGTACATCTTGTTTCTACTCAATACACAATATAGAACAATTGTGATGTTGTCAAACAAATGAATTTTGCACACCTTCTATTAATAAAAAGTTTGCATTTTCTGTAAGTTATAGTCTTAAGAAGTCATCACCATTTTTTCACAATGACGTCATCTTTCATTTACATTGGAAACAGACACCTCAATTTTTGAGAAAATGGTGTATTTTGAGAAAATTTAATGAGCACCTATTTGAATTTCTAAGGGGTATGCAGTGAGTTGTGTGGAATAATGTGATAAAAATGTAATTCAGTATGCTGAGAAATATGCACTGATTTTAACAAGAAAAAGGGAAAGGTAGTTTTAAACATAGTCTATGAAGGAAGTGTCTAGAAAGATGCACATTCTGATACTTGATGCAGACAAGTTTACTAATTTAGAATAATTAATGAACAAAAATAAATGATCAAGGGAACAGAGAATGAAATTTTAGTAAACTGAGACCTCTATGAGACAATAATATATGAAGCAATAAATTAAAAAAAAAACAAATTTTGTTTTCTTACATTTAATTTTTGTTATTTATTTATATTCTACTTTCTTTCATTATTTTATATCCTGACAATTTCATACATATATGAATGATATTGTTATTGGATTTACCCTCTTCTCTTTTCCCACGTGTCTACATCATTAGAAAATGATGGTATCAATCCCTCACAAACTTTAACAAGTATTAACTCCTTTAGAAAGGACGGTGACTCAGGAACATTTCTCCTTCCTATGGAGGACAGTTGGAACCCAAAATTGTGTCCACATAATCATAGACATTCTGTGATTACACATGGAATTGCCTTCTCTGATTGCCAGCATTTTATGACATTCCTCTCCATTATCCAGTCATTACATCCTTTCAACACTTACTTCTTAGATGGCTTTTGGGAGAAAGGGGTTTATAAAAATTTCAATTTTAAAGGTGATCTATCATCAGCTACTTGTTCTCAGAACTATGACAAGTTGTAAGATTGGGAAATAATAAAGAACATGCTGAATTTGTTGTCAATATGCCTGTTTTACATATAGCAGCAAGAATTTCATCCTGAGACTGAAAAGGAGACAAACTTCTGTTTTAGTATGCATTAAGAGCGTTTGCTTCTAATGTCTTTTATCATTTTATAGTAGCAGCTATACAGACTATCTTAGGTTTCAGTTCTTGTAATAAAGAACTGAAGAATTAACCCCCTAATGAATACTTATCATACCTAGTTCCACTGTCTCACATGTATGGTACTCTCAAATAATTCATTAAATTTTAAATTCTCATGACATCAAGATTTTTAATGGTCAGGAGTTCATGCTATGACCACTTCCCTGGTCAGAACTGAGAATTATCTGTAATCAATTTCTATAAACATTTTCAAAAGTGATTTATATCAACTCATGTGATTACACTATTTACTAGGTATGAAAAGGGAGAAAGTAGAAAAGTTAATCAAATATACCAGCAAAAAAGCAAGCAAGCAAACAAACAAACAAACAAACAAAAACACCGCAAAATTAAAGAAAACAATGCAATCATTGCTTGACAGAATAATTCTTCAAGCAATGTTGTCTAGCCTGCTATTATGATCTCTTAGTGTTCTCCCAAATAATTTAATTAGACCATCACTGATTTTAAACATATATATATATTTACATATATATATATACATATATATATATATATATAATTACAGATCAGTTGATTCACTTGATGACAGAGAATTTTCTATTTCTATGCCTCATCTTTTCTTACATCATCCTCTCCATATAGAACACAGGTTTGGTAATCCACAGAACCCTGAAAAGTCACAATTTTTTAACTCATAAATTAAGGTGAAATCTGATTTGAGCTTCCTTCATGAGCTTGTTTGTCACTGTCACTTAGACACTAAGGAAAAATATGTAGATCAAGTTTAAGATAGCATATATTAATTTCTTTGATTATTTCCAAGACCTCTCTGCAATGAATGATTTTATAGGAGTTGTTTAGGTCTAGTATATTTGGACTAAAATTAATAAATTATTACAAATTACTTATTTTTTTATTCATAACTTAAAGGCTCTTTTCATATCAATAACCATCGCAGTTTTCAGGGAATATAAATGGCAATGAGTCTTGCACACTTTTCATACCAGCCATTAGGAATCAAAAGCACACAGGTCATTTTAAGTCTGAGGGCAGCTTGGTCTACGTAGAGAGTTCTAAATCATCTGAAGCTGCACAGTAAGGTCATGTGTCAAACAAACAAAATAAAGCAAAAAACCCCAAAAATACAGAAACGAAAAAATGGTATTATTATGTATTTGTGTGCAAAATGTGATGATAATGATTTGTATTCATTTTGGTTGACAATATGTTTTGGGAGCCGACTCCTAGCAGAAAGCGGTTATCATCTTTGCAGTCATCTTCAGCCATATATCCTGACAAGAGTCTTGTTTTCTACAGCCCATAGCAGCTAAGAACACTCTGACAAACATCTTGTTTATCTCCCATATCTTGTTTTGCTGTTTAGTGCCCCTAACTGCTAGGCGCATGTGGTATCCACGCTGCAAGGCATGTGACATAGTGCCTTCAGCTGTGGTCCCCTGCTTGTCCATGGTGGCAAGGCACTTGGTAAAGTGTATAAATGCCCAGGATTTTCCTTTCACTAAAGAGAGATTAGACTAGACTCTCTGTCTTGTCTCCATTCTTCCCATCTCTTGACCTTCAATCCCCACTCTCTCTCTTGCTAGACCTTGACCCGCTGACCGGTCCAGCAGCTCTGGCTGGGACAAAGTGGCCCCCAAACGTGAGGCAGAAGGGGCAGTTATAAGCATGGACAAGTCTAGATCAAATAATGACAGAATCATAGTATCACAGACAGGAGTAAAAGAAAGCAAAGTTCAAATTTTATCAATGACTGCAAACAGCTTTCTCCTTGCTTCTTATTCTTGTCCTCTATCTTGGGCCCTCATAAATTGAGAAAGGAATTGAGATATCTAGAGGCCCTAAGGGTTTAGCCAATAAGCTTCTCTTCCTAGATATTCCTACCTGGAAAAGGTATCTTTTCTCTGTCAACCCTGAGGAGTTGGTATACATCCATTTTCCCAGATGAGCAGTCAATAAATGGCATAGCTAAACATGGACTGTTTCTTTCATTAAGAACAGCCATGGGAAGTTTCAAGAAAGCCTTTGACTACTGAGCTACTGAGCCACTGTGTGAGTCTCCCACAGAAGGCTTCTCTGCTAAGCTAAGGATAATAAACTAAGAAGGAGTTCCCATTTCCTCTGTTGCAGGCCTGTGGACTCCTGAGTCTTCATATCTGACTTCCCTGTGCAGCACTCCAGCAGCAACTAGATGCCTAGGAGCATGGGAACCCAAGCATTGGCATCCCACATCCTACTCTGTTTTCTCACCCCCTGAGAGGTATCTCCATGCTTCCCTAAAGCACAACATCCCACTGCAATGGCTCTGGATAAACACAGTCTACCAGGAACCCATGTTTCACCTCCTCAATGACCTTGTCCAGTACAACAGCAGCAGGACAGAATGTGAACCCATACAGCCCCTCACTTGCTTCCATTTTCTATAAAACCTTTTCCAGATGATAGTTCTGGGCTGCTTTACCAAACCATCCTATGTATCAGTGGTGAATAAGCCCAAACTTGTTTTATAATAAAGAGAGCCTAATGTGTTTGCATTGGAGTCAGCTCCTGCTTAGCCTTTTGGACTCTTGAACAAGGCACAACACTTCATTCTTTTACTGTGGATGAAATAAAACTTCTCTTCAGAAAACCTCCATGCCTTCTGGGCCAGGTTGGACTACTGTGACTTTTCATGTTTATTCAGACTCTATTGTCCAAGACAGTACAGTGTATCCTATTTGTAATATGCATTTATTCTATCAGTTGTTTCTCTAGTGAATGTAGCTCATATAAAAAAATAAACACTTTATTGATAGAATATTAATACATCACCAACATCTACAGAAAGAAATTGAGACTTTATCCAGTGTAGGGACATCTTGAGAAATTCCAGGACATATTTCCTGAAGACTTAGATGAGTCATGCATATCCTTTCCTCCCTTAAGTTATTAATCCTCCATTCTTATTTACTGTTACAAGTCTGAAATATTTTCAGACCTAACTGAATCTTACAGGGGACTAAATGCTGAAATAAACAGTATTTTAATTATGCTCTTTCTGCTACTAGAGAGAATGAATGCCATAACATCAGCAATTCTGTTATCCATTCACATCACCCTGCTTTTACGGGTTACATTCAAATACACCCAGCCCTTTGCTGTTACCATGAAGTTTTCACAAAAGACATCCTCAAGTTCACTTAAATCTGTGATGGGATAATTCTGTTCTAAAATAACTTTCTAAAATTTTAACATAGAAAATAAATTTTTATTTGCACATTTCACAACTTTCTAAAAAGTATCAAAATGACCAATCTATAGTATTTAAAGAAAAATTACTGAGAAAAAACATCTTAACTTAGACATCTGATAATTTTATAAGTCAGTTGTAAACAACTGAAAACATTATAGTTATAATGTAATCAGCTAAGTAGATACTGAGTTAGACCTCATTTACATGTATAGTGTTGTTAGAATCTGTCTGTCTATCTATCTGCCTATCTGTCTATCTATCTATCTATCTAATCATATATATGATCATATTGTAATCTTTAACTTGCTAAAATTAATTTAAATAATCCAATCCAAGGGACTATTCTTGACTGTCCTTTTCTAGAGGTTAAACGTCCAAGGGGAAAATGTCTTGGGAGAAATCCACTGTATACATTAGCATCAAAGTGAGTGCTATGGCTATACTTTTGTTGATATTTGGGCTTTGGCTAGTACTTGGTGCCACCTGGATGAGATTAGCTCAATGTATACTAATGTTAGTATAATCTTTGGTGTAACTTTCCCCTTAAACCACCCATTGCCAAGGTCTCCTCCTACAACCTTTGAAAAAAATAACTGTTAGCTTTCTGCCAAATTAAGCAACTTTCAGGGAGTCAGCAGTACTTCTTTAAGCCCCACATATATTGGCTAACATATTGCTGTTAGTATTATGATTCAAAGGAAAAATAACTTTTCCTGCATAGTTGAAATTGATATCAGGAAAATAAAATATCTTAAATCTAAAACAGTAGCAGCAGGAGGTAGAACACCAGGATCTCACTGTGGTAGACCAGTAAGCAACTCTGGAACTTATTAAAATATATTATATACTGGTGAACTCTACCTTTTTGTTTTAAACCTCTACTGTGAACACGAGGTATTGAGGATCTCCCTCTTTGTAAACTTCAAAAAAGAATCTTGGGTGATTTAAAATGTTGTAGCAGGAAACTGCCATGGGAAAGTGAATCAAGATGAACCCACTGTAATTATAAGACAGCGGGAAGAACTGAGGGTGAAATTTTATGGGGCTCAGGGGTCAAAGACCTGTAGTAGATAGGTCATCAGCTTTCATCACCTAGTTATTCACAATCTGTGGCGAAGTTAACTGTTTCTTTACTATTGCTTTTAGCCATTCATATCTCCAGTAATAAAAGATTCACAGCATCATCCACTTTTCTCTTATTATTTGATGAATTAATTACTTTTTGGAGAAATATATATGCTGTTGCTGCAGTTCAGGAGCAGAGCATTTACCTAGCAAATATTGGTCTATAAGTTTGCTCTAATACACTACAGAATGAAAACAAGCAAAAATGTTTCAATTAGGATTACTAGAGAGAATTCTCCAGTGTTAAAGATATTTATTGTCATTGTCTAAGAATATTTATTTTTGGAGAAAATTTCTTTTTAAAAGGGCTATTATTAGTTTAAGTATAAGCCAAAAAGCTTATGTTAATTAATAAATACATACTATATTTCTACTTGTGAGTGATATAAAGATTATGAAATATCTTTTTTAGGTTTGAAAGGTGGCACAATTTGCAAGGTGGATGATTTTGCATTATATCAATATTCATCAAAATACTTTTTATTCATTACAATCAAATTACATGATGAATAATTTACATATATGAAAAGGTTAATGCACAAAAATGTTTCCATGAAACCTTATGTTCTGTAAAATAAATATAAACAAAACATTTAATTTTTTTAAAGAGCAATAAAACAAATTGTATCTAAAAAGACAAAGTTTATCATTTGGAATTACTGAACATTTGCTTTTTTTTATTTATTATTAGTTTTTAAAGAAAACGTCTTATTATGTACCTCACTCTAGTCTTCAACAATGCATGCAATCAAGGCAGATACAATCATGTGGTCTTCCTACCTCAGACTTGTGGGTTCTATCATTGTAAAAAGTTTTTTTAATATGGACACAACAAGCAACAGCATCCCCTTCAACATACCCATATGCCAGAAACTTAGGTATCTATTTAAGGTCATTGTTGAAGGTAGTTTTGCTTTACATTCATAGAGGCAGCGATGTCACCACAAGAGAGCAGCTAATGCCTGGGTTCAAAACATTATAGGACACTCCTTTTTTTATGAGAAAATTCTGCTTGTGACTTTAAGCTAAACCAAATGTTCATTACAGTTTCAAAAGTTCCAAGACAATTAAGAATTATACTGAATTCACTTTGCCTTTACTTAAGTAGAACCACAAACAAGGTTGATAGTATGTGTGCTTATAACATGTTTTACTTAATGTCTTAAAGTAACTATTGAGATATGCTTCTCAAAAAAAATAGCCTTTAAAATTACTACTCTTTTTCGGCAACATACTTGTCATCACAGAGTTGTAGTGAAGACAAAAGGTGAGGTTGAAGTGTCCATTTCAACCAACACAATTCATAGATCCATGAATAGGTTCAAGTTTATAGTCTTATTATTTAAACATTGTATCTTTGAGATACAGTGGCTACCTGAGATGATGATTTACCTGATGGGTCTTAGCATAGCTAACTATACATCTAATTATATCTCCAAGAAAGCAAGGGTCATTGTAGATATTAAAAATGTTTACAGTTTACATGAATTGGTGAAGATATAGATATTAATGGGACCTTAGGAGAATCCACCTTTCTGGATGACTTTTGCACACTGCTGGGGGATATAACTGCATATGTGGGAAAGGTGAGTAAGCAAGATTGACTAAGCTCTGAAATCTCACAATAAAACTTCAATGGATAGGGAAGGAGTTGACTTTTAGAGAAAAGTAAAGAGTAAGGACAAGCAGTCTAGTCCACGTACAGATGGGGTCAACACTGCTGGTGAGGCAACAAGAGCATCACTGGAAGCTGCAGCAGAGTTTTTTCTTCCTACTCAAATAGAAGAGTATCATGGATAGAATATCACCACACATTGTCACAGGCTACAGAGCAGTCAATTGTGACGCAGCCAGTGCATCAAATTCCATTGTCGACATATTTGAAGAAATGGCTGTTGGTTACTGCCCCTCTGCAACAACTTTTGTCATCCAGCCTTCAATTACCCTGAATATGGCCATTCCCTTGCAATATGACTGGAACATTTTCAAGGCACAGAAGAGTTTCAGAATTTCTAAACAATAAATTATGTTTTATTGATACTGATACAGTTATTTTCGGGACATATTGTTATCATACAATTAGTAGAATATTACATAGTCTAAAAACTCTCAAATGCACTAGAAAATGGAACACTTGTATTTATGATTCAACTTTGACATTCCCTTTATTGTACCAGTATAGAAACAACTTCTAATATTTATAAGGACTCTTCTAAATTTAAATGCACTAAATTATTCACTTTGTATTATTTATAATTATAAAAGTTTACAAATATGATCTATATCAAGCGAGAGTAGGTAATTAATGGTAAAACTACCTCAACTTTTACTATTTTTTGCCACTTTGGTGTTTTGGGGAGGGACGAGTTCTTGTTTATTTATTGTTTGTGAGTGTGAATATTTGTGTGAGGGAATGGATATGTTTGTGTACCACATTCGTAGTGTGTAGATGCTACAGGACTACATTAATTGTCAAGCTTTTCTTTACACCTTATTATGAGAAGGGGTTTCATTCACATTCACTCTTGCATAAGCCTGGCAGCAATAGCATCTAGATAACAAATATGAACTTCCAGGGTTCTGGGGATTCACATTCACTCTTGCATAAGCCTGGCAGCAATAGCATCTAGATAACAAATATCAAACTTCCAGGGTTCTGGGGATTTGAACTCAAGTCTTCATGTGTGCCTAGAAAGTCTTTTTAGAATGATGTAACTCTAAAGTTTTATAGTTATACATGATATAAAGTGTCCAATTTATGTATTTAAACTTAGATAAGTTCCATGTGAATATTAAAAATTGGTTCTGTGCTAGTACTATACTGAGTACATCAAAATGAAGTTTTAAATACAACTCTTTCCCTAGCTCCTGATACTACTATTCTACCTTTTACTTTGTTATAGTAAAATAATTGTAAGATATATTATTCAGATACAACATATGATATGATAAAATAAAATGTTATAAAAACTTTTATAATAATATACTTCAGTCCTTTTCCCCATCATACTTGTGTATTCTTTTACATTTGTATATGAAATTCAAAACAAATAATCTACAAAAGTAACATGCTGAAAAGACATATAAGCATGCATTTAGCCAAAAGTAGTCAGAAAGCTAAAACCAAATATGAATGTTAAAGAGTTCCTTGATTTTCTCACAAAAAATAAAATAAAGAAACAGCAATTGTTCTTTCATATTTGTGGGTCTGTGCTTTGAAAATGCAGAACTTAAACTGCAAATTGATGTATTTCTATGTATTACTTTTCTTGCTACACTTCTTAGTGATAGATAATGAATTATATAAAAATAAATAAAAAACAATTTCTAAGTTATGAAAGCATTTTAAAACATATAACATACTAACATGGAGTAAGTTCTAGTATTAGTATCGATTATTAATCATTTGATATTTTACTATTATAACCTAAAATATATTTGTCCCAAGACACTAGAATATAGCTTAGCATACCATTTTTTTAAGCATAAGGCGCACATGAG
Source organism: Grammomys surdaster (assembly GCF_004785775.1). NCBI lineage: Eukaryota > Metazoa > Chordata > Mammalia > Rodentia > Muridae > Grammomys > Grammomys surdaster. The sequence continues at coordinate 4,725,594 of NW_021604720.1, read as the reverse complement.
CAATGCAGTTTTTTAAGACCAGGTGGTAGTGTTGGTATACACCTTTAGTCTCAGCACTTAGGAGACAGAGGTAGGAGAATATTATGAGTTATTGACCAGACGGTCTACAGAGTGAGTTACAGGACAGTCAGGGCTATGCAGAGAAACTCTGTCTCAAAACCCCAAAACAAACAAACAACAAGCAAACCGATAAAATTTAAAAATTAAAAGAAAAACATTTAAAACCGGAACTCAGTAACAGAAAGCATAAATTAAACAACAGTGTTTGGGGCTAAAATTCAATTTTAGTAGAATAAATAAAAATAAAAAAGCAAGTGTCATTAGTACTTCATTCCAAGGAGTACTTTGATGCTATCCTTTTTGTTTAGTGAGTTTTATTCCTAAATAAATACTCCAACAAATAATTATTTTTTATTTGCATTCAAAATAGAGACAAAATATTCACCTGAAATTCAATATAACTTACCAAAGATAACATATACAACACAAAAATCAACTTTGAGAACATTTTTATCATGACAACTTAAAAATAAAAACTATTGAATTGTCTTACTCTAGAGATATTGTTGAAAATATCTGTTTTATGTTCTATTACATAAGATACATGTTATTTAACAGTGGTTAAATGCGGGTCTCTGATGTTACAATCTCTCTTCAAATCTCAATTTTGATCTCATTTAGATGTGCTACATGGAGCAACTTAACTAAAATTAGAAACTTTTAATTTATTTAAGGGACATATATTATTAATCATTTCACAATAACTTTCCTAAAGATGACTAGTTATTATGATATCTTAAGCATGTAATGAACATTGTTATCTCAGTTTTGCCAAATCCAGTGGATTTGACCTTGAGAAAAGAAAAAAAAACCAAAAACAAAAAACTATTAAGTTTAAACTGAGCACAGATTTTAAAAAGAGAGAAAGATGCGAATGTGCTAATGAGACCAAGATGAGTTTTGTTTGGAGTTCATGGTTCTAATAAAGGAAATCCTGAAAATGATTTTCTCCTGGGGCCTTAGCCATTTCCAGAAGTGGCTGAGAAACTGTGAAGCGCTGCATTGCTTTCAACCATCAGACACAAATATTGAAAGATGAAAATCAAGGGCAAGCTGCAGCAAGCATTTTATGAATTAGATGATTATGACAATGAAGCGAGAAAAGTGCATCAGAATCCCTGGAGTTGGAGTCAAAGGCGGTCCAGAACTGCCAAGTAGGTGTTGGAAACTGATCCCAGGCTCTGCACAAAAACAGTAAGTACTCTTAATTTCTGATTCATCTCTCCATTCATTCTCCTTAGTTTTATTTTACTTTTTGGTGGCCGTGTAGTAATCATAGTAAGAGATTCGGAGTTTTACCACAGTTTGTTGTTGAGGCATGAAGTTTGTACAAATTTATCACATTGATTTCAATATGTGCTAATTTCTCGTGAGTCATATTTAGCATTTGTGTAAAACTGAGTGGAATTTTTTGGTATAAAATTAATGCCAAAACATATAATGGTATCATAACTTTATTTGATGTAAACTCCTGTATTACTCAATGGAATCTGAGACCATGTTTTCTTATTCCGAAGAAATAGGCAAATAAATCTTAGAGCATTTGCTGTTTTTCTCAACACTTACTTGGTTAAGGTAGCGTTTTGTAGATGCTAGTAACATAGTGCAAATTTAAGGTACAGAGAGTTCCCTCAAGGATGGACATAGTACAGAATTACCAGAACTAAGTGCTAAAATATGTCTGTAGATACAGAATGGCACCAAGAATTGATATGATTAGAACAGTACATATACGATGGATCCTGTAGTAATGTACAACAAAGACATTGCTTCCATAATGCTTATAATTGAATAATTAGATGCTGTTTGTAACTGTCCAAACTTAAGCCATGGATACCTTTTTCTCAGACGTCAATATTAATAGGATTTTCATCCCCTTTTAGAAAATAATTTTCTTCTTCTTTATTTCCAGATAAAGATTGGTCAATACTTCTTTATTCACTTACTTTCCTTGTAGTTTTCATTTATTAATTATTTGTTGTCATAAATTTCCATGCTCTGATCTTTTGCATATGGTCTACCTAGAGGTGATCATTAGCCAGCCTCATTTGCTATATTTTTAACAAAGTTAACAGTTCCACCCATGCAGTTAAGATGGTAACTATCTAAATAACAGATTGATTCAATCTATCCTCATTTTTTGTAAGGCAATGTTAGACAAGGCGAAATAAGCACTCCTTTTTGATTCCTACCACCATAATAAAAGTGGAGAATATATCAAAGTAAACTTCAGAAATTTATGTCAGTCAGTCACATCATCAATATCATTTTAGCACAGGTTAACATAGTGTATACATTTTTAAAAATAAATTAATCAGAAAGTTTAAATAAAAATGTCATTAATACTAATTACTTGTTATAACTTAATAGTTGTGCCCTTCCCAATTCTATTAGATAGGTGTAGTTTTACTATCTGTTGTACATAAAATAAAATGTAAGTTGATACTAACATATATTTATTTCAGATAGACATACATAAAACTTATATACTCAAACATATGATTACAGACTTCAAATACGTGAAAGTTGGAAATAAATACATTAAATTAAAACATATCTGTCAGTCTATCTGAAATTATTTATTTCATTTAATATAAATATATAGGTAGCTTATTTGAAAATAATTGACATATCATACCTAAGAGAATATATAGACTTAAATTTTAACTCGTCCTTTTGATCTCTATGACCTTGCATCATTCCCCAAATGAGCATACTTTGTAACATGATCACATTCTTTCCAGTTAATATGGTTGTATTAGTTACCTTACTGTTGCTGTGATAAAACACTAGGCCCAGAAGCAACTTATGGAAGAGACAGCTTATTCTGGCTCATGAATTCAGGGGACTAAGAGTCCAAGAGTTTGTTACCTCATGGAAATTTAGTGGCTAGAAGCAGGCATGCAGCCAGAATAACAATCTAAGAACTCGCATCTTGAGATGGGAACAAAAGAACACCAGTGTTCGTGCTGGAGGGTTTGAATCTCAAATGCCATTCCTAGTGATATACTTTCTGATCAAGACTGCTTTCCCTAAATCTCCTCAAACAGTGCCATAAGAATGTAGCCAAGTGATCTAATGTTCAGAGTGCAAGGTACATGTCATACTTAAGCTATCACAATGGTCTGGCAATAACAGAAGCAAATGAACCATTGGGTAAAGACGGAACTATTCATGAATGTAAAACCATTAGTGCTTTCAATTACAATGAATATCAGAATCTTGAACCCTGTACATTAATGATTTTTGTTTGCTTGTTAGTGTTCATTTGTTTTTTTAGCTTGTTTTGTATTTAATTCAAATGCCATACATTGAAATAATCTAAATTTTTGATCCTCAAAATTACAAATACAACAAAACTTCAGTAAAACTGTTTAGTCATCACAATAATTTTGATATAATATTTTCTATTATATGTCTACAGATTAACTTAACCTAAAGATGGAAAAATAACATTGTGCTAGCTACATGAAAATGATTACAATGATTTTTGCAACTCATCTCTAACTGCACATTGGAAAATTATTCATGAATAACTTAATCCCAGATTTCAGAAACTATAAAGTTGTAACGTGTCTTAGTTCTCTCAAAGCTACCACCTGCTCTAAATACCTTTTAGTGTAAGCTCATGGATTAGGATATTAATAATTATTTTTAGGTTATTGAACTGTGATTTTTTACTGATGATCACTTATGATACATTGGATATTGGTCAAGCTTCTCTTTGTTCACTTGTGTTTAATATTGTGGTTTCTCACATTATTGATGTAGGAGTTAACCCTTAAAGTGAGTACATGATTTATCTAAAAAAGCAACTTTACATTCCCATTCATATTTTCTTGTTCCTAAAGCCCACATTCATATCCAGTTCATTTGCTCTTAATATTGTGTTGAAGATACAACTGAAAAATGATAAAAGCAACAGTTAGATTTAAACTAATGTCTCCCTGAAAATGTGGGCTATATTTTCTGAGTTATAAACGGAAAGCTTGCTTAAACTTGGTCAAGTCCTTTAAGTTGTCTAACTTTTCAGGATTTACATTGGAGATTATTACAAAAGATAACTATTATTTAAAAATGTTACTGACATCACAATATTGCAAAGTAGCTCTATCAAAATAAAATTTCCCTCACTTCATTAAGACATGGCAAAAATGGTATGATTGAAAGAGCAAAAAAAATATATCTTTTACAGAGCCTGATTCCTGATCACAACCCCATTCCCTCCCTGTATCCCACCCCCTTCCTCTGGAAAACAGGCTATCCTATTACACAAGTGTCCTGAAGAGTTTATAATAGGAAACCCCTGTGATATTAATTCAAATATTTCAAATAATAGGCTAAAAGAAGGGAGGGAATTTATGGAAAGAGAAATAAGTCCCCCAGTTATCGAGTTATGTGATATCAAATGAAATGCACTCCCAGGTTGCATAGCATCTGCCAGGTGGCAGAGTGTTTGGAGAAACTAATTCTGGAGAGGGTCTAAGTGGCACAAGTGCTTTGAAGGTTCAACCCCAGAACATTTCATCCACAAATATCATGCCACACTCTAGTACAGGGAGCTTGCCAAGCACAGGATGTCATTTAGCACCCTGGGAGTTCACTTAATTAGAGTAAACCCAGACTTCCTAAGACTCCTTTGTAAGCCTAAACCTCATCACCACAAACTGGCTTTTTAATTATGTGGGTCTTAAGAGCCTCTGGGCATGTAATAGGACAGACTGTAAATATAGCCATTAACACACATGTGCTCACGCCACACCCCTGAGGATCTTGCAATGGACTCAAGTGCTGTTCATGATATAACATTCGAAAAGCAATGTTACCATTGCATGATATTTTTCTTGAAAAAACAGAAATAAACGTATTGCTGATTTGTTGCAATAATAAGAGTTAGACAGTGAGTGGAAGATTTAGAGATTTCTCACTACCCTCTCTGTCCTACACATCACACCAACTTTTCCATTCTTGTCATTATTGTTTTGTTTCCAAAATGAAGAGATAATGTTTGCAAACATAGTACCTATAGAATAGTGATGATATTATACATTGAAGCTAGTAATATTTAAGAGAAGTTAATAATATTAATAGTATTAATAAGAAAAATATTAAAAGGAAGTAAACGTCATGTGCATTGCACTTACTACAGAAAGTATTATTACAGAACTTGACTTATGTTTTAACATGTTAAGCAGCAGAATGCATTCAGGTTTACATCCTGTCAGTTTTGTGTGTGTGTAGATGTGGTGTACATAGGTGAATTTGAAGGTACATGTGAGTATTCGCATGAGCTTGCATTTCCATGTGGAGTTAGTAGTTAACACGTATCTAGTCTTATTACGCTTCTGTCTCCCTTATTCATTGTCACAAGTCACCTATCTAATCTGAAACTCATCAATTCCACAAAGTAAGCTGACAGTAAAGCCTCGGGGTTTCTTCTAGCTCCTCTCCCCTGCACCACAATTATAGGTGTGAGCCATTAACTCTGCCTTCTTAATTGGCTGCTGGGATTCTAACTAAGCAGGTCTTTAATCTTGAGGAGCAGGCACACAGCTGATGGAGACATCTTTTCAGACTCAGATTCCTCTGTTTTAGAATTCTCAGCCGCTAAATATTAGTGATAGGAAACATCTTACCTCAACACTCAACGTTATTTTTTTCCAAGGGAGAAAACAAATTTTACTTAGCATATTGTGAGGAGAGAATTAAGCAGAGCTATATAGAACTATTATTCTTCTAACTTCACACTTTTACACAATAAGAAACTTTTAATTCACTTGTATAAAGATGTTAAGAATGTACAGATCATAATTTTTAATAAATCATAGAAAATTACTGTCAAAAAGGGACTCAGCTCCGCTGAGTTCTTTGGCTTAAAGAAATTCAACTTTCAACTGAATATACTCTAAAGAACATGATAATGATAAATAGTAGTAGTAGTCCTTAATAATAATAATGATAATAATAATAATAATGATATAATCTATAAAGGTCATGTTTACTTGGGACATTAGATTATGGGTCTCTGTTGAAATGTATTAGTCACCAAAATAAATAATGAATTAATAGAAGAAGTTGGAATGTAGGCAGGGTCTCTGTCAAGTTACTCCATAAATGTCTTAATTTAACCTAACAGAATTCCTGGTTTTCCATGTGTCTGTTCATTAAGGGTTTGGAAGACAGCTATAGATCAAAGTGAAGTGAAAATGAGAAATATAAGCAGTTTCCAACTTCATGAAGACAAAACTCAAGTAAAATCAAACTTGGGGACAACAGTAAGTATTTTCAAGATAAGGGACCTTTCAATCTGTAATTTAGTAAATAGAGAATAGCCCCTCTTTTCCTATGGAATCCAAGCATAAAAACAGACATTTTATGATTTTAAAATTGAATGATAAATGTACATTAAAATGGACATTGAAATATGAATTACAACTGAAATAATAGCTACTGGAAACATCACCTTCAACACACCAAATTGAGGAAGTAATCAATTAAAGTTTCCTTGTAATTTTTATAGAAACATTTAAAGTATTTTATGTGTTTGTGTGTATGGGAGTGTATGTATGTCCACCCCAGGCATTTAGGTGCCCAGGAGGCCGGAAGTGGGAATCATATATCAAACTGGGTTACAGGCATTTATGAGCTATTTGATGTGGATGTTGAGAACTGAATTCCAGTCATGTGTAAGAGCACTATGTACTGTTGAATACTTTTCCATATCTCCAGACCTTAAATATCTCTTAAATTTGGTATACTTTTCTAGTTTCTGCAGTTACTCCTGAGTCCGTACATACATCTGAAAGCAGGAGCTAGGAACTTTGGATAAGAGAGAACATGTGGCATTTTCTATCTGTGATACCTCACACACTATGATGCTTTCTGATTTCAACCATTTCCCTGGCAGGTTCATGGTTTCACATTTCATTACGCCTGAATATAGTGTATATGCACCATGAAGCCTTGGTCATACACAAAGAACTTCAGACAACTAAGAAATGTGGATGGCAGGAGAAGTAATTCCCCCATCCCCAGGGAATAGCCCATGTAATTAGTTATCTAATACCAACAATTTAACACTCAATATTTACATATAGGTAACATTGTAAAGACTTAGCATGTTGTAGTTAGCGATATATATGCTTATACATATACACACATGCATGTAACAACAATTAATTAAAAAATGGTTATGAATTATAAAATGGTAATAAAAGAACACATGTTTGGTTATGGCAAGAAAAGTGAAGAGGAAATGCTGTTGTTATATTATAATTTCAAAAAGTAAAAGAAATAATTTTAAAAAAATGAATTTCAGTGTGAAGGGCATATATATATATCACATGACAAATGGCACATGACAAGTGTAAAATAATACATAATGTACAATAAGCATTATTTGAATATGATATTCTGTGTGATTATAGCTGAGTAATTCATGAGATGTAGAATTCTTGTTGGGAATTGTTTAAAAGGGCTATACCTGACTTTGGGATTTTAAAACCATCTGACAGGATTGTTGAAGCTATTTTTTCTTGTTTATATGAATGTAGTATATTATATCCAAACAGCAAAATGCATTACTACAACATTAGGTTTGCTAAGTGACTCTGCTTGGGGTTTATAGTACTTCTTATTTTGTGTTATCTGCATGCTTTTCCATGTGAGAAATCATCTCATATCATATGATAGGATTATATCATGTTATCCTCCTTCATCAAACTTCCATTTTTTAAATTACAATAAATTCATCTGACATGCACTATGTCTTGTAAACTGTTGTTTTAGTACATATAGAAAATCACAGGATTGTATATCTGAGACTTCCATTCAATTTGTTCTGAACTTTGGTCACTCTGGGCTCTGTGATAATTACTATATCTTGCAAATCAGAGCTTCTCGAATGACAGTACTAATTCTTCCTAATTAAAAATTTTACAGGTATCTGATTTCTTTCCATCTCTTGTGCTTTTTTTAGGATCATTAAATTTCTTCTGATCTATATTGTTTATACTAAAGTTAGTTCTTACCTGTCCTTCTTTTATTTTTCTAGCTGTGTATCATTATAATGTGAACATATTTGATAAGATTCACGTGTTTTGGTAAATATGTTAGATATGAGAAGACGGTTGGAGAACAGAAGTTTTCTTGCTTTTCTCAAGAGCTTCCTGATATATTTTATCATCTCTGGTACTATTGGGAGGCAATCATAAGATTTTCTCACATGAAATACATTTCATTTCAATAGTTTAAAAGACGTTAGCATCATCTAGGTGATAATCTACATGATAGAACATTGGAGTTGGAAGTATTCATCTTACATTTAAACCTGAAAATATACACCAAAACAAACAAAAAAAGAAAGCCAGCCAGGAATTGGAAAGTTTTACCCCTCATGGAGTTGGGCATGATTGCAAGTTAAAAAAATATTCTCATTAATTTACCTATTAATAAGTGAGATATAAGTGGCCCTGTGCTAAATTGAGATTTATGGTAACGTGAGATACCGTTGAACAAACGATCAGTGTTCATCTTTTCTTCCAGAAACAGTGAGGGTTTAAAACAAACTCGCTCTTGCTCTTGCTCTCACTCATGCTCTCTCCCTTTCTCTCTTGACACAAATGTATATATGTACGTGATTGTGTGTCTCTGTATAATAGATGTGTTTGTGAATATGTATGTGTGTATGACTTACTATGACTTACATCATCAAACCTGTACGTGAAATCCTTGTCTAGCTGAACTCTTTTCATTCACATCTGGGAGGAGCCAGTTGTAGTAGTTGCAAATTACATCATCAGTCATTGAAGCTGTTGGAATGCTAAGATAACATTCTTCACCCCAATGTAAACACTGATGGTTCCTATGAGGGATGTCTTACATTGCAAGTCTGGGATTTAGTTTATAGGTCTGACAAGTGTGACCTTTAAAATAATGTATTTGCTATAAAAAAAGAAAGAAAACTATTTATAACTAAAATATACTGCCTACAAAATCAGTTTCCAGCAAGTAGTTTGATTACAATAAAAATAACACACCAAAATGAAACAGTTTACCTGTGATCAATTTAATGTGGTTGTAAAATGCTAATTATGAGAGAAAACACATTCAAGGTTGTGGTGCCATCTATAAAACTTGGAGAGAATCTAACACTCAGTGATGTGTAGCACATATGTGCAAGCAGATGGCCAAAGTATTATTTTTAAAAACAGGACTTTTGCTGACAAAATACAGAACTGGAACGGTGCGACTGGAAAGCTAAGAAGATGCTATTTATGAGGTAGTTAGCTTACACTCTAACGGGATTCTGGCTCAATGGCAGCTAAAAAGGACTTAGGCTTTTCTTTTTTTTTTTTCTTTTTTTCTTTCTAGAAACTAAAAAGAATGTAGCTGTAGAAAGGAATGAGAAAATGTTTCTGAAAATATACTTATCTGTAATTTCCATCCCAGATTATTGCTTTTTAGTTCTTTCACACTCTGGCAGCTATGAGAGACTGCTGTCTTCTGTTATATCAGATTTAGCATACAAAAAATATTAACTTTGTCATCTTGACACAAATTTGGGGTAAAGGAATATGTCATTGTCCAGTTTAACAAACAAACATAGAATGGATTCTCTGTAGAGATGAGATCATATAACAAACATTCAATTTTCTCTACTTTATATTTAATATGTTTCGATTGAAATAGATTGCATTATTTTTCCTCCTCCTTTTTCTCTCAGTTATTTCTATAATCATTTGGTGATGCCAGTGGAACATTTTGAACAACTTAAAGCTTTGCTATATTCTCCTAGCTTATTATACTCAATTGAGATTTAGAAGGAATCTGTATGCATTCTTGAATTTAATATTAGGCTGAAAAATCAGGAATTATTTTGTATATATTTCATACTTCTAGTAAATTTTACAAAATCTCTGGTGCTTTGAAATTGATTCTAAACAATTGCAATTTGAAAGAGAAAAAAATTTGGGGTTGATAAAGTTTAATTTCTCCTTCAAAGCACTCATTTTAGAAAAATACACAGGATAAGAATAATCCCAAATGACATTTTTTGTACACAGTAATAAGTTCAATAATAACAATGTGACTATGAGCATTTATAACTATATTCATAAATCAATTCAAAATATTCCCTGTATTTATGAATTTCATATTTTAAGAAATTTATTAGGTGCTGCAAAGATAACTCAGTTGTTATGCAGCACTGGATGCTCTTGCAATGAGCCATGGTTCAAGGAAACTACATCTAGTAGTTTCCTTATACCATAGTTGTGACTCAGTCTCCAAAGAGCTAGGGCCCTCTTCTAATTTCTGTGGAACCCACATGTGCATATATAGACAGATATAAATATACACATAGATAAAAATAAACTTTACAAAGTAGATATTTGTACAAATTTGCCTCAGTTTAATACACAAAGATATTTTTCTTTTTGTTATACAGCATAATTATCTTTAAGTAAATATTCAGCAAATATCTCTTCTTTACAGAGATAGCAGTAAAAGAATATATGCAAACAAAACAATATATGCAAATGTTACAATAGAGTGAACATTTTATGTATCAATATGCAAGATATTTGTTGATATTTATTTGGAAATAGGTAAGAATAAATAATCATAATTGTACAATCATGGAGACCTTGTATGCTATTAGTTAATTCAGACAGAAATCCCCCATAAACAAATTTTTTGGCAACAACTTTTGTATCATATAATGTGGGATATATCACACATATCAGTGTGTGAATAGTTTATCCTTTGTTGGAAGTAGTGAACCAAACTTACTATCATTGGTTGAAGAATGAACAGGTCTAGGTCACAGATCAAACTCAAACTAGCATGAACACTTCCACTATTAATCTCAATTCACTAGAACACAGTTACTTTATGCACAAAACAGGGTCATATCCTACCCTTTCAATAACACTGTTCCTATTATACTACAAAGCAGTTAGTTATAATTTTAAGCTATTATCTAGCACCAAGTGAGTGAAAGCTATTGCCAATGATATAACTGCATTTATATAAGTTATTGCAGCATTCTATCATATTTCTTTTTAAAATTCCAGTCTTCAAGATGGTGAAGCAATTGAATTGTGATTTCAATTACTTTGCAGATTGTATGGTCAGATCATATATGTATAAAGAGTAAAGAGAAAATATTTTTCTAGGAAAAATACATTTGGATAACTATATAGGCTATAAAAGGATTAGTCTGAACAAGAAATTTTTTAAAAATGTATATTAAATCCTAATGTAAACAAATAAAATATGCATTTTATATATTTATATGTGTATATAAATATGATGAATAGTTCATCCCTGTTATAGTATTTGAGCATGCAGTAAATCTAACTATTTGCATAGTTATAGGAAAGGTTTTCATTGAAAACTAACAATGAGCAAAAACTCAGTTCAGACAGACTTAACTCTTTGTGTTCAATAGAAAAAAATGTGGTACATTTACACAATGGAATATTACTCAGCTATTAAAAACAAGGAATTTGAGAAAGTCTTAGGTACATGGATGGAACTAGAAAATATCATCCTGAGTGAGGTAACCCAATCACAAAAGAACACACATTATATTCACTCACTGATAACTGGATATTAGGCCAGAATCTTGAAATACCCAAGATTCAACTCACAGACCATATGAAACTCATGAAGAAAGAAGATCAAGTGTGGGGGCTTCGGTCCTTCTTAGAAGGAGTCACAAAATACTCAAGGGAGCAAATATGGAGACAAAAATGTAGGACAGAAAGTGAAGGAGGACCCATCTAGAGACCATTCCACCTGGGTATCCATCCCATGTGCAGTCGCCAAAGATAGATGTTGATGTGGATGTCAGGAAGTGCTGGCTGACAGGAGCCTGATATAGCTGTCTCCTTAGAGGTCTGCCAGAGTCTGACATATACAGAGGTGGATGCTCACAGCTAACCATTGAACTGATCAAGGGGTTACCAATGGAGGAGTTAGTGAGAAGAATGAAGGAGTTGAAAGGGTTTGCGGCCCCATCAGGATAACAACAATACCAACCAACCAGAGCTCCCAGAGTCTAAACCACTAGCCTGGGAGCACATAGGGAGGGACCCATGGCTCCAGCTGTACATGTAGGGGAGGAGATGCTTGGTCCCATGAGGGCTGGACGCCCAGTGTGGGGAATTTGAGGGTGGGGAGGTGGTAGTGGGGAGTAAGTGGGGGCACATCCTCATAGAAGCAGGAGGAGGGGTGATGGGATAGGGGATTCCTGGGCGGGGGACAGGGGAGAAATGGGGAAAGGTTAGAACATCTGAAATGCAAATAAAATATCCAATAAAAAAAGGAATTATCCAAGCAGCCAAAACATGGTGAAAAACAGGTTAAAAAATAAATTTTAAATGTATAATCTACTCAAATCATTTGTATAAGAAGACTCCCTAGAGAAACCTAACAACTATTGTATGCAGTTCCCTCTTCTACATAATCAAATCTATTAATTTGGTAGTTGTAATCACAATGGAAGACAGTGCTTAATATATATTGCTCTTCTGCTTCCATATTGGTAAAAGCAAAGCACTAATTAGCAGAGTCAAGAAGTACTAGAAAGAAGAGGTATAATTATTTGTGCTAAGGAGAGTATAGGAGTTATTTCCGAATCAATGACTTCATTAAAAAAAAGAATAAAGAAACATGGGTAATGCATGCTAACAACCTGTAGAATCATGTGTGACAATACTTCTGAGGTGGGCACTATCCAGAGCACACTCATTATAAAGTTACAGTTTACCTAGAAATTATGTTGGAACATTTTGTGAGCATGCTTATGTCAAAGTCAGAGAGCAGGTATTATTGTAGGATAAAATTATGGACATGAACATTTTGTGGTATGCTCAATTTGTGACATAAATCTGGTGCACTGGCACTGAGTTTTTTCTAAGACTTTTGAAAATCAAAGATTATTATTGTAAAAATATCTGAAAATAAAACAAAATAAATAAATGTATATTTTGATTAATACAGGAGTGAATCTTTAAATATGAGATCTCACTAATATTTGTCCAGCAGTCACAGGTAAACCCTAACTAATACCATGTCTATTAAGCAGCAATGAGAACTTACTGGAGCAGCTTAACCTTACCTCTGGTCTTTTATGGACTTTGTTTTATGGATGTTTTCAATGTTTACTTGTGTTCTGTAGAACTACTTTGTTAGTATTAAACGTTAACAATTTCTTGGAATCTTAGCAAGTCATAGGTCCTGAGAGTAGTTTTGAGATTCTGTTAACAGTATTTTATAAGCATGTCCTTTAAAAAATGAACTATACCTGAAAGGTTTAAGAAGATATTTAAATTCTAAGGGTTAGTCTCCAAACTGTTTAGCTTTGAATCAGAAAAAAATGAATTTAATTATTAATCCATACATAATTTGGTTAATTATTTAGTTAATTCTATACTTTTTCTCAGAAATATTTATCAGTTTGTTAAAAAACAATAATATTTTCAATATTATCTAAATTAATATTGCAAAACAAATTATTTTACTCTGAAAGACCTGGATACTAGCTTTCAGTGGATATACTTAGCTCGTATAAATCAACTCTGATAATGGGTGAGAATTATTTGTCTAGTAAATGAGGGATGGTAAACAAGAAAGGGAAGATTAAACACTGCAGTATTATTAACACTTTGACATAGGAACTCTGGTGACTAAATGTTTTAGTAGCTTAATACCTAAATTTGGAATTAGTAAGAACTGGCTTAAAGAATATTTCAATTACTTAAGGTTTCAGGACTCAGTTTCTAGTCTACAGAGAGGCTTCTGTTTTTATTAGTGTCTTTGTATTGAGCACCTCTCTTGTTATTTATTTTATCTGACAACAAGACATTAATAGCATCAAATATATTACATATAGATATTCAGTTTAATTTTCATAAGCCATCAAATTTCTTTTTCCATTCATGTATATGTACTATTTGTAATCTAGTACATGTAATATTGAAAAATTAATTTAAAAAACACATCAACAAGAAAACAAACAAACAATGTATCATATCTACCATCCTATCACGAACCTATGGCCTGACCAACTGGATGAGACAATGTCTGGCTCTAGCACAAAAAAATGAGGCCAGTTTTGAACTATATAGAGATATAATGTAATATATATTTAATCAAAACAAATCCTCTCCCTAATTTGACATTAATTAGCATACTGTAAAATGGACCTGTGATTCATCACAGTACATTATAGATTAGCCTTGGTCAAAATATGGAGAAGTTTCTATGCTGAAGATAGTGTTGATTCTGAGATTGTATCTGACAGAATTTTGTGGCTATTTATGGAGGTAATTATTTTGATCTATACTGTTAACTTTAAATAACCAAATATACTTAAAATATTTCATGATATATAAATAAATCATTGTAAAGGCAATGGTGAGAAAATGCAATCCAAGTAAATCTTAATTAGGTTTAATATCTGTCCCCACAATTAAATGATTAAGAGCTATTTGAAAAATAGCTTAGAAAAATTATTTGAGAAATTTCTTAGAATGCATTCTGAGTCATAGTTTGCCTAGGGGATTCTATAGAATCAATAACTATAAAGCAAGAGATGCTTTCATGCAAAGTGTTAGCATCAAATGAAATATATTTAAAAGATGCCACTGGCTAGTTATTCTCAGCAAGCTGCATGCTTTCCAATTGCATTCGAGAATGAGACGAACAAGCTTATGTGAAAGCATGCAAAGTTAAAACTTTTGTACTTGTCAAACGTTTTATTTATGTATCCTCAAGACTTTTTAAGAGCCATTAGAATACATGTATGTAAGAATAAAAGGAAGTAATTCTTTTCAGTATTTTTTGTAAGCATATTTTCTTTTTAAATATTTACTAATATTATTACAAATCTTTTATATTTGTTAGCTTCATTGTGACAATTATTTATCTATAATTTATATATTTATAATTTACTTATATATTCATATATACAGATAAATTATATATTTATATATTATATATTTATATACTGTATATTCATATTATATTTATGTATTCACATTGAAACCTTGGAAATATTATCTCTGGGCTTTCATATTGAACCATATCAACCATATATCTAAAGGTTATAGCTAATGCTATTCTTTCTGATAGCCAACTAAACAAGGTATTGTGCTGGGTTGTTGAAATATGTTTAATTACTTCACCATTTCGTGCAAAATCATCTTGCAACACTATGAAAATGAAAGAGATCAACATTCTATTATTTCCTCAGGTATTTATTTTTGTGACAGTTCAGAGTAGAACTCTAATATTCAACCTGGCAGTAATTTTGTCCTCTTATTAATTACTTGTCTTATTCAACATGACCTCTAATGCACCTATACACTTGCTTCCTAAAACAAACATGAAAACATGAATTGACTATCTCGATCTCAATCTCTCTCTCTCTCTCTCTCTCTCTCTCTATCTATCTATCTATCTCTCTATCTCTATCTCTATCTCTATCTCTATCTCTATCTCTATCTCTATCTCTATC
>NW_021604720.1:4705886-4709998 GCF_004785775.1 Grammomys surdaster | reverse complement strand
CTATCTCTATCTCTATCTCTATCTCTATCTCTATCTCTATCTCTATCCACCTTCTAAATCCACTCCTCAGTTACAGAACACTGGGAGAATATTTCACAGTGGGTACTTAAAATCATAGACTATTATAAAACAGAGAATGGGGATTCTGAGAAGGCAATGGAATACTGATGGATGAGTAGAAGAACTCTTGTTAGAAACACTTGAGATTTATTTTTATTATTTAAACTTTATCAATCTCTGTATGTGTGTGTGCACATAAGTATATTTCCTAATAGGCCAGAAAGACTGGATCCCACCGAAGGTGAACTTCCAGATATTTCAGGTTGAAGCTTGAAAACCTGGTAGAACTCAGCTCACTTCGGCTGTTGATCAAGGTCTAATTAGCTGCTCTTGTTAGGAATTCTTGAGACATCATTTCTTATTAGATTCATTTAATTTCTGATGTATAGCTTACCTGTACTTTCTTGATGTGCCTAACATGTGGCTTACATTCTACATACAAAGAGAAATGGACAAGGCTCCAACTTCAACTCTCTGTAGCTATCATCATGATATCATTTTCTTGTTCAAATATCCTTTTAAAAATTCATTCTTTTATTTTTTTATACTTCTTCCTATTAAAATCTGTCATTTCTTGCCATTTTACTTTCTAATGGTTTCAGTGCATTTTTTCTTCCTCATCTCCTTTTGCTAACAGAAAGCTATGCAAAGTACATAAAATGACCTCAAAATCAAGTGTTTATCTAAATAAGCACAGTTTTATTTTTATATGCTTTTGTATGGTTATATACATATATCAATGTAAATTTTATCCATTATGCAAAGTTGGCCAAGGCAATTTTTCAGTATTATTTAGTCATCTAAATATAGGCTTGCATGATGACTGAATAGTATGAGAATTGATTAAGATAAATTTGGTGGAGAGTCTAGCAATACAATTGATGCAAATAGTCAAGGAATAAGCAAGACAATAAACACAAATAGTCAAGCAACAAACAAGACAATAAACACAAATAGTCAAAGAAAAAGCAAGGCATTAAACCCAATTACGTGAACACTCCCATGATAACTGTTTCTAAGGGTTTTATCAGGATGACCAAAATATTTGAACCTACTTCCCTGTCCTAGCACAAGGTCATTTTCATGTCTGAAGCCTACTTCCTTGTTCTAGCCTAAAATTTATAATCCTGTCTGAAATTACTTCTTTGTTCTAGCCAAATATTTAGATTCCTTCCTGAAATTACTTCTTTGTTCTAGCCTAAGATTTAGATTCCTGTGTGAAATTACTTCTTTGTTCTAGCCTAATGTCAGATAACTGTCTGAAGCCTACTTCCTTGTCCTTGGCCAATGTCATATTCCTGCAACGCAGCCCATATAAAAGCATAAACAGGAGAGGGGATGGGATAGGGGGTTTTAGGGAGGGAAATGGGGAAAGGGAATGACATCCGTATTGTAAATAAATAGAATAGCCAATAAAAAATTAAAAGAAAAGAAGAGACAAGAAGAGAAGAAAAGAGAAGAGAGGAGTGATGATGCCATACTCTTATGTGGCTGGCTAACCAAGTGAAGATTGATGTAATGTTTGTAGTATGAAAGTTAGCCGAAAGAGAAGTAAATTTTCCGTTTTGAATTCAAGTTTTTAATTAGTTCAGATGATCTGTTTTACCCATTCCTCATAAAAACCAATGAAAATTTTAATTGCTATTTGTTTTTCCTGAAGTTTTCATAAAGCTGATGTTATATTATTTTTTTATTAAAAATAGGTGTATTAGTGTGTTTTGAAATAAAAAGCAAAGAAAATGCTATGGTAACATGTTGTGTACCTCTCAAGATATTTTAGATAAAACTCTGCCATGGATTATTTAAGGCATGAATGTAAAGTAAATATATTTATTCAATATAGCATTTTAATAAATTATTTTTATTACTTCTTTGAGAGTTTAATACATGTGTACAAAAATATTTTGGTAAGATTTTCAATATGTTTGCCATGTCATTATCTAATTGTGAAATGATTGATATATCTATTATATTCTTAGATACGACTCATATTTTAAAAACTTTCAAACAATATCTTTAAAATGAGATATTCTACATTGTATGCTGCTTTTATTTACTATTTTTTATTTAGACATTAATATAAAAAAAAGTAAAACCCTGATTTGAAAAAAGAGATAAATTCAGTAGATGCCATAAATATTTTTATTCTCCTTCTCTAATATATATCCATTGTATGTAATACAAGTTTTGTAATTTCAGTTGTATCTGTGAGTAATATAAATCCTTGTACTGGATTATATACTGTTTCTGCATTGTTCTAGTATAAACTACCAGATTCCATTTCATCTCACATCAGATAAAATACTTTAGTTCTTTCAAACATCAATTGTCTTCATATGTACTTTGGAAATATCACTAACTCAGTCTCCTGATGTTAAAATTTAATCATTATTTTAATAATGATTTAATTTATTAAAAACAATGTATTTAAAATTATAGATTACAATAATTTTATTGTATAAATATAGATAAATAATTTGATGTAATCATTAACAATAGTAGTAAAGATTTTCTTGGTTTACTTTAATAACAGTGCTTAATATGTCTAGCAAAATTTCATATACCTTCTCAGCTTCCTACAAGATTTGGTTAGGCAGCTCGCTCAGAGCTTACTTTTCAACTATATTTACTTTAAAATATTTGAACATGATTTCATAAAGGGTTCCATTACAAATGACTGCCATCTGATTATATTTTGTTAATTAGATACTACTTAAATATAAATTCTGATGCATTACTACTCATAGTGCTAGCAGTAGTGACCTCTTGTCAGGAAATACACGCAATTACAGAGCAGACATGTTTAAACACAGGAGTGGTTCTCCAACTAATTCAGTTTTATGATTCCTGTAAAGTTAAATGGGAAAGGAAAACAAACACATAAATGTCAGAAAAGTAAATTACATTTGTTTCATTTATTTCTACTAAAATACAATTTATTTTACCAGAAACACAGACATATCATTTTTAAAAAATGATTTGTAAAATTCTAGTACTTCTGTATTGCTTCATCAGTTCTGAAACATTTTTCTTCACTTTGATCTACAATTTCCTCAAAAATGGCTATAGTTCTGAAACACTCATATATAACAGAATTTTAAAAATCTTAAACAGTAAATCACTACATTTGTATTCATGTTTAAAGGAAGAATCTTGATAATACTGATGAACATGATTAGTGTTTTTAAGAACCTTACCAATGTCAGTAAAAGCTTACACATTTGGAGCAAAATGATTGTCCTGAAATAGTCTGACTATATAGAATTAGTAGTTAATTTTAAAATAATTAAATTATTTAATTATCTAAATCAATAGACATGTTCCAGATATTCTGGGATATTCTACCTTGGAATATGCATGACAATTATGATTCAAAAAATGGAAAAGTAAGACAAGTAATTGCTATATTAATTTTATCATTTTCACATATATATATATTTCATTATGCAAACTTAACACACACACAGATCCATGGTCTACAAACACATATAAAATAAATAGAGTAAGAGGTCTGGAAAATACCAGAAGATTAATCAACCATTCCTTTTAAACTAAATCTCTGGGGTATACTAAAAAGTAATACGAATAGTAGATTGTGGTGAATAACCAATTACTTTTGTTTAGAGAAGTGTCTGGATAATTTTCAATTAGTGTTGTAAAGTCAACTCCTTTCTTTTTCAATCTGCCTAATTTTTCTTTCTCTCTAAGCTAGTTTAGTAAGCAGGCCTGGTGGATAGAAAAAGACAAACTCGAATGAACAGTGTTGATTGTTCACCTCACAGTGGCTCTTGGTGGAAGCATTCCAGACTTGGCAGGAGAAAAAAATCTATGAAGTGTCCACTGGTCAATATCATATTGAAACATGTTAGCAACTTGAACATTGTATTCTATTTTGGGAAGCCAGTTGCTGCTCCCAGTCTAGGACAGAGACAATGGCTGCTTCCTAATCCAGATATAATAGAGCTACTAATGCCTCATGCCAAAAATCATTTTTATTTTCTTTCTTCTCTCTCTCTCTCTCTCTCTCTCTCTCTCTCTCTCTCTCTCTCTCT
>NW_021604720.1:4577556-4705876 GCF_004785775.1 Grammomys surdaster | reverse complement strand
CTCTCTCTCTCTCTCTCTCTCTCTCTCTCTCTCTCTCTCTCTCTCTCCAGGGTCTATGATATTACCATGCTTGTCTTGGAACTCACTATATAGCCCAGACTGGTCTTAAACCAGAGAGATCTACATGGCTCTGCCCTTCAAGTGCTAGGATTAAAGGTATGAGCCTATATGCTCAGCTCTCAAGACATTATTTTATAAAGAGGAGCAACTAGAAGCTCGCTTTGCTTCAACAAGTTGATGCTCTGAATGTACTTGTTCTGAAAGCTCTGCACAAAAAAATGGTTTCAAAATGGTGCCATGTTTACTGTTTCATGTTTCTGACTAAGCTCTCCAAATCATTGCAGAGTGCCTGGGGCAGTTTAAATATTGAATGAGAGCTGATTAACAAAATAAATAACTGAAACCATAATTATGATTAACTGGTGATATCACTTTGTGCCCTAATCTATGCTATTTCCATATCATATAAAACTGTGCTTAAGACTACCTTGTCCTGAGATTCCATCTGACAAGCTGCTTTGGACTCCATTTTGCATATTGATTATATCTGTGAATTCAGGTTGTGGTGTATATAGTGCCCTATATCCAGCACTTCCAACTTGACACAGACTGTTAAATGACTCTTTCCTGGAAGTAGAATAGACACTATCTTAAAAATGTATTGTAAATTGAGATTTAGGCAACACATGGGCACATTAAAATCTCATCAGGTAAACCATTCCTAATACCTTGTCAGATACACCAAACCAAATGAGGGTACCACTTCCTTACCTAGAACCATGAAGATGTGAACATTTACACTGTCATGATCAAGGCCCTATATCAATCTTCACCTGAGCACTTAGTGTGTGCTTCAATGTACTAATAGGCAGATAACATCCAATTGCTCTAGAAGTTTGGCCCTGTCCTCTCTACTGTTTATGAGCTAACTTAAGTTACCCTCTCACAATCCTCTAGTTTGACCATCAGAACTTGTTGTCCATCAGCTACCTGTTAGTTCTTCTGGAACTAGTCCTTCACCTCAGAAACTAGACTTAACACTTTAATTCTCCTCCTACTTGTCACTTGGCCCTAGCAACAGAAAGAACAGCAGCACATACTGTAACCACAGCTTCTCTGTAGAGGAGGAATATCAGACCAATAACTAACAATAAATCCACTGTGTATTTTAAGTTTGTTGTTGTTCGGTAAATTCTGACTTTGGAGAAAAACTTAAATATGTTTACCTTATTAAATCGCTATATTTTTGTTCCTATTCCCCCAGAATTGACTGTATGGGTTTAGTCCTTTTCTTGAGGAAACAAACTTTCCTCATGATTCTCTTAAGTTTTGCGTTTTGAGTATCTTTTGTTCTTAAGTCCTCAAAAGCAGTTGTTAAGTGACAAATGTGGATTTGGGGTGTGTTGGGGGTTGAGGTCTGATGGTAATTTAGCTGCTAGTCAAAGTATGTTCTTATATCAACAAATCAATAGATATCAATCATTGTTATGCATTGCGTATCTGAATTTTATAGCCAACTGCAGGTCAGCTCCAACAGTACAGAAGTGCCATGCTTAAGTGTTACTAGTGTAGGATGCAGTGATGCATGGATATAATGCAACACATGGGGTTTAAAGACTGAGCTTTAAGATTCAGAGCCAGAAAACATAATGAGATAATATGTGAAGACATAAACATAATAAAAATTAGAATCAGGAAATTATAATGTTGAGGCAGAGGAAATGATGAGGGAAGAGGAGGAATGAACGAGCAAGAGAGAGGTAAAAGGAGGCAAGGAGGGAAGAAGAGAGATGAGAAAAGCTGATTAGAATGGCATACATAAAACCTGTAAATTTAATAGGAAAACCTACCAGCCAAGGAAAGTAGGATATTCTCATCATATACTAGCCACAGGTGCCTGTGGTTATTATCCCAGGTACAGAGGTACACCAAAGGGTCAGGTTAATCCTAAAACACATCCTTGGGTAGAAATTTAATTTGGGCATGAGACACAGTATGCAGAGGTGGATACAGACTCAGTTGAAACAGAGAGGAAAAAAGCCTGGACCATGCAAATTAGGCAATGTGCTCCCACTGTGACATAAATGCTCCTGCCCTCTGTGTATCCACACCTGTTGTCCTACTAAAAGCTTTTTATCTACGTATGTCATACTATAGTTTGGAAAGAACAACTTTTCTTTATTATTATTATAACAAACTGTTTCTACTTCTGTCACTCTTCACTTCCTTGTTTTAGAACACAAGAATGTGAAAGCCCTTCTGTGGTTCCCTACTATAACCTAATGTCTACTGCTATCACATTTATTAAAAAAATGTTTTCCCAATAACAAGTTTTATTCTACTTTGTGGACATTTGAGTTGAAACTATTATTACACAGCCTCTGGGCCATGTGATGACAAAATTTTTGCTGTTGTTTCTTTTTGTTACTTCTTGTACCTTTTAGACCCTATTCAAGCAATAACCTTGTACTAAAGATCAATAAAAACCCAATCAGAAGCAAATTAACTTGTACCAAGGATTTCCTTCATTCCAAGTGTATTCATTTTCTGGAATACAACTCCAGGATATTTCTTCCTGGTACATAAAATGATTTCAACCTTGAGAAATGGGTTACTAACATCCAGTTATGCTTGATAGTCTTTGTTTTTAAGAAGGCACTAAAATGCAAAAGTACCATAGGAGCTGATGGATGACCATTTATCACTATACAACACGATACAAACAAATATATAGTAAAGGTAAGCTTACATAGTGAGCTTTGCAAAGCTTCATTGGTCTCAAGTTGAAAGAGGCACAGCATAGAACTTCTGGCTTCCCTAGCTGTTCCTGGTTGTTCTTGTTGACTTGTCCCAATTGTGAAGAGTCCTGGCATTTCCTACTAGGTCGTACCATGACTGGTGATTCATGTTTGCTATCCTAACACAACTAAACTAGAATTTTGTTATACTGAGAGATTAAAATTGCCCTAAGGAACTACTTCTAAACACTTCCAAATGACTTTATCCTATTTACTATCTTTTCTCCCCTATCTTTGGACAGTAGGCTACAAAAGGTGTCAAAACATTTAAAACATCTTATTAAAAGTAGATTTTAAAAAATCTAAGCTTATATAAATGTTAAAAAATAAAATCATTCCTCTGATAAAATTACCCATGGCCTGAGGTCAGTATATTTCTATTTTGACCACATTTCATGAATTGAATATATAGCTTGATCATGCTAGCCCTTTTAGTCTGGGAATTTCTGCCCATCATGTTAAAGCTTGTCTTTAACAACATCAACATGTTGGCAGCCAAAGTACATGGCTTGAAACTGAAAATGAATCCCCAGACAGAGTTATTATATTTATAGGCTGGCAAGCCAAGGACAGATAAGTTTCTGCACAGAGCTTTACCAACCTAAGACAGAAGTTCATTGCTTTTGTTAATGCATATTCCATGACATGTAAGGAAGACATTTTTGGCTGAATGACCTAAGTAAGTCTCCGTCTTGTTTATGAAATAAAAAAGGGGAAGAGGTGGAGAGCTTTTGGGGCAGCTTGGCAAGCATCTGACATGGGCCAAGGACAAGGAAATGGGTTGCTTGGCAGGAATATAACATTGACCAAGGACGACGAAGAGGGCTTCAGGTGGGATTCTGACATTAGGCTAGAACAAAGAAGTAATTTCATGCAGGAATTTAAATCTTAGGCTGGAACAAAGAAGTAATTTCAGCCAGGTATCTAAATATTAGGTTAGAATAAAAAAATAATTTCAGACAGGAATCTAAATGTTAGGCTCAGACATAAAAATTGCTTTGAGCTAGGACAGAGAATTAGGCTCAGATATTTTGGTCATCAGGATAAGCCCTTAGAAACAGTGATCATGGGAGCATTCATGGAACTTTGTTTAATGCCTTGTTTGTTCTTTGACTATTTGTATTTATTGTCTTGCTTGTTCCCTGACTAGTTGTATCTATTTTATTGCTAGTTCTTCAACCTAAAACTGAAATTAAAACAGTATAAAAGCAAAAAGGAGGAGGGGTGATGAGATAGAGGGTTTCTAGGGAGGGGAAATGGGGAAAGTAGATGGCATTAGAAATGTAAATAAATAAAATGTCCAATAAAAACAAACAAACATAAAAAGTGAAATCATTTTTAAAACTCAAGAACTATGAAACTTGTCCATATCTCTCTCTCTCAGCGTATTATATAACTTTCCTTATTATATACAGCTTTCCTCATTATCATATATCTTTGGTAGATGAGTTTGAACTGACATATACAAAGATTAAATAGGTCTGTATTCCTTTCCCTGCACAGATATTGTTCCTTCATTTGTGTCTCATCTCCATTGTAGTAACTGAGATGTTAATCCCACAGTCAGTGCAATCCTTGATCAATTAAATCCTTTCTTTTCTTTTTTTTTTGTTTTTGCTTTTTGTTTGTTTGTTTGTTTGTTTGAGACACTGTTCTCTGTGTAACCCTGGCTGTCCTGGAACTCACTCTGTAGACCAGGCTGGCCTTGAGCTCAGAAATCCACCTGCTTCTGCCTCCCAAGTGCTGGGATTAAAGGTGTCCGCTACTACTGCCCTGTAAATAAATCCTTTCTTGTAGCAAACTTTTGAAGCATTTTTTATTTTGTTTTAAATGAATTCAAATCCTAACTCAATATTCAGCCCTCATACCTGGTTATGAAGAAATCACCTGTCAGTTTGTACTGGTCACGTCAGAGATATTGAATTTGTTCTTCGTCTGTCAGGTCCTGGACTCAAGCCTCTTGCATCAAACTTAAACAAAACAAACCATAAACAGTCAAAGCAAACATTTCCTGGTTATGTCCTTATGCATATACTCTTTTCCACAGGTTCTGGTCATCAGATAAACAGTGTCTCCAACTCTTGATAATATGTAATTTTCTGTTTAAATTCTTCAAACAATTCTACGGGGCCATTTATACCTTTTTTTTTTATACTGAACATTGTTGACCAAGAGCCCTTAATGTTGTAATAGTGTTCTAATGGCTATTTAATTGCAAAGCAGTGGGACTGCTGGATAATCTTAGCTTGTCCTTTTGTGTTTTCATTTTTTCTTTGTGTCTCTCTTCCATGATCCCTTTCATAGGTATCTAAACTTTGACACCCTCAAGAATATATAATATGATATAGAAACCAGAGCTCTCATATTAATAACATTTTGGAAATTTAGAGGGACTTCTTGACATTTTAAACAATTATGTTTGGCTACATTGCTATATATTCTCACCTGATAAAGTGTTCACAATATAGAACGAGAGAGATAGCTCACATGCTAAAATAAGTTTTTGTTCTCCCAGGGGCGCTGAATTTCATTATCAACATTTAACTAAAGTGTCTCATAAGAGACTCTTACTCCTGCTCCTGGGGAGGACATACTCTTTTGTCATCTGTAGGTACAAATAAAACATGTCATCCATCCACACAGACATAAATATACACATACACATACACATACACACACACACACACACGCATGCACACACACAATTAAATAAATATAAAATAAGTTTTTAAAAGATCCCACGACATACCATCTCATGGATATTATGACATTTTCATCATTAACATTCTATCTATAATCACTACTTCTCTTCTTCATCTAACATTTAATTATAGATACCTACTTTTCTATTGTTTGCTCATCTATTTTTTTTTCCTGGAATATTGTGCCATTTTCAAAAGTTATTTGATCATCATATTTTGACTACAGTCCTTGTAATTAATTTAGCCAATAGACTGAAGGACAGTAAAACAAATGTCTTTCAAAGCTAAGTGAGAAGCTTATACAGCACATGTCTGGCATATTTTTTGAAGTTTCCAGCACCAACGTATAAATTATGCCAACGCAGAAGCCACCATGGTGCTGTGTAGTTCAACAGTCATCTTTCACAAGACAATATACAAATAAGTACAGGGTATGAGTCCACAAAGTAGATGCAGATGCTATTGTTACTGTTACCTAAATGTGGCAGAGAATAATGAGACAGTCAGATACTGTTGCATCCCTGAAGCACATAATAACCACATTAAAGGCAGCATCATCATTTCTTGTTCTAAATTTGGAAAAATCATGATACAGTAGTCATAGACAACAGCAATGGATACATACTTAGCATTTGTCCCTCACATATTTAAAACTTTGATGCCATATAGTTTGTACTTAGCACAATGATGTTGAATATCAAGAGTATCATAATGAGGTAGTTGGGCATAGAATTGGAGAGAGGTCCCTACAGTTTAGGGGAAAAGTAATGAAGTCATTACACTCAATGAACCTATTCGAAATACAATTACCTACGGGTAATTTTTGCTCTTATAGCTAATTGCAGACAGAAGAATTTGAATGACAAATGGAATAGCTAACAGGCACTCCTCAGAAATGCATTTTTTCTTATACTTTACTCAGGTTATTGATAACCTTTGCCCATTAGATATCATGAAATATTACTCAATATAAAACATATTCCTGATATGTTGGGCTAAATTTGTGGTTCTGCTGGCTCATTTAACTGTATGTGCTTCAATTTTATTTTCTTTCCTTAGCCACTTCATACTAGTAACATGTCTTTAACTTTTCAGATATGATCCTTATAAAAACTCATCATGTCATGAAATAAAATCTGGTGTATTTAGAGACAAGCTAAAGATTAATACAAACTGCATCTATTAAAATATATGTTGCATATAGATTACAGGTAGTTGAAATTATATTTAGCATAACTTAAAATGTTATAATTATTATCACAATTCATTCTTACTAAGTTCTTCACTGATTTTTATGTTAAAAATATGATGATCATATAAATTCTTATTAAAATGAAACTCTGAGGTGTGTTTTCTCTTTTATATTTGTTAAAACACTGTCTTAAATATGACTATTTTACTCATTTTTGAAAATAAAGGTTTTATAACTTCAATGCCTATAATATATTAACAATATCATCTAATTTGGCAAATCTGAAAGACAATTTAATTCTATGGAATATTAACTATAGATATTTATTTCATTTTCCTTAAGAACTTTAAAGTTACATAATCTCCTGTCTACCAAGCATCCCTGACATAATATGTATCAACTACAACTACATGAATTAATCATGCCCAAGAAAAGGCTACTTTGTCTCAAACATAGAACCATCAGTGTTTTCTTTTTATCAGAGCACATTAAATTGCTAAGTTACTTAAGACCAAGGCTAAAGATAAATGTTTATGCAGCTAATAAAGAAAACTGGACTAGCAAATTAAAAAGAGCACCCTGAGTGTGTATAATAGGATTGGGAGGAGGAGGATAAGAAAGAGAAAATGATATAATCTCAAAAAATAGAAGAAACAATATTAAAAATGAATTATCTTTGAGTTATTCCTTTATTTCATACCCTAAATATCCATAACCGTATCCAGTCACTACATTTAATATGATTATACTTAACTTCCTATCATTCCTTGCTGGTAGACTGCAGTAGGTACAAATTATAGCCATCCTTTAAATGATTAACTACTTTATAGGCTATGACATGGCCTATACTCTTTGTTTGATATTTTATAATCCAACTCTACATCAAAGTTGTCATCCTTGGTTTAACAGTGAGATACTGAGGAACAAATTGATAAATTAGTTTTAATACAAATAAGATCAAGAACTAGCACCCCACTTTTTTACCATGAAAATCATTACAAAGCTATTGAATTAAGTTCCTAGTTTTCTCTTCTCCTCTATATTTTGTGTACTAAAGGACTGACTTCTACTGTATTACTCAATATAACTTCCATGAAACGCCTATGGTCTCAGTTGTTGGTATTTTAAGTTAAACTTTACTACTGACATATATCCATCAAAGAGGAGACAGGTGAACATTTACAGGACTATGTAAATGTTCACTTGCATCTCTCATTTCGTTATATTTGCTTGGAAGATACCCTTCAAGGAAACACAGGTATCAATTACAAACAGAATAATATGTTTCTCTATTTTCAGAACAGATTTACTAGCATACTTTTGGAAATCATTAATTTTGCATTCTGTCATACATTTAACCGCCTTCTAATTCATTTCTAGATTGATGTATAAATGATCTGCTACCTGCTAGTTCTCTTACATGAATGTGAAACATTACTGAGAAGTAATAAATGGCCATGTGCATAGAAATGTTTTGTTTGCAAAACAAGATACTGATTACTTGGACTAAAAATGTGAAATGTAATATTAAAACATACAAATGCTGATATCCCTAGAGATGGGGTAATATAATGTAGTGTACTGAAATTGAATTCAAGTTAAGATTTCTTGTTTTCAATTAAAATGACATGATTCTGGGGAATATCGATCATGCTGCATTGCATACTATAATTTTTCAATTCTTGTTCATAATTTTTACTGGGAACAAAAATAAACAGATCAATTTAAAAAGGATTTGAGCTATTTGTTATTTTATCATTACACACTAGGAAATGTACTACTTTATAATTACTAATTAAAGCACCAAAATAAAATATTTGCTTGTCACTTACTAGTAATTACTTAAAGTTGATGAACATGTCATGGGATTTATAGCACTTCAAAGTAGCTGTCAGAGAGTAGAATTGGGAAATTAATTTTAGTTACTAATGCAAACTTCAACTACACTTCAGCTCAAGAGTTCTGAGACACATAAATATGATAAATATATTCATAGATTGCACCAAAGGCATCAAATAAAACTATTAATAACTATGGTTTTTAGAAATGTCTTCTTTTTCATTCAGTTGCAATATGCTTTGTTGAGATTGAAAATATTCATTATCAAACTGAGAGATGACCTCAGGCCAGGTCTGCCTATAATGGTAAACAAAGGCCTTACT
This sequence comes from Grammomys surdaster, assembly GCF_004785775.1. Classification (NCBI taxonomy): domain Eukaryota; kingdom Metazoa; phylum Chordata; class Mammalia; order Rodentia; family Muridae; genus Grammomys; species Grammomys surdaster. Next base: position 4,697,022 of record NW_021604720.1, on the reverse strand, counting down.
GCCATTCCTGAGGTTTGACAAAAGAATTTTCATGAAGTTCAGTGTTCTTCAATATCACTAAAATGCCTTCTTGTTTGTAATATTCTTTCAGTTCTTCATCTCCCGTCAGCTATATGACTTCATGAAATTGGCATACTCTACTAATGTTTCTTTCTTTCTTTCAAAGATTTTTTTTGGGGGAAATTATGGACTTTGAATTAGCAAATGCCATCTCTAAATAAGAGGAATCTCTAAGACTTAATCCCCCATGTCACATCCTTCCTTCTTTTAGTGCTTTTTTATTTGTTTACTTATTTATTTTGAGACAAAATATCACTGTGTACTTCAGGTTGGTATAAAAACAGCTTTGTATACTCAGATGGCTTTAAACCGAAGGAGATTCACCTGTCTCTGACACTAGAAAGTTGGGTAAAGAAATGTGCCACCACAACCAGCCTCTACTCTTGATAAAGACAGAGAGTGTTAAAATATTACTTACTGACAGTAAATTAAATATTTCCAAGTTTCTTTGTAAGTACACCAAAATTAAAAACAACCTATTCTAAATCATGCTTTGTGTACCCAATTTCATTCATTTAGACATGTCAGTAGTTTCTAAGTCATGGACTAAGAGGGAAGGTGACTTCTTCTAATCTACTAGGAGTTGATGAATCTAATTTAGAAAGGTATTAAATTGTTTTGTATTTTTCAAATTTATGCATGCAAAGAAGCATCCTGTATTCTAATATTGTGCAACACACACAGTTTCTACTCTATTACTATTGAGTGGATAATTACTGAATAGGCCCAAGAGTTTTTATATTAACTATTGTTTTGTGATTAAGCTCACAATGAACCCAGCTATGATTTACATAAATTGAATTGAAGACGAGGTTGTCTCTAATAGGATAGAGACTAAAAATGGTGACCCTCTGTGGTTCCACATACTCTCTGGGTGAGTGCTTAATTACACATGCTCTCACTTATCTCAAGATCAACATTGAAGACTCAAATTTCCTTAAGGGTTAATTTTATTAACCTTCTCTTTGTCTTTTATTGGCTCCATCAGAAGATAACCCACATGCTTGTCACTTCAAAAAAAAAAGAGAGAAAATGCATCCGTGCTAAGAATTTAAGAGTAAAGTTTCTAATTTTAATAAGAAAAATAAATTAAAATAGAGAAATATAAGAATGTTCACGAAGAGTTTTCAGTGGATAGAGAGGAGACAATGAAGCTAATTTAGAAAGATATTAAGATGTTTGGCATTTTTTGAATTCATACTGGCAAAGAAATATCATGTATTCTAATGAAACAAGTAACTCCTACTCTATTACTATTGATGGACATTTTTAATAATAAACACTCATATTTCAAAATTACCACTGCTTTTAAAGAAAAATAGAATTATTACAATGTTAAAATAAACATGATTGTCCACAAATAGGCTGAAAATGATGATACCAATGAATATGGTAAACTTGACTGTGAAAACCCCATGGACCTCAACCCACCACAATGAACTATAGACAAAGTTCTCCTGAGTAAAGCTCACAGTTGTTGAGGTGCTCCTCTCCAGGAAAGAGCACACCAATTGGTTGTCCACTCACAAATATTATAACTAAAATCATACAAACATGTAGCATTATATGTATTAAACAGTTTATATTTCAGAACATATATATATATATTTGTGTGTGTGTGTATTTGTGTGTGTGTGTGTGTGTGTGTATTATATACACCTATATTGATGTAATAAGATTAGTAAGGAAAGTAAGTAAAGAACAAAGAATTATATCAAAAATAAAACCTATGACCAAAGCAGTTAATTCTTTAGAATATTAAGTGAAGAATCTTACATTTAAGTTTAATTCAAAATTAAATACTTAAAATTCTTGTATTTAATGATGTTAAAACCAAAATGATAAACTGAGAGTTAAAGAATAAATAAATGTGATAAGAGAAATAAAGAAACATCCATGGTATTAAATGAGGTATTGGGAGTAGCTGGGAGTAGTAATGGCTTGGTAAAAAATTATTTCTGCTCTTTAATGGGATAAGAGAAAAACTCCCAACAACCACATGAAAATCTCACAGCCTCCTGTAACTATGTCACAAGGTGATCTGATGCTTTTACGCCTTTTTGAACCCTAAGAGAAGAAAATGCTGCTATAATAAACACATTAGTTATCTTCACTAATAATTTCATATATATATATATATATATATATATATATATATATATATATATATGAAACCAAACATTCACATATTTGTTGAATACTGCTATTTTATAAGCAGAACATCTAAATAAAACATTCCCAGAATTATTATCTTTGCTTTACATGTGGATTTATAGCATATGTTATACAATAGCCAACAAGTTAGTAAGGAAAGGAGACAGAACTTTTCCATTTAGGAGAGTCTTCATAACAGTTGGGGACTGTGAAAGAACATCTGAGTAGCTCAGGTAATGGATTCTTGTCTGCTCTCCTTGGATAAGCCTGTTATCTTAGGAGGGTAAAGCCTGCAGAGGTGTTGGGTTGATGGAATTTGAGTACTTTTAGAGTGTCTCTTTTAAGGTAGAAGAATGAACTTCAAGAAGAACTTTTCTCTCCATTTGCAGTTCTTCAAGTACCTTCTGCTGCAAATAATCAATAGAACAACAGCACAGCTTTAAGCAGTATGTTTCAAATGGCTTTATGGTCATGCACAGTTGTATTCAGGGTTGCATGTTCTGGTCTCTAATGTCTGCTATCTGTTCTCTTTTTAGTGTTAAATCATTATTTTTTTATACCTTTATTAATGCAATGTACAGTTTACTCATAAATTATATAATGAAAAGAAAAATAATGAGATAGAAAATGAAGAAAAGATTGTTTATTGTATTGCTAGTCTTCAATTCTTTTTCAAAAAGATATATGAATTACATTTGTGCATTGCAATACAGAGTTGAAATAATGTTTTCAATTTATATAATTTATGAGTCTCTGTCTTATTTTATAAACTTACCAGTATTTGTCCTTGTAAATGAAGAATCTCAGTAGTTACAAATGTCAGGAAAACCATGGAAATGAAATTATATTTTATTCTAAAACAATTGGATAATGGCAAAAGAAATGGAGAATCAAATAAGACAAAGTACTCCAATGCAGTTTGGGGAAATTATTGTGAACATATTTGTAACTAAATGATTATTAAGTGACAGGAACTATCCTAGTTATTTTTCAAAAAGATAATTAAAAAAATTCTTCATTTGATAAATTGAGTAATAATTTTCCCAGCAGTTTTCAAAGAGCTGATTTCTATACCATTCTGCATTGATTTAGTTAAAGAACTCTGAAAGCCTAGCTACTTTACAGTCTACAAACACGTCCATCTTCCCATCTGTTAAGTTGTTAACCTGGTGACAATATCTTTACTCTAATCATATCATTTCACATTTTACAAGAAAAGAGATTAGTAATTATAAGGGAGATTATTTCTCGTTGTCATGAACCACTCTTTTTTTAATCCCCCCAAAATAACTAGAAGTTTTGAGTTACTAAAAGCAAAAAGATATGAGAGGATTTTCTTATAGAGGGGGTTAGGAGGAAGAAAAAGTAAGGGAGAAGTGATGTAATATATTATAATCTCAAAAAATAAAAAATTAAAAAAATTCAAAGGTCTTGTTATATTGTATATTATGATATTAACAAGGGTTTGGGGGGACAAACAAGAATGAAAATATTGTGGATTAACACTGATGTGTTTGCACGTCAAGTTAATGATTAGAGGAGTAATCAAGTTGGCTTCAGCTCTTGGCATAGTCTATGGTCATTTGTGGGAAAATGAATTAAATTAGTCTGTGGCCATGTATTGATTAATGTTTGATGTAGTAGTGCCTTGTCTACTGTGGCTGTCACTATCCCTAGGCAAGTAGGTTTAGATTATATTAAGAAAATTAGCTGAGCATGAACCAGGGTATGAGCCAGCCAATAAGCAGCAATCCTGTAGAAGTAATTATTTAAAACGGCCACTAGTCAAGCTGACTATCTAAGCTGCAGCGGCTCTGCCTAGCTCACCCACCATGTTCCATGGCCAGAGGCCATAAATGCTCCGCAGCTAGAAATGGCCAGCCAGAAACACCAGCCCTGCCACCCATGAAACACCAGCATAGGAGATGGCTCTGCCAATCTTCCACACTGTCACCAGTGCCCAGACCATCCCTCCATCCTCGTGGGCCCAGTAAGAAAATGAGTCTCTAATGCTTAAATATTAATCAAAGGCTTTATATGTTTGGTGATGATCAATAACAATATGCCCATACAATTAGAGTTCTTTCCCAATTAGCTAACCTAAATATAAATTGTTACCTGTGACTGCTCTCCATAACTGCATGGCTCTTCATCCTCCTACATCTCTGCTCCTCCTAGCTCCTCCTCTTTCTTTCCCTCTTCCTTTCCTTTCTCCTCCCACCTTAGCTCCTCCTACATATTACTCCATGGATTCTTCTTCAGGTCCTCTTTGAGTTCTTGCCTTGACTATACTCAGTGATGGACTCTAACCTAAAATTATAAGCAGAAATAAAGCCTTTCCTCTCTAATATTTTGGAGTCTATTGTTTGTCATCAAAAGAAAGCAACCCAGAACACTGACTCTATTTTATAATCTTATTTTATCTTTTTTGTTGACCTATGTTTGTACTTCTCAAAGAATTTTTGGTTTTTAGAGTTTCTTACATGATTTCTTAAGTTTACATTTGGTAAGCCTTTATAATGAAATAATAAGCTTTTATTTTATTCAGCATAAAAAAGCAAAAAGTCAGTCTGAAATTGATGGAAAAATACTTCCAATGATCATGTTTTGAGTTTATAAAGTTCTTGAATTTTTGAATAAAAGGGATGCAGAAGTTTTCCGAATCTATATCTGTGTATCAGAGATGGAAGGTGCTGGTAACCAGAGATCCAATCAGTAATTTCAAGAAAATTTGCACATTTAAGTAGGACTGATTTTGATGGCTATGGCATCATTTTTACTTTACTAAGATTCGTCACCATTGTCAAGATCAGGCTTTGCATCTTTTGTGGTCAGATGACTGGGTAGAGTGCAATCTAACAGACTTTATAGAAAATGTCAACTTAATGCTAAAAAGAAACATGACATTCAACTGTGACTGAGTGTGATTCTAATCAAACCCTCGGCCAAGCACTGCATGATTTTTTTTTCTTTTTCAATAGGCCTGTGAAACTATCTATAGTTACAAGTATGAAATTGAATATAAAAATAAAATGGCTCCAGGATCACACGGTCATTTGATGAGTTAGAATTTGTACACTGACATCTACTGATGAAGACAATTATTCCCCAATCCCTTTATTATAATTAATAATGGTGATATTGTATTAGCTTAAAAAAAAGCAATGACATACAAGTACCTTTTTTCTTGTATCAATATAGTAAGTTTAGAATTCTATTTTTTCTATATCTTGTTGAAATTAGGCTTTGCTTTGGCCTTTTTAAAATGAACACTGTCTTGATAAAATTCTATTTACAAGCATCCGTGGTCTCATTTTGAACATAGATGATCACTCTGCATCTGGATGACGATTACACCATTAGCCAAGTGGTAATAGTATGCTACAGATTCTTAATGACTTACTAGTAAGAATAGACATAGTTCCATCTTAGGAATTAAGCAGAGTGATCTGAAACTGTAGGGTTCATGAATACATTAAAAGAGTTTCATAAGAAGCCACACATAAGAAGATATCAAATATATTAGACTGAAGAAACTCTTCTAATTCAGCATCATAAATAGGTTGAAAAATAACAATTACAGGCTCCCCCACCAATATGGAATCTGACTACCCATCTTGGGCATCAAACAGGCAGTGAGTGCCCAACTCTTCTGGTGCTTTAGTTAGATTTTCCACTTGTATTGATGTTGCCTATTGAAATAACAATTTGCCTGCATGCCCCTTTGTACTGCTGGACCTCCTGTCAACCAAGTTCCCTAAGCCTATTATCTAAAGCTTCTTTGCAACCCTTGCCTCTGTAAAACTATAGATAGATAGATAGATGGATAGATAGATAGATAGATAGATAGATAGATAGATAGATAGATGATAGATAGAGATAAACAGATAGACAGACAAACAGGTAGATGGTAGCTATTTAGCTATTATCACTAGATAATAAATAGATGATGTGGAGATAACAGATATTGAAAAACAGACAGACAAATAAATGATAATAATAGACAGCTAGATGAATGATAATAAATAACAGATAGATAATATCTATATCTATCTGTCTATCTACATAATTTACTGTGTGATGTGTGGTTTACGACTTACTATTAGTGATTAAAATTGGTATTAAAAAAGAACCCCTCTACTCTAGTTAAGAATCTATGTCTTTGGATCTGCAGCATTGAAAATATGCACTCAAAGATTGTACTATGGCCAAATGTGACATTTTCTATTTTGTCTCTAGCCATCAAATCACTTTTTTTTTATTGGATATTTTATTTACATTTCATATGTTATCCCCTTACCCCATCCCCCACCCACCCAGGAACCCCCCATCCCCTTACCCCTCCTCCTTCTTCTCCGTGGATGTAACCCCCACCTACCCCCCCACTCCAACTTCCCCACCCTCAAAATTCCCAACACCTGGGGCGTCCAGCCTTCATGAGGTCAAGGATCTCATCTTACACCTGTGCCCAGCAGGGCTCTCCACACTTACATATTCAGCTGAAGCCCTGGATCCCTACATAAGTGCTCCCAGGTTGGTGGTTAGGACCCTGGGAGCTGTGGTTGGTTGGTATTGTTGCTCTCCTCATGGTGCCACAAACCATTTCAGCTCCTTCAGTCCTCACTCTAACTACTCCATTGAGAACCTCATGATCAGTTCAATGGCTAGTTGTGAGCATCTGCCTCTGAATATGTCAGACTCTTGAAGGCCTCTGAGGAGACATCCATATCAGGCCCTTATCAGCATGAATTTCGTGACTTCCACATCAGCATCTACCTTTGGTGACTGCACACGGGATGGATACTCAGGTGGAAAGGTCTTCAAATGGCCCCTCCTTCAGTTTCTGTCCCTCATTTTTTCTCCATATTTGCTCCTTTGAGTATTTTGTTGCTCCTTCTAAGAAGAACTGAATCACCCCCATTTGGTCTTCCTTTTTTATGAGCTTCATGTGGCCTGTGAGTTGCATCTTGGGCATTTGAAGGTTCTGAGCTAATATCTAATAATCAGTGAGTGAATACCATGTGTGTTCTTTTGTGATTGGCTTACTTCACTCAGGATGATAATTTCTAGTTCCATCCATTTACCTAGGAACCTCTCGAATTCATTGTTTTTAATACCTGAGTAATACTCCATTGTGTAAATATACCACATTTTTTGAATCCATTCCTCAGTTGAAGGACATCTGGGTTCTTTCCAGCTCCTGGCTATTATAAATAAGGCTGCTATGAACATAGTTGAGCATATGTCCTTGTTATATGTTCGAGCATCTTCTGGGTATATGCCTAGGAGTGGTATAGCTGGATCCTCAGGTAATGCTATGTCCAATTTTCTGAGGAACCGCCACACTAATTTCCAAAGTAGTTGCACCATCTTGCAGTCCCACCAACAATGGAGGAGTGTTCCTCTTTCTCCACACCCTCACCAGCATCTACTATCACCTGAGTTCTTAATCTTAGCCATTCTGACTGGTGTGAGATGGAATCTCAGAGTTGTTTTGATTTGCATTTCCCTGATGACTAAGGACACTGAACATTTCTTTAGGTGCTTCTCGGCCATTCGAGTTTCTTCCATTGAAAATTCTTTGTTAAGCTCTATACCCCATTTTTTAATAGGGTAATTTGGTTGTCTGGAGTCTAATTTCTTGAGTTCTTTGTATATATTGGATATTAACCCTCTATCAGATATAGGATTGGTAAAGATCTTTTCCCAATTTGTTGGTTGTCGTTTTGTCCTATTGACAGTGTCCTTTGCCTTACAGAAACTTTGCAATTTTATGAAGTCCCATTTGTCAATTCTTGATCTTAGAGCATATGCCATTGGAGTTCTGTTCAGGAACTTTTCCCCTGTGCCCAAGTATTCGAGGGTCTTCCCCACCTTCTCTTCTATTAGTTTCAGTGTATCTGGTTTTATGTGGAGGTCCTTTATCCACTTAGACTTGAGCTTTGTACAAGGAGATAAGAATGGATCAATTTTCATTCTTCTACATGTTGTCCTCCAGTTGAACCAGCACCATTTGTTGAAAATGCTGTCCTTTTTCCACTGGACAGTTTTAACTCCTTTGTCAAAGATCAAGTGACCATAGGTGTGTGGGTTCATTTCTAGGTCTTCAATTCTATTCCATTGATCTTCCTGCCTGTCTCTGTACCAATACCAGGTAGTTTTTATCACTATTGCTCTGTAGTACAGCTTAAGGTCAGGAATGGTGATTCCTCCAGAAGTTCTTTTATTGTTGAGAATAGTTTTCGCTATCCTGGGTTTTTTGTTATTCCATATGAATTTGAGAATTTCCTTTTCTAACTCTGTGAAGAATTGAGTTGGGATTTTAATGGGGATTGCATTGAATCTGTAGATTGCTTTTGGCAAGATGGCCATTTTTATTATATTAATCCTGCCAATCCATGAGCATGGGAGATCTTTCCATCTTCTAAGATCTTCTTCGATTTCTTTCTTCAGGGACTTGAAGTTCTTGTCGTACAGGTCTTTCACTTGCTTGGTTAGATTCACACCAAGGTTTTTCATATTATTTGCAACTATTGTGAAGGGTGTCATTTCCCTAATTTCTTTTTCAGTCTGTTTATCTTTCATGTAGAGGAAGGCTACTGATTTGTTTGAGTTGATTTTATAACCAGCCACTTTGCTGAAGTTGTTTATCAGGTTTAGGAGTTCTCTGGTGGAAGTTTGGGGGTCACTTAAGTATACTATCATATCATCTGCAAATAGCGATATTTTGACTTCTTCCTTTCCTATTTGTATCCCTTTGACTTCTTTTTGTTGTCTAATTGCTATGGCTAGGACTTCCAGTACTACATTGAATAGGTAGGGGGAGAGTGGGCAGCCTTGTCTAGTCCCTGATCTTAGTGGGATTGCTTCAAGTTTCTCTCCATTTAGCTTGATGTTGGCTACTGGTTTGTTGTAAATTGCTTTTACTATGTTTAGGTATGGGCCTTGAATTCCTGATCTTTCCAAGACTTTTATCATGAAGGGAAGTTGAATTTTATCAAATGCTTTCTCAGCATCAAGTGAGATGATCATGTGGTTTTTTTCTTTGAGTTTGTGTATATAGTGGATTACATTGATGGATTTCCGAATATTGAACCATCCCTGCATTCCTGGGATAAAACCTACTTGATCATGATGGATGATTGTTTTGATGTGTTCTTGGATTCGGTATGCTAGAATTTTATTGAGTATTTTTGCATCGATGTTCATAAGGAAGATTGGTCTGAAGTTCTCTTTCTTTGTCGGGTCTTTGTGGGGTTTGGGTTTGAGTGTAATTGTAGCTTCATAGAACGAATTGGGTAGTGTTCCTTCTGTTTCTATTTTGTGGAATAGTTTGAAGAGAATTGGTATTAGGTCTTACTTGAAGGTCTGATAAAATTCTGCACTAAAACCATCTGGTCCTGGGCTTTTTTTAGTGGGGAGACTTTTAATGACTGCTGCTATTTCCCTAGGGGTTATGGGACTATTTGATGGTTTATCTGCTCCTGGTTTAACTTTGGGACCTTGTATCTGTCTAGAAAATTGTCCATTTCTTCCAGGTTTTCCAGTTTTGTTTAGTATAGGCCTTTGTAGTAGGATCTGAAGATTTTTTTAATTTCTTCAGTTTCTGTTGTTATGTCTCCCTTTTCAGTTCTGATTTTATTAATTTGGATACTGTCTCTGTGCCCTCTGGTTAATCTGGCTAATGGTTTATCTATCTTATTGATTTTCTCAAAGAACCAACTCCTGGTTTAATTGATATTTTGTATTGTTCTTTCTGTTTCTATTTGGTTGATTTCAGCTCTGAGTTTGATTATTTCCTGCCTTCTACTCCCCCTAGGTGTACTTGCTTCTTTTTGTTCTAGAGCTTTTAGTTGTGCAGTCAACTTGTTAGTGTGTGCTCTTTCCAGTTTCTTTTTGTAGGCACTTAGAGCTATGAGTTTTCCTCTTAGCACTACCTTCATGGAGTCCCACAAGTTTTGGTATGACGTGTCATCATTTTCATTGAATTCTAAAAAGTTTTTAATTTCTTTCTTTATTTCTTCCTTGAGCAAATCATCATTGAGTAGAGAGTTGTTCAGTTTCCATGTGCACGTGGGTTTCCCATTGGTTTTGTCATTATTAAAGACCAGTCTTGTTTCGTGGTGATCTGATAAGATGCAAGGGATTATTTCAATCTTTTTGTATCTGTAGAGGCCTGCTTTGTGACCAATTATATGGTCTATTTTGGAGAAGGTACTATGAGGTGCTGAGAAGAAGGTATATTCTTTTGTTTTAGGATGAAACGTTCTATAGATGTCTGTTAAGTCCATTTGGTTCATAACTTCTGTTAATGTCAAAGTGTCTCGGTTTAGTTTCTGTTTCCACGATCTGTCCATTGCTGAGAATGGGGTGTTGAAATTCCCCAGTATTATTGTATGAGGGGTAATGTGTGTTTTGAGCTTTAGTAAAGTTTCTTTTATGTATGTAGGTGCCCTTGCATTTGGAGCATATATGTTCAAAATTGAGAGTTCACCTTGGTAGATTTTTCCTTTGATGAGTATGAAGTGTCCTTCCTTATCTTTTTTGATTAATTTTGATGAAAGTCGATTTTATTTGATATTAGAATGTCTACTCCAGCTTGTTTCTTCGGACCATTGGCTTGGAATATTGTTTTCCACCCTTTTATTCTGAGGTAGTGTCTGTCTTTGTCACTGAGGTGCGTTTCTTGTATGCAGCAAAATTCTGGGTCTTGTTTGTTTATCCAGTCTGATAGTCTGCGTCTTTTTATTGGGGAATTGAGACCATTGATGTTAAGAGATATTAAGGAAAAATGATTGTGGCTTCCTGTTATTTTTGCTATTAGAGGTAAAATTATGTTTGTATAGTTATCTTCTTTTGGGGTTGTTGGAAGATTACTTCCTTGCTATTTCTAAGTTGTAGTTTCCCTCCTTGTGTTGGCGTTTTCCATCAATTATCCTTTGAAGTGCTGGGTTTGTGGGAAGATATTGTGCAAATTTGGTTTTGTCATGGAATATCTTGATTTCACCCTCTATAGTGATTGAGAGTTTTGCTGGGTATAGTAATCTGTGCTGGCAATTGTGTTCTCTTAAGGTCTGTATGATGTCCGTCCAGGCTCTTCTGGCTTTTATAGTGTCTGGTGAGAAGTCTGGTGTAATTCTTATAGGTCTGCCTTTGTATGTTACTTGACCTTTTTCCCTTACTGCTTTTAGTATTTTTTCTTTGTTTTGTGCATCTGATGTTTTGATTATTATGTGACGGGAGGTATTTCTTTTCTGGTCTATTCTATTTGGTGTTCTGTAGGCTTCTTGTATGTTTATGGGCATCTTGTTCTTAGGTTAGGGAAGTTCTCCTCAATAATTTTGTTGAAGATATTTACTGTCCCTTTAAGTTGGGACTCTTCATTCTCATCTATACCTATTATCCTTAGGTTTGGTCTTCTCATTGTGTCCTGGATTTCCTGGATGTTTTGAGTTAGTAGTTTTTTGCATTTTGCATTTTCTTTGACAACTGTGTCAATATTTTCTACCGTATCTTCTGCATTTGAGATTCTCTCTTCTATCTCTTGTATTCGGTTGGTGATGCTTGCGTCTATGACTCCTGATCTCTTTCTTAAGTTTTCTATTTCCATGGTTGTCTCCCTTTGAGCTTTCTTTATTGTTTCTATTTCCATTTTCAGATCCTGAATGTTTTTGTTTAATTTCTTCTTTGTGTTTTCTTCCATTTCTTTAAGGGATTTCTGTGATTCCTCTTTAAGGGCTTCTATCTGTTCACTTGTACTCTCCTGTATTTCTTTAAGGGAGTTACTTAATTCCTTCTTATAATCCTCTATCATCATCATGAGAAGTGATTTTAATTCTGAATCCTGCTTTTCAGGTGTGATGGGGTGTTCAGGGCTTGCTATATTGGGAGAACTGGGTACTGATGATGCCAAGAAACTTTGGTTTCTGTTGCTTATGTTCTTGCGCTTGCCTTTCGCCATCTGGTTAACTCTAGTGTTGCCTGCCCTCACTGTGTAAGACTTGAGTCTGTATTTCCAGTTATCTTGCCTGTTGCAGAGCTCCACAGAGTCCATATGTCTCTGTAGTTTTATGATCCTAAACTTGGTGTCTGCTGCTCTGAGTGCAGTGGCTCCTCGGGTGCTCTGAGTGCAGTGGCTCCTCTAGGATGACTCAGGAGTCAGTATCTCCACAGGACAGGAGTAGATCCACTCAGTGTCAGTTGCTCTGAGTGCAGTGGCTCCTCTAGGATGACTCAGGAGTCAGTATCTCCACAGGACAGGAGCAGACCAACTCTGTGTCTGCCCCAGCCCACAGGACCAGGCAGGGGAGGAAGGGAAGTGGAATTCCGGAGGGGCGGGGTTTGGGTAGCTGCTGTGTCCTGAATGGCCCTGGCTCCCAGATGTATCTCTGGGGCTTAGGGAGTGAGATGGAGTTCTTACCGGCTGCTCTGAGTCCAGTGGCTCCTCTAGGTTGACTCAGGAGTCAGTATCTCCACAGGACAGGAGCAGACCAACTCTGTGTTTGCCCCAGCCCCATCAAATCACTTTTATTTTCTAAGTCGAATCTTCCAGTCCATCTATTTTATATAGAATTTACCACTGTGTTTATGATCTATTCTTATAATAAATGAAATTAGTTTCATTCTAAGTCTAATAACTTACCATAATCATATCTACTAAGTCCATTCTGCTATGAAAGATAACACTCACAGGCTCCAAGTATACCATACTAACATTTTCTAGAATGCCTAATCATCTTAGCTCACATAGAATAGCTGTCTACACTTTCCTTCTCTCTCTTCAGAAAAATACTTATTATCCAAACATATTTTGTCTCATCTTCATTGTTCTTGCTGGATAAATTGCTTGGAGAGGAGTCTGAGATTCTTAGTTGTACATTGTGCCCACTCGGCTAACTTTTATTTTTCAAGGGTAATCTATGAATGTATATTTTTTGAAGCAACAACAATATCAGATAATATGATTTTATTTATCTTGAAGTTAGTCTTCCACATATAATGTTATAGAAGGCTTTTAATGAGGTTTGAGATTGTTACATTGGACAGTCTGAACAGCTCACTTTAGTTATTTTGAAAAACCATATACATATAAAGTGGTAAAATGAATTAATTCCCTGAAAGGATAAATGAATTGTGCTCATCTATTGTGAAAACAAAATTAAATTTGATCTCATATGAAAGGAATTCTTTGCTTTTTCCTGGAAGTAATTTTTATAAGTAAATATTTATCTAAAGCACAAAATATCACCAGAAAAGGTAAGAGGCTCGTGAATGGAGTTTTCTGATTCATTTCAGAAGTCAACAAATGAAGAAAATGAGCATTGACAATGAAGAGCAGGATTTTACTGTTAGTAAAAAAAAAAGTAAACAACACTAGAAACATATAAAGAAATTTTTATCATGTTTTCAGAGATGTTATAGGAGCTTGCAGTGTGGTTATCTAGAAAGAATAGAAGAACTATAAGAAGAATGATGGCCCTGTTTAGTTGAGATATTGGCATGAAACAGTCATGTGGAATCAAATTTAAAATTAGAAATTCCCACTTTACCATTTGCAAATGGTGACTTGAACAAAGATTATTCTGAAACCTGCTACTTTTTCTGAGCTACTGTGAATCTTAGTTGTAGTTCTGAAGTCTCTATTAGCTGTTAGATTTAGTATGCAAAGGATGATCAGGCAAGGAGACATCTTAGAGCCTCAAGGCATCATTCTTTCTATCAATTCAGTATCTGTGAAGAATTTTGAAGAATACATGTTTATATCTCTTTCTGAGCTTGTTACATGTCCAGTGTACAACAATAATAAAAGGAACAAATAGGAAAATAATTCCAAGAAGTATCACTCACATTTGAATCTGTAAACAAAATGGTACCCAACACAATAGCATTTTAGAACTTCACACTCTCCTATTTGTCCTAAAATGTTACTACATTACAACTGAGTAGCTGTAGTGCATCTTTCCAATTATATAGATGGACTTTGCTAATATTGAACTCAGATATCAACAAAATCAGATAATAATTTTCCTCTGCTTTGTGTTGCTGAAAAATAACTTTCTGTTCATTTATATTGCATTCATTGGCTTGGATTTTTATTATTCTTACAATTAAACAGCATTCCATTTAGTATCTCAATCAAATGATATATTTATACCCTATCAATAACGTATGATTAACTTGTTTTCATTTGAGACCTAACAGTGGTGACATCAGTATTTTTCAAGTATTGTTTACATGTATGTGTAAATTTTATGAGTATTCTAAATTAATTTTAATCCATTACTCTCAAATCTCCTCTTATAATATAAATACCAAAAATGGCAAAAAGATTAATATGAAAATCACATTTTGATGAACCCATTCAATAAGCATGATTAAGCTTCTTAAAGGAGGTTAAAAAAGGTCAAACTTCCCATTATTCAAAGTCTTTTACATTCTAATTGGAGCATTAATAGTGAAAAACTAAATTAACAGGTAATAAACTAAAAGTTTACATCAAACAGGTAGCTTTCTCAGGTGAACAAAACAAAAATCAGAGGAGAGTTTTCAAGTTGGTCATGGACACACGTGAGGACACCTTCTTACCCTTGTCTTTCATGCAAAGAAACAGTATCACACATGCACTCATGTTTATGTGTAATAATATCATGCACACACAAATGAAGTCAAAGCCATACTAGACCTTAACATAATTTAAATAATAATATTTGAGTTTCAATATTTCTCTAACTTTACCTGAAGTGATTATACTGTGCATAAATCAGTTGAGAATAAGCATTCCAGGATCAATTTAGCCCTACATTTTGATAAGTTGTGAGTTTGGTTTTTTTTTTTTTTTTAAGTTTCTGCTGCAAAATAGTCTTCTTTGATTAGAGGTGCCAATTACACTTTGTTTGTGGATTTAAGGTTAAAAGCATAGTTGGACATTATATTGGCTTAGAAATGTGGTAATACTAAGCCTTATGTCTAATTAGATGGCTGTTGGTTATTCCTGAGATATAATCTTGACTGTACACCCTTGAACATATCTTATTGTGCCGATTACTGCCTTAGTACATATGCTTTATATCTGGGAAGGATCATTGAATCTTTTTCCTTGCAAGTTGCATAACTTCTTATTATAGGATGAGAAGCATTCCTCAGAGAGTAGGCTGACTAAGAAAAATTTAGCTCTGACAGTTGACTGTTACATTTCATCAAATCTTTGCAATTTTAAATTGCCAAGGAGAAAAGACAAAATTACATGTCTAGAACTGTTAAAGAATGCTGACAATACTTCATAATTTCACTCTTGCTGATGCATTTCCAAGTGAATATTTTGAAATTTTAAAGTCTAAATGTCTTAATAACACCAGCTCAAATCACTTTTAAAAACTTCATCTTGAAGCTCAATGCCAGGACAATGGCCCGTAGCTAGGTTTTTAAAGACAACAGTATTTCATTAACATAAATGTCTCAATTTAATTGCCCCAGAGAGATAGTATGTACCATTTTTGCTGTTTGGTTACATGTTGTACTTCTTGAAAATAAAGGCTTCTTTTCTTTTTTTTCAAATATTTCTTCATGGAAGTGATTGGTAGGTGAAACAGAAATCAGAGAGACATAAAGAAGTAATATGATTTCTCTAACGGATGATATAAATCTAGACAAAGTCATTAATTCACATAATCCCTTGTGTAAGACTCTGAGACAATAGTTCTTGTTATTATTTTTAAAAATAAACAGTGTCTTCTGTGGGATTTACTCTAAAGAGCTGCATTGTAATATGGATAGAATTTTCAACATTTTCTACTATAAAATATTGTACCAATTAATGTGGTAGGATGGTTTTGACTATGGCAGCTCTAATTAGATGACATATTTCAATTAATTTTAAATTTTGTGGTTTTGTTTGTTTGTTTCTTTTTCCTCTATACAATCCTTGGCTTGATGACGTTTGTCAGTCTCTTTTAGCTTGTTACAAATGATAGAATTTTGTTACTTTACATTTACAAAGAGATCACTTTGTATTTCTGCTTTTTTTATTGGATAATTTATTTACTTGCATTTCAGTTGTCATCCCCTTTCATCATTTCCCCTCCTTAGAGACCCCCTATTCCATCCCCCCTCCTCCTTTTTGTTTTTATACCATTTTAATTACATGCAAGTATTAAGGTCAGTTCTAGCTTGAGGAACTCGCAATACAATAGATGCAAATAGTCAAGGAACAAGCAAAACAATAAACACAAATAGTCAAAGAACAAGCAAAGCAATAAACAAATTTCTGTGAACACTCCTGTGACCACTGTTTTTAAGGGCTTATCAGGATGACCAAAATATCTGAGCCAACTTCCTTGTCCTAGCCCAAAGTAATTTTCATGTCTGAAGACAACTTCCTTGTTCTAGCCTAAGATGTAGATTCCTGTCTGAAATTACTTCTTCGTTCTAGCCTAATGTCAAATTCCTGTCTGAAGCCTTCTTCCTTGTCCTTGGTCATTGTCATATTCCTGCCAAGCAGCACGTTTCCTTGTCCTTAGCCCATGTCAAATTCTTGCCAAGTAGCCACAAAAGCTTTCTGTCTCTCCCTCTTTTTTGTTTCATAAATGAGACTGAGCCTGTTTTAGGTCCTTCTACCTAAAATGCCTTCCGTACATGTCATAGAATATGCATTATTCAAAGCAATGCACTTTTGTCTTAGGTTGGTAAGGCTCTGTGCAGAATCTTACCTGTCCTTGGCTTGCCAGCCTGTTAATTTAATAACTCTGTCTGGGGCTCCATTTTCAGTTTCAAGCCATGTACTTTGGCTGCCAACATGATGTTAAAGATAAGCTTTAACACAATGGGCAGGAATGAAAATGTATTCCCAGGACGAAAAAGGCTATACTTGCCATAGCAGTTGAGCATTTGAGACTTTTTGGCAGCAATTTAATATTACCCATATAATTGGGATACCTTATAATTGTCAAGGACAAGGGACTGTAGAAGGCACCTATGGAACTTTAAAACAATATCTTCATAAAATAAAAAAGGGGAGGTATATTTCCGCACACCACAAATTTATTTAAATCATGTTCTTTATTTTAATTTTTTTTAAAATTTTGATGCCAAAGAACTTTCTGCTGAGTGTCTAGAGCACTCCACAACTAGGCATACTTATGCATAGGTGAAGGAAAGTATCCACTTACTGGCATATGGCATGATCCTGATCAGGTATTTAATATGGGGAAGAGGGCATGTTTGTGTTTTTTCTTTAGGATGTTGAAGGAGCATGGTGGCTTCCAGAGAGATGGGTGAGATATGCTGATGCCCAGATAAAGAGTGATGCTGGCCTGTGAGCTGGCTGTGTGCCCTGACAATGATGACTGGGAAGCTGTATTGGATATAAGTTTCTGACCTACGTTTTCTTATCTATTCCCCAGATTGGACAAGCTACCTTGCCTCAAGTTTTGAGACCTTGTGGAACAGAGCATCAAAAAGAGAAGTTATAATGACTCTTGTATTTTTCTCAAATGTGACCTGTTATTCAGACTCAATCATGGACTGGTCTAGAAATCAATCCAATGTTGGAAATAAGAGCCTTAATTTGGAAGGCTGGCTCTGGACATTTTCAGAGGCATATTTGTAAGTTAGCTGCAGTTCTCTATGATGTTATATTGACAAGAGATAAAGTTGAGAGAGGATCTGGGTTTCAAACAATGTTAGTATATGTGTTAAGGCTCTTTTAATTGTCAAGTTAAAATTACTTTTGCTTCTTTTACAGTATTTAATGTAAGTTGTATTGATTTTACAAATTATAACCATGTTAGTGTGTTGAAATCCAGCATGTCAGTTATGAAAGTCCTGCTCTTTTTTATTGCCCTGAGTATCACAGAACATTGGTATTCTGAAAACACTTTGCTGGTACTGGAAGAAGTGAGTCTGGCTTTAAGTAGAATCAAGAGGGTAGTGGGCTTGATTATTGCTGGTATAACAGCTTTAATTACATTAATTGCTAGCACCACTGCTTCTGCAAATGTTTTGAGACAAGAAGTTAAGACAGCTAATTTTGTTAATCATTTAGCAAAAAAATGTTACTAATGTGTTGAATATACAAGAGTATTTAGATAGGCATTTGGAACAACAGATTGATGCTCTTTATCCTATGCCATTTGTTGGAAGGAGGTTCAGAGTTTAAGAGTAACGAGTCATCTAGAGTGTCATGCCAAATACCATTGGATTTGTATTAGTTCTAAAATTTACGGTGTTATTAATTAGTATTAGGAAAAGGTTTAATGACACTTGCAGGGTATTTGGCATAATTTTAACAACTGTCTTGAAGTTTTAACTTGACATAGTGAGTTTATGAATTTAATGAATGATGCTCTGCTGAGCATTGATACGATAGATACAGCCAATAAAATTATGCATGGACTGAGGTCAGTATTTTTATTTTGGTATTTCTGCACTTTTGTATGCTACTCTACTAGTATTCACTTTGGCTGATACTATTTACAGGCATCTCTTTCTTTAGGTTAGGAGAATTTTCTTCTATGATTTTTTTGAAAATGTTTTCTGGGCCTTTGAGCTGGGAACCTCTTCTCCTCCTTTTCCTCTTCTTCCACCCCTCCTCCTCCTCTTCCTTTTCCTTCTTTTCCTATTATTTTTAGGTTTGGTCTTTTCATTTGTATCCCAAATTTCCTAGATGTTTTGTGTCATAAACTTTTTTGATTTTGCATTTTCTTTACTGATATATTGATTCATTCTATTGTATCTTCTACACCTGAGATTCTCTCTTCCATTCCCTGTTGGCTGTTGTTGATGTTGATATCTGTAGTTCCTGTTTTCTTTCCTAGATTTTTTTATCTCTAAGATTTCCTCAATTTTGTTTTCTTTATTGCTTCCATTTCCATTTTCAGGTCTTGGACAGTTTATTCATATCTGTCACCTCTCTGATTCTATTTTCCTTTATTTCTTTATATTTATCTGCTTCATTTATTTTTATATCTCTACCTAGTTGACTGGTTATCCGGTATTTGCTTAAGGGACGTGTTCATGTCCTCTTTAAAGGTTTCTATCATCTTTGTAAGATTGGGTCTGAGATCTGCTTCATATGCTTCACTTTCATTAGGATAGCAAAGATTTGTTATGGCAAGATAGCTGTGCTCTTGCCAATTCGTCTTGGTTTTTGTTGCTTGTGTTCCTATGTTGCCCATTAGAAATCTGTTTTTTCCTGGTGTTTCCCGCATCATCTTGATGGCAGCAAGTCTTCTCAGGAAAGTGGGGTGAGGGCCTGTGGACCCCACAATTTGAGTCACGGTGCCCTAGTCTGTTGGCTGTGCATAAGGCAGATCCCAATTGCAGACTATACCCCAATCAGACCCAGTTGGTATGGCAGGAGGATCTAACTCTGCAGGCTGTCCCAGGTGGCAGACAGATTCAACTAAGATAGGTGGGTTTCTAAGCTGGTTAGTTTTATGGACCCCAAAGGTTTCTACAAGAAGGCAGGATGCTCTTGGATTCCCTCAAGGCTCCTCTGGACTGAAGAGCAATGTCAGAGCTATTAAGAAGACAATGATGAACATTTTTCTTCTGTATACCCATAATTCATTTGTATATCTTCGATTTTTTTTTATGTTTTGCATTTGATATTTGCAATGCGTTTTGGTAGCAATCTTTTGTCATATGTTTGGTTTCAAATCTTTATTTTTGTCCTCTATCTGGGATCATCTTTGTGTGTACTTTGCAAAAGCTTTTTGGATCAACACAATCCTAGTCATCTACTTGTAGTTTGTTTCCCATGTTTTTCATATTATGTTCACAAAATTTTCTGGTATTTTCCCAGATGTTACACATAGAATATGAGACAGAACAAGAGTAGGTACTTTTCTTTAGGAAAGAAAAATAGAATGGATAATTATGGTTAGAGGGAGGTGAGTGAAATGGAAGGATCAATGGGCAGAGGCAGTGGAGCTGAGAGGAGGATGGAGGAGGGGCTATAAAAAGAGCTGCCTAAAAGTAGAGGCATAAGAAACTTAAATCAGCATTTATTATGTGAGAAAAAAGTCTACTTTCAATTAAAAAATAATCTAATTTTTTTCAGAGACCTTTCTTCTGTGGCTCACTCTTCACATCATTCGTCATTGCTTCTATGACCACTTCTGTAAATGTCTTGATGAGTAGTGGGCTACATTTATGTGTCATATCTGTTTGATATCTTTGGCTCCAAGTAGTCTCTCTGCGTATATTATTTACAATGGGAAGATAATTTCAGGTGGAAATCTCAAATTTGATTATTGTTTATCTACTGGACTCCTTCTAATACATACATGAATCTCTTGTTTTAGATACTGAAATTAAAGGACAGTTCTTATGAATACTACAGTGCCTTCCATTGCCTTAACATACAACTCCAAATATTAATTATTTGTCTTTATTTATATTTTCAATGCTTTAAAGGCTGTTCTTTATCTTATGCACAACTATTTTTCCTCAAGTTCAATCTAACTGACTATATGGACACATGAGTACCCAGTTAAATACATAGATTTACTTTAACAGAATGATCTAATACTGTACTTCACCTTGTATGTTAAATTATTTATGATGTATTATTGATAAGTAATTTGACTCTCTCATCTCCTTGTAATTAATAACTTTACTTTTATTTCATATCATCATCAATAAATTTATTTTATCATTACCACTAACATCATGAAGTATTTTCATCTATTTTGACATCACTTTGCAATTATGAAAGTTTATTTCCATAGTACTGAATAGTTTTCCTTTATTCTATCTAGTTCTGAATTAAACAGTTATTCAGTTCTGTATTCATTTGCTTCTTCCTTGTACTATAAATTCTACCTGGCCAGTTTTAAATTTGCTTTCATAGCTCAGATTTCTAGTATCACAGATTTTTATCTCAAAATCATTTTCTTGAGGAGAATTTTCTTTCATATGTACAGCAATATTTTTAGTACATTCCAGATGATTTTAGATGAATATCACTAAATAACACAAACTCAACATCTGTATTAATAAACTTATAGTTCATCAGAGAAAATGTTATCCAACTAAGACATCTGAGTACAAGCTTCCTCTGTTTCTCCTTCATCATTCATATCCATGGAGAACCAAGACTTGAAATTTAGAATGTAATTAGATCTATTACAACTCTTCTACTCATTTTTATTACACCCAATTATAACTTGATGATTCCTTTTCGATATAATTTTTATCTTCTGAAAACACACTTTTGTGGATTATCAATTAGTAAAATAATTTAGTACACATAGATATTAGGATTTTATTCAGACAAAAGAACAATGAAAGCTAAAGAAATGAATGGAATTGTAAAATATTATATTAAGTGAAGTAACTCATGCTCAAGTATGTTTTAAGGTATTGTGAGGTAATCCATATTTTCTCTCATATGTGAATTCTAGTTTCTTATTTTATTGTTACAATATGTGCAGCTATGTAGGTACTGAGTTGTCTATATACAACCTAGGAATTAGAATATGACATAAGCAGGGGAGTAAGATGCTTTAAATGAGGACAAGAGTAAAATAGAGTGCTTAATTACAAACACTGGAGGAGGATTACTGGCAACGGGAAAGTTATGTAGGGAGTTTACAAAATGTTGTTGGGTGAGAAGCAAAGGGTTGGGTGAAGGTCAAGCAAAGCTGAGGATGTATGGCAAAGTCTTAAGGGATTCTGAAAAATAATGGTAAGCTAATATAAATAAAATCATAAGGACCAAAAGGGGGGTTGAAAGGAGGTATCTTTCATGGATAAATAAACCTATTCCCAGAAGCTACTGCTAAGTCAATGAATACTTCCAGTAACTTGAATTGGATATTGTAAAGCTCCCGGGACAGGAGATGTTGTAGATTACAATCCTAAACTAGATAGTTGACTTTATTGGTGAAGATACCAAATTTTAAACCATGAACATAGAGGTAACAAGCTGGCATTGGGCTGGAAACATTCTCTCTGCTAGCTACTCTATATAATGTTGAATGTAAAGTGAGGATGCTGGGACAGAGTGGTTAACATGTAGATCCTGTAGATAACAGCAGTAATATGCAAGACATACCTACACTTGTAATTGAAAGTATATTAATGTATTAACAACTGCATTTTCAGAGGGAGATGGACTCCCTATCTGAATACTATAAAGGTAGTCAAAATTCCTTGACTTGTGTTTTCAATAGAAATTAGATAGGCATATGGGAAGTTATGGGGTGAAAAGGAAAGTTAAAATGTTGTAATTATATAACCTAAAAAACAAAACACAGATAAGCAAAACTGGACCATGGTTGGGAGGATATACCATATGTTATTGCTGCTTTAATCTTGAAAGTGAAAGCATGTTTGGAAGTGGGTGATATTAAGTTCAGATGCTTATAATATGTCACAGAGATAATAATAATTTCCAATTGAGATCACAGCCATAAGAACATCATCTATATTACCACTTCTGACAAGTTCATAGAGCTTCATGAATCATAGACAGAGGATGTAAAGAATATACAAAATTTCAAGAAGAGAAATTGAAGTGGCATGAAATAATGATTTTTTTAGCATAGCATGGTGAGGGGTTAAATGTTCAACAACTAAAATTGTCCCTGTAAGATCTGCATATGATTGAACAGAAAGCGCCCATCTTGGAAGACAAGGGAATTCATGAGGCCTTTACCTTTTCTCTGGAATTATGTGTAGTTAATATTTACTAAATCAGGAAAAGACATTCTCTTTAGTGCCATAGCCACTGGTAAGGCAGCCATGTTCTTTATTATTATTATTATTATTATTATTATTAATTAGTTTATTTATTTACATTACAAATGTTGTTCCCCTTCCTGGTTCCCCCTCCACAAGTTCTTCACCCCCTACCTTCTTTCCTTTGTTTCTGAGAAAGTGTTCCTCCACCCATCTGCCCACTCCCACTTCACCTCACTAGCATCCTCTTTCCCTGATTCACTAAGTTTCTATAGGATTAAGCACATCCTTTGCTACTGAGGCATGACAAGGTAATCTCCTGCTACATTTGTAGCCTCCAGTAGATAGATATGGCCCCTATTTCAGGCATGGAGCCATTTTCTTAAAAAAAAAAAACACTGCTTATACAATTATAATGAGACCTATTGAGAAAGTAAACTACATAGAAATGGAAATGCTCTATATTAGAAAAAGTGGGTCAGCAGAAGTGCCAGGGGCATATAAAACAGTAATGAGTAAATATCATAAAAGTGTCTTATACATATGTGTGAAAATGTAATAAAATCCATTAACTGTCATTAAAATATATTAATGTAAAAGACACATCACAATGAGCAACTACCTGCCTACAAGATGTGCAGGGATAAAGATGGATCAGTAATTGAGGGAATGGACAAACATTGATTTGAAAACCCATACCATGAGACAAAGCCCACCTCTGACATTGTTGATGATATTCTCCTCTACTTCCAGACAGGAAACTAACATTATTATCCCCTGATAGGCCTCACACAGCCACTGATGAAAACAGATGTAGAGAACCACAGCCAAACCTTAGGTGGAGCTCTGAGAATCTTATAGAAGAGGGAGAGAAAGGATTGTAGGAGCCAGGGATGTCAAGGACAACACAAGGATATCTACAGAATTGACTTACCTAGTCCCCTAGGGTCTCACAGAAGCTGAACCACCAACCGAAGAGCATGCATGGGACTGACCTAGGCCCTCACATATATTTAACAGATGTGCAGTTTGGACTTCATGTGGGACCCCTAACAAATGGAACAGGGGCTGTCTCTGACACTGTTGCTTTCCTTTGTATCCTTTACTCCTAAGTGGGCTCTCTTGTCTAGGCTCAATAAAAGTGCTTAGTCCTATTGCAGCTTTGTACATCAAGATGGATTGATATCCATTGGAAGATTACTCTTCTCTGATCAGAAAGGGAGAGAAGGAGATGGAAGGGGGTGAAAGGGAGAGACTGGGAGGTCAGGAGGAAGAAAAAGCTGGGATCAGGAATTAAAGTAAATGTATAAATTAATTTTAAAAACTTAAATGTAGAACAATTACAATAACTCTAGAAAATATGCTAAAATTATACATGCCTTTCTTTGTGAAAATGGAAAAGAGTTTACTACACAAAAAGCAAATCAAGGTGTCAATTTATTTTGTTAAGAAAGTAAAGTCTATTATGATATATTTGTACAAATCAATTATTATAACATACATTCAATATTCAGGATAACCACCATATATGAATTTATGTGACATTGAATCTGGGGATAGATGTATTTTAAATAATATAATGCAGAAAGGAGCCTGAGAAGAAATGTAATGAAGACAAGTAGTCCTCCCTTGCTACTATTGTAAAGGACATTAAGGTAGAATTATGTTAGAAATACTGAGTCCATTGGTTGCTTTGTCATATGAGACTTCTATGAGGTCTTATAGGTATGATACTGATTCATTAAATATATTTTTCTTATGACAATGATGATTGCTTTTATTGTTTCCATTTAAGTAACCATGCTTGTTACTAGGTATATCTTCACTTAGAGCTAAAGCTAATTCTTTTCTTTGCAAAGTGGTTGTTTTTAGAATAATATAGGTAAATTTATGGTCAACAAATATTCCCCACTAACAATTGGGGAATCTTATACTGCTCATTCAATATTTATAATTATATAATTCTTATAATCTCCACTAGAATCCTAAATTGGGAAGAATATTGAAAAAGCCGTATGTAAACCTACCTGCTTCCATGAATGTTTCAAGACACATATTATACATTATGTACATATTAAATATTCTTAACTTAATACATGAAAATATTGTCCTAGCATGTATCACAGGTTGCTAGTTTAAGAGCCAGTGCTACTAATGGATTGCTTTTTAGAGGACATGACCAATGTCCCCATAGATACTCAAACCTTACAAGCTAATCTCAGTTCTTTGGTTGCCCTTCAGAAATTGGTAAGACCTTGTTGATGAAAATGTTAAGTATTTAAATCACAGAGTATGGAGATATCAAGATAGTACTGACTTGGGTGCTTTACCTGTACTGGTGAGTTTTCCTAATACTGGAAGGTACTATTCATGCTACTGGAGAAGTAATCATAATTCTTAACACAGATGTGAACTCTGAAAATTGCTATAACAACTGGCCGGACAGGATTTGTCAACTAGGGCAACAGTAGCATGAATATTATTCAATGAAACAACTACCTCTCATTTAATTGACAACCTCCTCAACATGGTTAAACTCGTACCCTGCAACATTTTGGACCTATAAACTATGGCAAGACATGCTACAGGTCATAGGGCAGAAGTTAATTATATTATTCTGATAAATGAACATAACATTTAAACCAACTTCTCAAGATTTATTATAATACCCATTGGTTAATGCATTTCTCAATTGTCATCAGAGAAGCTTTCATTTGTAGTAGCTGATGGTTAACAGAGAGACCTATAACTATACAAGGTGCAGAGGATAAGATTACGTGACATATTCGGCCATAACTGAGACATTTACCTCATACCTACTCCTTCAAGGTTCAGAGAAAGGAGGGAAGAGGGAAGAGAAAGACTATAAAAGACAGAGGGTGTTGACAAATACTAGGTAACTGTGACCTCTAGACACAACAGGATAACTACACATATAAACATTTTGCAAGTACAATCTCATACATAAACCCAGGAAATATCATCATGGAGAAGGGAGGTAGATATGAAATCCCATCATGAGGTAAGGAACTATTGGTTACTGATAACTCCTGGGACAGGAGAAGTATGTTTGAAGGATGTTGCTTGTGACGAGTCAACCGTACTATAGCCAAAGACTATACACCCCCAAAATACCAATAGAACAAATTGGACTTGATAGTTCAACAACAGCAACAACACAAAATCAGAGGACACAAAGGTATATAAGTAACTAAAGTCATAAAAGTACAATGCCTAGGAGTTTGGAGGGATAAATATGACCACAATACAGTGTCTAATAATAATAGTAATACCAGAATAGTTGTTACAGTTTTCATCCATTTGATCTTGTATACTTAATTCATGTGATAGTCACCAAACTATTTTTCTCTCCCAAATTTCATTATTGTTTCCATCTTTAAGACAAATATACCACATTGTTGGGGACTTTGAACCATTTAAAAATCACTACTTGTAATACTTTATATAGACCATGAGAAATCAAAGAATACTGGAGAGATCAATGTGAGACTATAAAGATGGCTGAGGAATTAAGAGTACCTGCTGCTCTTGTATGGTCTAACTCACTTCTGCTTGTATCTCTAACTCCAGGAGGTCCAATACTCTCTGCTGGACAACATAGCCATCTTCATATAGAGATATTCACTTCCCCATATAGACATGCAATACATATACATATAATTAAAAAACAAAAAATATATTAAAAATATAAAAAGCTAGCTAATTTAACCCTATTTTATTAAACTTGATAATGATAAGATTCAGTATTGAAACATGTTTAAGAATTTAAAATCATTAAGCAATCCAAAATTAACGTTCAAACATACTTGATAGGGGAAATAAAAAACTGGCCACTGTTCTATACTCCAATTTAAAAACAGGAAAAGTATTCAAAAATTTAATTATTCTTTTAGTTATATAAGAATTACTAGTATGGATCAAATAGTAATCATTAAAATGTAATTTTAACTTTTTAATTTAAACTTTTTAATTACTAAATAGAAAAAATATGCAAACATAACCTATAACATAATCTTTGTATTAAAATATTTCTAGCATAATCTGAAAAGGCATACTGCAATCTTCTATGTTTTATTTATGAACATCATATACTTTATACCTTAAAGTACTCAATAATGTTACTACTAATCTTATGAAGAAAACATAGATGCAAAAATTATGAAAAATACTTTAAAAATTAAATATAATAAAACCTCTGTGTCCTAAAATTATTCAGACAGAAAATGAAGGTTGAAAACATATGATTAATCTTAAACTTACACCCATCCAGATATATGAAAATTCAGTTTAAAATGCTTGGGTAAAAATTTTTGGAAATTTATTGCTGGAATAATGAGACTTTAATCACTGTAGTGTGTCTGGTGAGATGCTCAGTGTTGAGAATTTATACAAATCTCCCATAGCATATAAACTCTGTTTTCTAGCAAACATGTATGGCAGTTTAGAATACATATGAATGTAGCTCCAGGACATCTGACACCTTCTTCTGTTCTGCTCTGTGTAGACACTTCTACTCATTTACACACACACACACACACACACACACACACACATATTCGCACGCACACATGCACCACTCTTTAAAGAATATTTTTTTTCTACAATTTGATCCTTGTGTGATATTTTCTCATACTGAGCATTTTAATATTGATTTTAGTGTACCCACTTTTAAGAGAGAACTAAATCATGATTTAAGCCTTTCAGTGCTTTAAGTGGACAGTTATCCATCACTGGATAATGAAAAGGACAGAACTTCTCAGTTTTTTAAAGAGGAGACACCTGTAACAGTATTTCTGTTGTTATACATAGCACCTGAACTTCTTCTTAGGTTCCTTTATTTATTCGATGAGTACTACCAGTTTATACTGAACTGAACATTTTAAAACAATGTAAATCATCACTTTAGTTGTCAGAAAACTCAATTACCTCCTTTCCCCTCAATTTTATATGAGATTTTCTTAAGAAAAGCATGTCGATACCCTTGACTGACAGCTGATAAATCCCCAAAGCAGCTCTATAGATTAGCAATTATTCTTGCATATAAATACTCTAAATTTGAGTTGGGATAACTTATGAACACTGTCTCATACATGTCAATGAGTTTTTCATTTATTTTGTCTTCTTAATTGCTTGTATATTACCCAGTCAATTCTTCTCATTATGTGACATGGCAATAAAGAATTTTTACCCTGTTATTCACTTATTATTCTTTTTCTTTATAACTAGGTTTTCATCTTAACTTCCTATATCTCTGAGATAATATTCTGAAGTTAGTAACAGATTCACTGTATTCAGTAGCATTGTCAATATTCTCCATAAACATATTTTAGATGCACTGGTTTCTTTTCCCTTTCAGAATATTATGATATCTACAGCTTTTCTATTGTTCACATGGGCACAGTTAGAAAAAAAAAAGGAAAATGGAGTATTAAAGCAAACAGACTTTGAACTAATGCTTTTGAAAAGTTTGAATAATAATGCTGAATTCAAAATGCTTCAAGATATCTGTCTTCATTTGCTTTGCCTCACATCAAATGCTAATTTGATTTTTCTCTAGAGTGATTTTCTAGAGTGACTTTTTCTAGAATGTAAACAGATGAAGCGCTCGAAGTGTGGGTGTGGGTAAAAATAAGAACTGTAAAGTGACAAAATTACATAGATAATTCCTTCAGTCATGGTTTGTCCTTTACTTTTGAAATCTCTTTCGACTGTAAGTTGTCATATTCTTCCAAATGAACCTTTCATATCAAGTGAAAAATTATGTTCACTGTATTAGACAAGAAATTAAATTTTACTTAAAAAGAGACTTATTTTATTCAACAACTGCTTTTGAATCATGATTATGGGGCAAGTGTACTGTGCCACCAGACAGAAGAACTTGTAAGATTGAGTGAACTCAAACCCCATGAAACTCAAAATTGAGAACAGTAGGAGTGGGGCCAGTTCCTTGTCAAGCTCTACCTGCCCTGAAAGAGGTAACCATGACTTCCTAATGAGAAAACCCCAGAAATTAGGCATGTAGCATAAAAACCTGGAGTTCTCCATGCTAATGAGGTATCTAGATTGTCTCTGAGTGTTCAGCCAATAGCTTTCCCTTTCTGGGCATTCCTTACTGCAAAGGATATCTAATCCCTGGTTCACCCTGAGTAAGGTGTACACATTCACATTCGCTACCAAATAAAGCAGTTTACACAAGCATGGACCATCTCTTCATCAAAGATCTCTGTAGGGAGAGGCCTTAGTCTCAAAGAGCCAAGCCTATAATCTCTCAGGGAAGGCCTCCTCTTTTTCAGACCCTCTGTACTCTTACACTCCCTCAGTATTAAATAGGGTTCTGCCCCTGGGCTCTGCCTTCCTTTTCCTGCCTGGCACCTCGACGCCCAGAGGGGAAGCATAGACCAGAGACCCAATTCCCAACTCCTAGTTGGAAACTGTGGAAAAGTAGGCTGCTGTGGTGGTGGATTCCCAGAGGCGTTCCACACTGGCAGGTCCCACATACAGGAGAAAGTCTAAGGTTCTAGAAGCTGGAGGCGTTGGCGATGGCAGGCTCCAATGACACGAGAAAGTCCTTGGTTCCAAATGGGTTTATTGTCATGGTGGATGGTGGATGGATCTGGAAGTACCCCCTCCCTCTATCCCCCCATGAAACTCAGGGCAGTCCTGAGTTAAATATGGAGGGAGAAATGGGGAGGGGCTGGGGTAGGATCGTTAGTTTGCTCCGTCCTCTGGCCTTCTTTAGTATGTAAATCCCTAGGGCCTGAGGCCTATAGTCAGGTCCTCTACCTGTGCACTTTGGGAGGGGCTGTAATGGCCTATGTGACTGAAGAATGTAGTTCTATTGGGACTAGACTGCTTTTCAAGACCCTGGGTTCTGGGGATATGGCCAAACGCCTGTCTTTTCTCACTTAGTGTCTTGGGGTTCCAGACCCATGGCAAGCCATGAACCAAGGTACCCTTATGCAGTCCTAGAGGAAGCCAGCAGTGCCTGAGTACAGAGGAGACTGGGAACCACAGTAATTGTCACAGACCCTAGTAAAACGTGGACTGAGGACCCACATTACAGACTGTAATCTGTCTCCCCTGAGCAGCATGCTGGGAGTACACTGGGCACCCCAGCAGCAAGGCAGACATGTAGCCTGGCACACGCTGAAATATATATAATTCTTGTTTTGTTTTGTTTTGTTTTTGTGTTTGTGTTTTTGAGATAGTCTTTCATCCCTGACTGTCCTGTCATTTTTCCTGTAGAGTAGGCTAGTCATGATTTCACAAAGACTGGTCTGCATTTGACCCTCAAGTACAAGAAATAAAGACAAGCACCACCACCGGGCAAATATATTTAATTATTTGACACATACAACATTGATTGAAATAATAATATTAATAGCTAACATTTATTTGGCATCTAGTATTGAACATATTGAATAAAGTAATTATGTTTATTTAAAATCACAGTAGCTCTAAGATAAGGGCTATTTTTCAGTTATTTTACAGACTTTATAGCTGAGGATTAGAAGAATTTCAGTTTTATTAAGAGTAACCACAGTGCAAAATACATTCTAATTTGAGGAAGAAATATTGCAAAATCAGAGATAGATGTTTTAAGATGTGAAGTCCCTATCTGCCTGTTAAATTAACAGAATTTTTAGGTTTGGAATTATTTTTAGGTTAGGCATTATTTGGAAGATAATACATTTTTTAGAAGCTTCTGGAATGTCCATTTCAGTACAGTGAAGCACATTTGTGTGTTCATTATCCTAGGTGAACATATAATGAAAGAAATCTTCATTATACAGAATAGTAGCAGGAATTATTGCTTATGGTCAAGTAGGAATTATCCCAAGAACACAAACATGGTTTAAACACTTAAAAAATTGTATCCTACAAAAACAGTTTAAAAAGGTCAAAGCACAAGTATATATGTTTCAAAAATTGAATATAGTGAACTTGTGGGAAACATGATGTCTTTGCATGTTAAAAATTTATCTGAGCAGAGCAGGTAAAGAGAGAATGTATTTCCACACAGAAAGCATGTATGATACTTCAGAGTTATCATGCTAATTAGTAACAGTTTGAAAATTTCCCTCTAATGTTAGGAGTGAGACAAGGAAGATTACTCTCACAACGTCTGTTCAATATCACAAAAAAAAAAAACAAGATCACAGCACTTAAACTAGAGAAGACAACATGTTTACATATTCCGGTAATATTTACAACAAAAATAATGTTTCAGTACATGAGATTTCATACACAATATGGAGACTGTACTTAAAATGTACTTTACAGTTCATGAATACAAAGTGTCCTTAGAAAACCTGATATGTGTCAGCTCAGAGACACAGCTTAGTCAATAAGAATGCTTGCTGTTCTTGCAGAGGACTGGATTTTGGCTTCAGGACAGACACTGTGCAGCTCATAATCACCTACAACCCCAACTGCAAGTGATCTGCCACTCTCTTCTGTCCTCTGTGGAAATCTCACACACAAATATATAATTAGAGGTACAAAGAAAAAACTCTCAATGGGAGAAGAAAATGTTAACTATATAAAGTACAACATATATCAATTAGCACCTGAGGAAGTCAATACAGATAAATTACTTCAACGTATCAAGTAGTTTATTATAAATTTGTATAAGGTCAATGATGCGTTATAATTGAATAAAATAATGAAAGCAATGATGACATAAGATTTACGTTACATAATAAAATTATTTCCTAGAATACAGTAAGTTATGTAGTCAGTATGTATTATATATATGTACAAAACTTTCTGAACATATATATGTATGTATATATATGTATAAATATATATGTATGTATGTATATGTACATATATATATTTACTTTCCTAAAACAAGTTTATTTGAATTTCCAATCTACTGCTCAGTCTACCTTTTTTGTTAAATTTGAAGAAGATATTGAGTTGGGTTTGTAATTGGGAGTGAGCATGATTGATAATATTTATAGCTACACTACATCAAGATCAGCTATTAATTATGAAACAAAGACTCAGAGTTTATTATAAATCATAAAATTAGAAATTTTTGTCTTTAAATTTTTCCAGTCATTTACTCTGAGGTAGTGTCTGTCTTTGTCACCGAGGTGTGTTTCTTATGTGTAGCAAAATCCTGGATCCTGTTTATATATCCAGTCTGTTAGCTTGTATCTTTTTATTGGGAAATTGAGTCCATTGATGTTGAGAGATATTAAAGACAGATGGTTGTTAGTTCCTATTATTTTTGTTTCTGGAGGTAGTATTGTGTGCATATGATTCTCTTCTTTTGCATTTGTTGTAAACTGTTTAGTTTCTTGTGTTTTCTTAAGTGTAGTTACCCTCCTTGTGTTGGAGATTTCATTCTACTATCCTTTCACTGTAGAGCTGGATTAGTAAAAAGATATTATTTAAATTTGATTTGTCATGGAATAGTTTGGTTCATCCCTCTGTGATGAGTGAGAGTTTTGCTGGGTATAGTATCCTGGTCTGGCATTTGTGTTCTCTTAGGGTCTGGATGACATCTGACTTTTAGTGTCTCTGTTGAAATGTCTGGTATAATTCTGATAAGTCTGCCTTTACATGTTATTTGGCCTTTTTCCCTTCAGCTTTTAATATCCTTTCTTCATTCTGTGCATTTAACGTTTTGATTACTATGTGATAAGAGGATTTTCCTTTTTTGGTACAATCTATTTTGTGTTCTATAAGCTTCTTGTACATATA
Source organism: Grammomys surdaster (assembly GCF_004785775.1). Taxonomy (NCBI): domain Eukaryota; kingdom Metazoa; phylum Chordata; class Mammalia; order Rodentia; family Muridae; genus Grammomys; species Grammomys surdaster. Next base: position 4,664,391 of record NW_021604720.1, on the reverse strand, counting down.
TGGCCATCTCACTCTTTAAGTTGGGAAAATTTTCTTGTATGATTTTGTTGAAGATGCTTTCTAGTCCTTTGAGCTGAAATCTTTGTTATCTTCTATTCCTATTATTCTTAATTTACATATTTTTTCTTTTCTTCTTTATTTATTTTTCCTGTTTTTATTATTTTCAAATGTTATCCTCCTTCCCAGTTTCCCCTTTGCAATTCCTCCTATCTCTTCTCCCCTCCCCCTGCTTCTATGAGCGTGTTCCCCCTATTATTCATACATTTGTTTTTTAATATGTCTTGGATTTCCTGAATGTTTTGAGTTAGAAGTTTTTATGTGTGGAAATTTCTTTGATCATTGTGTCAATATCTTCTTGGTTATCTTCTATATCTTAGATTAACTCTCCTACCTTTTGTATTTTGTTGTTGATGTTTGCATCTGTAGTTCCTGCTCTCTTTCTAAGTTGCCCATCTTCAGAATTGCGTCCCTTTGATTTTTCTTTATTGTTTTTATTTCCATTTTAGTTTTATTCAATTCTTTCACCTGTTTGATTGTATTTTCCTATATTTCTTTAATGGATTTATTTGTTTCTTCTTAAGGGCTTCCACCTATTTGCCCGTGTTTTCCTGTATTTTTTAAGGGAATTATTTATACCCTCTGTAAAAGCCTCTATCATCTTCATGAGATAGGGTTTTAGGTCATTATCTTGCTCTTCATACATTGTAGGGTAGCCAGGACTTCCTGTGGTCGAAGAACTTGGTTCTGATGGTGCCAAATTTCATTATGTTCTCTCACTTATGATCTGCTTGTTTCTGGCCATCTGCTTCTCTCTGGTGTTAACTGGCCAGAGTGTCTCTGATTGGAAATAGCCTTGGTGGAGGCAGTTAGAACTTTGTAGCCTGAGTTAGAACTAGTCTCTTTGGAGGTAAACAGTGTTATCTCTGGTTAGTGTGGTCCTCCTGTGCCTCTGTTTAGAGCAGGCCCCAGGTACTCCTAGTTACTATGGATCTCCTGTGCACATTTTAACACAAAATTGCTTGTTTTGAACTATTTTCACTATCTGTCAGATATAATGAAATGAGAATATACTGTCTTAAAGCTGTTAGTATCTTGAGACAAAAATATCACAAATTTGCAGACTTTGACATTTTCCTTTCTTGTTTTATTTATATGAACCGAAAATGTGTACTTGTTAATGGTTTATGATGTGGTATTTTATAATATTCTTTTTATTTACTCAGTAACCTAAGTTTAAAAAATGTCCTTTACAATTATGGCATGAAAAAATAAATGTACACTTATATGATTTTGTGAAAAATCCATATTTGTTTGTGGGTCCCCAGTTCCAGAGGGTGTCCCAGGATGATCTCCCAGATGAGGACAGAGTAAGAGCAGGGAGGGTCTGCTACTGTCTCTGCCTCTGCCTCCACTGGTGTCTCCACTGTCCGTTGGTCTCCGGCCCTGCCTGGTTTGAGAGATCTAGGCCAAAGGGTACAGAGTGTGAGCAGGGAGGAGAGATTGCCTGCTCTCGCTGCTGCCTCTGCCTGAGTCTCCACTGTTGCTGCTTGGTCACTCCCAGGTGCTGCACCTGTCTCTCTGAGCTGAGCTGGCCTGTGCTGGGCCAATAGGAAGCTGGCTAGCTGGCAAGGAAGCAGCTTGGTGTCCCAGGCAGGTTCTGGAAGAGCAGATATCTCCCCAAGTGTTACAGCTCTTGAGACAGAAACTCTCAGACACCAGGATGATTCTCAAACACACCTTTACTTCTCCTGAATAGAGCCCTTATGTACAGTTTCAGAGTGAGTTAGGGTCTGGCAGCAGATAATGCCTATTGGCTTGGTCTGAGAGCTTGAAGATACCTCATCTACATGTGGGAGAGTCTGAGGCACTATATCTTGTGACTGATGGTCATAGACCTCTTTTTGGGAGGGGCTGTGGAAGGCCGAAGCTGAATGAAAAGAACTAGGGCCTGGGGGCAGAGCAGAACACCTGTCATCCTGAAAAAGGTCCAGGGTTCAAGACTTGTCATCCAGGCACCCAGCTGCTTCTCCCAGCCAAGCACCCCACATTTGTTTCTGTTTATAATTGAGTTTTGGATGTAGGACACCAAGACTATTTGATTATAACTAGCTGTATTTTTATAACAGTAATAATGATTAATTATAGTTTTTGTCTCTGGATAAAGACTGAACTGAAATTATAAACAAAAGATAAGAAAATTATGGAAAAGAAAAAAATAAACTATCCTGTATCCAAAGAGTTTCTCAAGTATGTAACTTCTTTCATGAAATAGAGGCTATGTGATATAGGGTTGTGATTGGACTCTGATAAGTTAAAGTCATCAAAGTCACTTTTCTATGTGTCACCAGACCCAGTTTAACTGCTTTCATTGTCCCTCATGATGATTTTTATTAAATACTATTTAAATACAGAAGAAAGTCAATGATCAAAGCAAAGTGATTACCTGAACATGGACTTGTTTTCAATGGTTATGTTTTTGCAGTTTTCCACCACTGACTTTTTCACATTTCTGAGACAATTTACAAAGCAATTTGAATACCTTCTGCCTCTATTTTTCCCAAAACATTCCAGAAGTCAAGAACTGTATAGTGTTGACGTTCCCATTGCAGCTGAAGGAAGCCAAGATTGGAGATCTTTATCCCGGCTGTGCATCTGAGATTTGAAACCAACATGGAACATTACACACACACACACACACACACACACACACACGTTATTATAAGCTATTGAATTGATATTGAATTGATAATTATAACTTTCTCATTAGAGACAAGGAACAAAATCCTGATACAAACCCAATTGTTCTACTGTCACCTTCAAAGGTTCATTTAACTCTGTTTTGAAAAAAAAAATCTATTGAATATAAATTACACCCAGAAAAATAAAGTAATAAATATAACAGGCATAATTAATTCACTAAAGATAAAGACACTTTGTATCTCTGAATGAATCTCTTTGCCCAACATGTCAGGATAACACACAACCTGTTAAAGGTTTTGCTTACTACAAATTAGGGGTTAATGTTTTAAAACAGAAAATGTGAACTTATGTTTATTTTGTTAGAACAACATGGTTTTAGGAACAATTTTATGCAGAGTAATTTTTAAAAACCTGGTAACAAGTTCCAAAAAAGAAATCATAGTTTTAATTACATTTTCTCATAACGATACACAGAAGAGGATACTAGGAAAAAAAGCCATTCAAAGGAGGAGAAAAAAGCAAGGGAAAAGGCAGTTTCATAAAACTAGAGTCTGAAGAGCAGATTGAAGGAAAAACAATGGAAATTATCATGAGCAAAAGTCTGGATTTTTGTGGGATGATGTAAGAGGATAGTCTAAGAATGAATATGTAACAAATTATTTCAAACAGAAACAAAATTATATCAAACAGAAACTCCATGTTGCTTCATAACTGAATAGATAAGAAAATTTTCAACTTTTCATTTGTTCTTTGTGAATTTTACACCATGCACCATGCACTCCAATCTCTTTGTTCACCCCTCCCTTTTTACCTTCTCTTCATGCTTGCAACATAAACACAACAGAGGAAAGAAAAAAAAAGCAGTGGAAGGTGTAGTGTGCTTTAATGTATCCCACAGAATATCTTTTTTTTTTTTCACAGTTCTTTGGTTGTAAATGTTCCTTGCAATGATTCATTGGTCTTTTATGAGCTTTGGCTACTCTAACAGTACTGGAACCTCAATGGGACTCATCTCAGAAATCCTTTTGTTGCCCTGTGTCATGGAGACCTTGTAGTTTTGGATCTATAGCACTGGCCCCTTCAAACCCTCTACCAGTTCATCAATCAGGTTGATGTTTGGGTGGGCCAACTCAAGGCCCTGAAACTGGGTCTGAGAAGTATCAGATGTATTCGTCCACAAGATACTAAAGGGCCCTGGAAATGCTCAACAGCAACCCCTGTAACCAGCGCCAACTCTATTTTGCTGCCAGTTCCTCCACATGCCATTGATAGTGAAGGACAAAGTAAGGGAGAAGGACATCTCTCTCTTATCCACACCACAGCCTAGCAGACTAGAGGCTGGGTCAGCTTTCCAGTGTTCATACTTTTGGGAGTAGCACACCCCACATCTGGCATTAGCTCATCTGTGCTGCCCATGCGAGGTGCAGCGTCTGCTCTCCTGAGTACTGCATCAGATGAGGGGCAGATCTGTCTCTCTTGTTCTGATTACACTAGGCTAGCTCTCATTTCTGCTGTAGGAGGCAAGAGGTAGGTGGAGCATCTTTCTGTCACCCATGTCACTTTATGGAAGACAAGCTACAGGGCTAGCTCTTCCATGCTCACAACCTATAGGCCAGATTACTTTGGGCCCTACCACCAGAGTCAGCTAGCTGAAAAGGCAAGGTGCGAGGCTGCTCTCCTGCTTGCTGTAGCTGGAGAAGGCCATGGCAGCTCTCCTGCTGTCATGACTTCCACCTGCCATAGGTGGATAGGGACAATTGGGTAGGAAAGTATATCTCTGTGGTCCATGCCAGCATAGAGAAGACAAGTGGTATGGCTAACTCTTCCAGACTTGTATTCATCAGCATCTCTTGCATTGTGTGGAGCATGCTCCTCTGAGATGCCTAGGTAAAGGGTGCTGCCAGTTTTGCACAGTTTTTACACATCAACATGCAGGCCGTAACTGTACCATTATCCCAGATTGCATCACATCATGGCTCCTCACATCAGGCTGTTCCTCAGTACCTGAGTTCTTCAGTTCTGCATTTCTCCATTGTGTCTACTTCCTTCTGTTTCTCTTTCTCTTCCATTTCTCCACCATTTACTTGGTCTTTTTACTGGAACCTAGAGTGTCTGAGTGCCAAGGTCATCTCAGGAATGCTATGCTCTGCTTGGATGTTATGGTACAGAGCAGAGGTCATTTTGGGCATGGTCTGGCTCCAACTCCAAACCTGGCTGTTATCTCAGGCTAGCTCCTTGTCTCTATCCTGGCCTAGAGGTTCTGGCCTGGTAATTGCCTCAGTCTTGCTCCTTGTTGCTACTGTCCTAGCAGCCCTGGCACAGGTCTTCTGTCTTAGGCTCCTTCCAGGCTGTAGTCCGAGGTGGGGTTCTTCTAGTCTCTAGGTTTCTCCCCATCCTGAGAGCCTGTCTGAGCCTGCATGGTGCTAGACTGGAGGCTATCCCAGGCTAACTCTCTGTCAAGGGGCTCCAGATCTAGATTGGTGATTACTAATCGTTCAGACCTTCATAGATCAGAACATATCCACAGCTTCTCTCCTCTCTGCTACCGACTGACTTACATGTGACTCAGCAGCCACACTTACAATGCTTCTTCTAGGGGCACAGAGAAATATATTTTCTATTTTTCTTTTTTTTTTATTGGATGATTTATTTACATTTCCTACGTTGTCCCCTTACCCCATCCCTCACCACCCCCTCGGAACCCCCAATCCCCTCGCCCCTCCTCCTTCTTCTCTGTGGATGTAACCTCTATCTACCCCCCCCCACTCCCACCTCCCCACCCTCAAAATTCCCACCCCCTGGGGCATCCAGCCTTCATGAGGTCAAGGTTCTCTTCTTCCACCTATGCCCAGCAGGGCCCTCCACTTTTACATATTCAGCTGAAGCCCTGGATCCCCCCCTAAGTGCTCCCAGGCTGGTGGTTTAGACCCTGGGAGCTGTGGTTGGTTGGTATTGTTCCTCTCCTCATGGTGCCACAAATCCTTTCAGCTCCTTCAGTCTTCACTCTAACTCCTCTATTGAGAACCCCATGATGAGTTCAATGGCTAGTTGTGAGCATCTGCCTCTGAATATGTCTGACTCTTGAAGGCCTCTGAGGAGATATCCATATCAGGCTCTTATCAGCATGCACTTCCGGTCTTCCACATCAGCATCTACCTTTGGTGATTGCACATGGGATAGATACTCAGGTGGAGTGGTCTTGAGACGGCCCCTCCTTCAGTTTCTGTCCCTCACTTTGTCTCCATATTTGCTCCCTTGAGTATTTTGTTGCTCCTTCTAAGAAGGACCGAATCACCCTCACTTGGTCTTCCTTCTTTATGGGCTTCATGTGGCCTGTGAGTTGCATCTTGGGCATTTCAAGGTTCTAGGCTAATATCCAATAATCAGTGAGTGAATACCATGTGTGTTCTTTTGTGATTGGCTTACCTCACTCAGGATGATAATTTCTAGTTCCATCCATTTACCTAGGAACCTCTCAAATTCATTGTTTTTAATAGCTGAGTAATACTCCATTGTGTAAATATACCACATTTTTTGAATCCATTCCTCAGTTGAAGGACATCTGGGTTCTTTCCAGCTCCTGGCTATTATAAATAAGGCTTCTATGAACATAGTTGAGCATATGTCCTTATTATATGTTCGAGCATCTTCTGGGTATATGCCTAGGAGTGGTATAGCTGGATCCTCGGGTAATGCTATGTCCAATTTTCTGAGGAACCGCCAGACTTATTTCCAAAGTGGTTGCACCATCTTGCAGTCCCACCAACAATGGAGGAGTGTTCCTCTTTCTCCACACCCTCGCCAGCATCTAATATCACCTGAGTTTTTAATCTTAGCCATTCTGACTGGTGTGAGATGGAATCTCAGGGTTGTTTTGATTTGCATTTCCCTGATGACTAAGGATGCTGAACATTTCTTTAGATGCTTCTCGGCCATTCGAGTTTCTTCCGTTGAAAATTCTTTGTTAAGCTCTATACCCCATTTTTTAATAGGGTAATTTGGTTGTCTGGAGTCTAATTTCTTGAGTTCTTTGTATATATTGGATATTAGCCCTCTATCAGATGAAGGATTGGTAAAGATCTTTTCCCAATTTGTTGGTTGTCGTTTTGTCCTATTGACAGTGTCCTTTGCCTTACAGAAACTTTGCAATTTTATGAAGTCCCATTTGTCAATTCTCGATCTTAGAGCATATGCCATTGGAGTTCTGTTCAGGAACTTTTCGCCTGTGCCCAAGTATTCGAGGCTTTTCCCCACTTTCTCTTCTATTAGTTTCAGTGTATCTGGTTTTATGTGGAGGTCCTTTATCCACATAGACTTGAGCTTTGTACAAGGAGATAAGAATGGATCAATTTTCATTCTTCTACATGTTGTCTTCCAGTTGAACCAGCACCATTTGTTGAAAATGCTGTCCTTTTTCCACTGGACAGTTTTAGCTCCTTTGTCAAAGATCAAGTGACCATAAGTGTGTGGGTTCATTTCTGGGTCTTCAATTCTATTCCATTGATCTTCCTGCCTGTCTCTGTACCAATATCAGGTAGTTTTTATCACTATTGCTCTGTAGTACAGCTTGAGGTCAGGGATGGTGATTCCTCCAGAAGTTCTTTTATTGTTGAGAATAGTTTTCGCTATCCTGGCTTTTTTGTTATTCCATATGAATTTGAGAATTTCCTTTTCTAACTCTGTGAAGAATTGAGTTGGGATTTTAATGGGGATTGCATTGAATCTGTAGATTGCTTTTGGCAAGATGGCCATTTTTATTATATTAATCCTGCCAATCCATGAGCATGGGAGATCTTTCCATCTTCTGAGATCTTCTTCAATTTCTTTCTTCAGAGACTTGAAGTTCTTGTCATACAGGTCTTTCACTTTCTTGGTTAGATTCACACCAAGGTATTTTATATTATTTGCAACTATTGTGAAGGGTGTCATTTCCCTAATTTCTTTTTCAGTCTGTTTATCTTTCATGTAGAGGAAGGCTACTGATTTGTTTGAGTTGATTTTATAACCAGCCACTTTGCTGAAGTTGTTTATCAGGTTTAGGAGTTCTCTGGTGGAAGTTTGGGGGTCACTTAAGTATACTATCATATCATCTGCAAATAGCGAGATTTTGACTTCTTCCTTTCCTATTTGTATCCCTTTGACTTCTTTTTGCTGTCTAATTGCTCTGGCTAAGACTTCCAGTACTATATTGAATAGGTAGGGGGAGAGTGGGCAACCTTGTCTAGTCCCTGATCTTAGTGGGATTGCTTCAAGTTTCTCTCCATTTAGCTTGATGTTGGCTACTGGTTTGCTGTAAATTGCTTTTACTATGTTTAGGTAGGGGCCTTGAATTCCTGATCTTTCCAAGACTTTTATCATGAAGGGATGTTGAATTTTGTCAAATGCTTTCTCAGCATCTAGTGAGATAATCATATGGTTTTTTTCTTTAAGTTTGTTTATATAGTGGATTACATTGATGGATTTCCGAATATTGAACCATCCCTGCATTCCTGGGATAAAACCTACTTGATCATGATGGATGATTGTTTTGATGTGGTCTTGGATTCGGTTTGCTAGAATTTTATTGAGTATTTTTGCATCGATGTTCATAAGGGAGATTGGTCTGAAGTTCTCTTTCTTTGTCGGGTCCTTGTTGGATTTGGGTATGAGAGTAATTGTAGCTTCATAGAACGAATTGGGTAGTGTTCCTTCTGTTTCTATTTTGTGGAATAGTTTGAAGAGAATTGGTATTAGGTCTTACTTGAAGGTCTGATAGAATTCAGCACTAAAACCATCTGGTCCTGGGCTTTTTTTAGTGGGGAGGCTTTTGATGACTGCTGCTATTTCCTGAGGGGTTATGGGACTATTTAGATGGTTTATCTGCTCCTGGTTTAACTTCGGTACCTGGTATCTGTCTAGGAAATTGTCCATTTCATCCAGGTTTTCCAGTTTTGTTGAGTATAGGCCTTTGTAGTAAGATCTGATGATTTTTTGAATTTCTTCAGTTTCTGTTGTTATGTCTCCCTTTTCAGTTCTGATTTTATTAATTTGGATACTGTCTCTGTGCCCTCTGGTTAATCTGGCTAACGGTTTATCTATCTTGTTGATTTTCTCAAAGAACCAACTCCTGGTTTTATTGATATTTTGTATTATTCTTTCTGTTTCTATTTGGTTGATTTCAGCCATGAGTTTGCTTATTTCCTGCCTTCTACTCCTCCTGGGTGTATTTGCTTCTTTTTGTTCTAGAGCTTTTAGTTGTGCAGTCAACTTGTTAGTGTGTGCTCTTTCCAGTTTCATTTTGTAGGCACTTAGAGCTATGAGCTTTCCTCTTAGCACTGCCTTCATGGAGTCCCACAAGTTTTGGTATGATGTGTCCTCATTTTCATTGAATTCTAAAAAGTCTTTTATTTCTTTCTTTATTTCTTCCTTGACCAAGTCATCACTGAGTAGAGAGTTGTTCAGTTTCCATGTGCACGTGGGTTTTCCATTGGTTTTGTCATTATTAAAACCAGTCTTGTTTCGTGGTGATCTGATAAGATGCAAGGGATTATTTCAATCTTTTTGTATCTGTAGAGGGTTGTTTTGTGACCAATTATATGGTCTATTTTGGAGAAGGTACCATGAGGTGCTGAGAAAAAGGTATATTCTTTTGTTTTAGGATGAAATGTTCTATAGATGTCTGTTAAGTCCATTTGGTTCATAACTTCTGTTAATTTCAAAGTGTCTCTGTTTAGTTTCTGTTTCCATGATCTGTCCATTGCTGACAGTGGGGTGTTGAAATCCCCCACTATTATTGTGTGAGGTGTAATGTGTGTTTTGAGCTTTAGTAAAGTTTCTTTTATGTATGTAGGTGCCCTTGCATTTGGAGCATAGATGTTCAGAATTGAGAGTTCACCTTGGTAGATTTTTCCTTTGATGAGTATGAAGTGTCCTTCCTTATCTTTTTTGATTAATTTTGGATGAAAGTCGATTTTATTTGATATTAGAATGGCTACTCCAGCTTGTTTCTTGGGACCATTGGCTTGAAAAATTGTTTTCTACCCTTTAATTCTGGGGTAGTGTCTGTCTTTGTCACTGAGGTGCGTTTCTTGTATGCAGCAAAATTCTGGGTCTTGTTTGTATATCCAGTCTGATAGTCTGCGTCTTTTTATTGGGGAATTGAGACCATTGATGTTAAGAGATATTAAGGAAAAATGATTCTTGCTTCCTGTTATTTTTGTTATTAGAGGTAAAGTTATGTTTGTATCTTCTTTTGGGGTTGTTGGAAGATTACTTACTTGCTTTCTCTAGGTTGTAGTTTCCCTCCTTGTGTTGGCATTTTCCATCAATTATCCTTTGAAGTGCTGGGTTTGTGGGAAGATATTGTGCAAATTTGGTTTTGTCATGGAATATCTTGGTTTCACCATCTATAGTGATTGAGAGTTTTGCTGGGTATAGTAATCTGGGCTGGCAATTGTGTTCTCTTAGTGTCTGTATGATGTCAGTCCAGGCTCTTCTGGCTTTTATAGTCTCTGGTGAGAAGTCTGGTGTAATTCTTATAGGTCTGCCTTTATATGTTACTTGACCTTTTTCCCTTACTGCTTTTAGTATTTTTTCTTTGTTTTGTGCATCTGATGTTTTGATTATTATGTGACGGGAGGTATTTCTTTTCTGGTCTATTCTATTTGGTGTTCTGTAGGCTTCTTGTATGTTTATGGGCATCTTGTTCTTTAGGTTAGGGAAGTTTTCCTCAATAATTTTGTTGAAGATATTTACTGGCCATTTAAGTTGGGAATCTTCATTCTCATCTATACCTATTATCCTTAGGTTTGGTCTTCTCATTGTGTCCTGGATTTCCTGGATGTTTTGAGTTAGGAGTTTTTTGCATTTTGCATTTTCTTTGACAACTGTGTCAATATTTTCCACCGTATCTTCTGCATTTGAGATTCTCTCTTCTATCTCTTGTATTCGGTTGGTGATGCTTGTGTCTGTGACTCCTGATCTCTTTCTTAGGTTTTCTATCTCCATGGTTGTCTCCCTTTGAACTTTCTTTATTGTTTCTATTTCTAGTTTCAGATCCTGAATGTTTTTGTTTAATTTCTTCTTTGTGTTTTCTTCCATTTCTTTAAGGGATTTCTGTGATTCCTCTTTAAGGGCTTCTATCTGTTTACTTGTACTCTCCTGTATTTCTTTAAGGGAGTTACTTAATTCCTTCTTATAATCCTCTATCATCATCATGAGAAGTGATTTTAATTCTGAATCCTGCTTTTCAGGTGTGATGGGGTGTTCAGGGCTTGCTATATTGGGAGAACTGGGCACTGATGATGCCAAGAAACTTTGGTTTCCATTGCTTATGTACTTGCGCTTGCCTTTCGCCATCTGGTAAACTCTAGTGGTATCTGCCCTCACTGTGTAAAACTGGAGTCTGCATTTCCAGTTATCTTGCTTATTGCAGAGCTCCTCAGAGTCCAGAGGTCTCTGTGGTCTTATGCTCCTAATCTCCTGGGTGGAAGAACTCCTGGGACTCAGGCCACCTCTTGGATCTGGAAATCCTTCTGCTCTGAGTGCAGTGGGTCCTCGATGACTCAGGATTCAGTTTCAGCTGCTCTGAGTGCAGTGGCTCCTGGATGGGGAGTCCGACTTTCAAAGGCGGTTAGTACCTCTAAGATTCTGGAAAGCAGGTCGCAGCGCTTCATCTTCTGGGAACTACAGACCTACTATTTTTCTTTTATTAAAACACATATTGTTTCATTCAATATATTCTGATTAAGATTGCCCCTCCCTCAACTCCTCTGATATGCTCCCCATCTCCTTTCCCTTTCTGATTAAATACCCATTGGCCTTTAGAAAACAGGTAGGGACCTGAAGAAAAATAATAAAGTAAATGAAAGATAAAAAGAAAACAAATCAATATAGGTACAAAGAAACAAACAAATAGAAGAAGAAGAGACAAAGGAAAAGCATGAGAACAAGGAAACTCAGAGGCACACATGGACATACACAAAAAATTTTTTATGAAAACACAAAGCTGAAGACCATAGTATGTATACAATGGAACTGTGAGAATTAAAAAATTTTCCTGCCAAAATATTATGAGAAATAGTACTTCAGAAGACATCCCGTAGTTCATGTGTTTACCATTTTCTCTACTCTGCTTAGAGGGCTTTTGTGGGACTGTAATTTGGCCACACTCCCCAGAGCCCAGAGAGAGGGCAGAGAGAACAAGTCTCTGCCTCAAGATTTCCCTAGCCCCACCCTTCTCCTCCGTTTCCAATATATAAGCAAGACACCTTCCGACATGTTTCGGGAGAGCGTTTCATCATTCACCACCCAAGCCCGTCATCTGTTAATAAATCAACATATTTTAAATCATCACATGTCTCTTAAATTCTGGACTCTTCATTTGAGTAAGTCAAGGCTCGCACGTGCCCCTGTCTGCGCAGGGCAAGGGGAGGGAGAGAAGTTGTTCGTCTGCCCTGGCGGTCTCTGTACTCTAGTTAGCCACGCGGCTTGTGTCCTGTGTCTCTTGTTGCTGCGTGCCAGCTCACGGGACAGGGGATGAGAAGCCTTTTCTCCGAGGTCAGCTCTGCACACCTGCCATCCGAGACCACCACTCTGTCGCCACCCTGCCCTGTGACCGGAGCGCATGCGGTTCCCTACATCTGGCAACCAACGTGATGCGAACTCCACGAATGAAAGAATCACTTCCAGCAGGACACAATGTATAGACTCCCTTTTCCCAGCATACGCCCCGCATATGCTTCCTCACCTCTATTTTGCTACTTGTCCACAGACACTCAAAATAGAGGCAATTTTGGTGTACTGGCTGTCCAAGCACAGTCTCCCGCCCCCATAACCTGCCCTGTTGCGCACTCAACTCCCCGAGATGTCTGAGGCCCAGAGCAGATCCAAGAGTCTTACGCCTATGCCTGCTAAGATCTGACTAGTTCATTCCTATCCAAACACCAAGCTTTCTGCGCCTGCTTCTATGATGATCTCCGCCCTCCTGAGACATCTGCTCCAGACAAGAGACACAGACAACTCCACGCCCGCGCGCTCCCAAGACACACAAGACACCATTCGCCCCCTGGTTAGTGGTGGACAGGTACACAGAGCCAGCTCAGAAGCTCTCCCCACTGGCGCCTACAAAAGCAGTGAGTTACATCTCTGTCCATCCAGCTCCACCCCCACTCTCTCTCCTTCTTGCTTTTCTCTAATTGTTAACTACAATCTAACTTCTGCCTAATTCAAAAAACTGAGCTTCTCTCTCCACATGTCCTCCACTCCTTAGTCGCCATTCTTTACCCCTCTCCCCAAGAATTCTCCCATGCACTTCCTGACTTTTCATGCTAAAATTCCCCCACTCCCCTGCCATTTGCAGCCGGCTGGTTACAGCCCAGCTGACTCACCTGTAACAACAGGGCTGGCTCCCTGTTTACCCTCTCCACCCACTTCACCTTCTAAGTCATTTGCGGCCAGCTATAGCCCAGCTGTCTTGCCTGTTAGCAGAGGGTCTGAGACTCAATCTGCACCCCCTTTGCCTTTGTTTACCTTACAGTTTCTATCTCACAACTAAAAACTCCAGACTGAGCCTAGAGAAACTGCCACTGCCTGTCCTCCCCTCCCCCTCTGAGAACAGCGAGCTGCTGACTCTAGGTACTAGCCTCTAGGTTTAGCCCTGCCAAACATTTCTTCAAAGTTAGCCTTTCTTTTCTCTAAGAAAAATAAAAGGGGGAATGCCTTGGCTTCTGACAGGTCCCTTCCCCCACTGATTTTAAACCCTTCGTTAATAATTTTCTCCCAAACAGGGTTACCTACAACAACAGTGTTCGTGCTTTTCAACACAAAATTTTTGCTTTTTGTTTAAGTATTTCTTTTTCTCTCTAATACTTGTGATATATGTCCAACACTTTCTTCAACTCTTTAAAAATTTTCTTCTTCTTCAAGGTTTGAAAGTCATCTAAATTTACTTCCACAGGTTAAATCAACAAGCTGATCACCACGACCTTTCAGCTTTTAATTAACAACTAATTTTCCTTCACAGACAAACTGTGGATGTCTACCCCAGATGTTATTAACACAATGTTTTCTTCTTCAGCCATCCAATTCCCTCAAACACCTTTGACTTTCCAAGAGTGATTCAATATTCACTTTTCAGACATTTCCCTGCTGGAGATGCTGCTTCCCTGTGATTATATCCACAGATCCAACAGAGACAAGCTGCCTACATCTCGGCAGACTACAGACTCCAGAGATGAGCTGATGCTGAGACAGCGTCATCTCCTGAAACCTGACAAACTGCCTTCTCCCAGTCATCTCGTCTGACTGAAGACCCAGAGATACTCGATACCAACTGCAGATGAACTCTTGCCAAAGTGACATAGCTGAAGTGACATGTTAGTGAGGAAAGCGTAATGTCTATCTAGATTAGTCAGATATTACCACCCTCAAACTGTACCACATTAATTCAATTGATTCAATGATCCCTTACCTTACCTACCACCCTCAACTCCCCTTACCCTGTGATATGATTACACTAATACCTCTGGCCTACATAGTGCTTTTTTTTGATTTCCTCATCCAAACTTTTCATCGCAGGTGACATCTCTCCTAAGAGAGAGAATTGTGAGACAGTGAGCTGTAGAGGCCAGAAAGCTTGGTGATAAGGCCCTAGAAGCCCCATGTGCTGGTCTCTGAGACTAGCCTCACACAGTAGGTGCTTCGGGCCTTCCCAAACATTCTGACTCTCTCAGCTTCAGCTTCCACAATCCCTCCCATGGAGAGACTCACGTGAGAGTCACTTGTCACATGACTCCACCTTCAGAGATGCCCCTCTTTTTTTGTGAAAGAATAAAGGGTGAGATGTGGGACTGTAATTTGGCCACACTCCCCAGAGCCCAGAGAGAGGGCAGAGAGAACAAGTCTCTGCCTCAAGATTTCCCTAGCCCCACCCTTCTCCTCCGTTTCCAATATATAAGCAAGACACCTTCCGACATGTTTCGGGAGAGCGTTTCATCATTCACCACCCAAGCCCGTCATCTGTTAATAAATCAACATATTTTAAATCATCACATGTCTCTTAAATTCTGGACTCTTCATTTGAGTAAGTCAAGGCTCGCACGTGCCCCTGTCTGTACGGGGCAGGGGGAGGGAGAGAAGTTGTTCGTCTGCCCTGGCGGTCTCTGTACTCTAGTTAGCCACGCGGCTTGTGTCCTGTGTCTCTTGTTGCTGCGTGCCAGCTCACGGGACAGGGGATGAGAAGCCTTTTCTCCGAGGTCAGCTCTGCACACCTGCCATCCGAGACCACCACTCTGTCGCCGCCCTCCCCCTGTGACCGGAGCGTGTGTGGTTCCCTACAGGCTTTATTTCTTTGGTTTGCTCCATAACCACTGTTTCTCAAAATCCCTGAGCCCTGAAAGCAAAGATGTGATGGAGACATCCATCTTAGGCCTGAATGTTCCAAGGTTCTCACTATAAATATTATCTGGATATAGTTCTCAGTAATTATTTCCTTTTACTGAAGAAAGCAACATCTCTGATAAGTTCTTATCAAAGCACTGATCATATTTGTCTTTCTGGGCTGGACAGATGCTTAAACCATAAAAGGCTAAGCTGTTTCATAAAGGTTCCCTCTTCCCAACAGTGTCCAATAGACAACCAGAGTGGGTTCCCAATCCAGATGAGGAACTCTAGAGTGTTGCCCATCTCTGACATCTCTGAGGGAATACTTCAGGAGTGGTGCCACAATCTATTCAAATTGGGATTGGGTTTACTACCTTCCAGAGAGATAACATCCATGTCATGATAAATCCAAACAAACGTCTGTTTCCCTTACAAAGAACTGGCTTTTCCAAAACCACGTGATCCTCAAGCTGTTAATCTAGATGATATGCTTGGAAAGTTCCTGTCCCCATTTCGGCTATTTCTCCCTTATCCTTTGTCCCCTTTCCCACCTGACTTTAACTAAATAAACAAGCCCTGATATGCCTATAAACAAGATGTCCTCTAAGTACTTCAAATCTCTCATACTCAATATAGCCTAAGACCTTGGTCCCCAGCTACTTTGTGTCCTGATATCACTGAAAAACAATGGCAGATTAGGGGAAAGGAACCCACAAGCCAGTTGTCAACATTGCAAATGTCCCTCTTGTCAACTTGACACTGCAATGCCTCAATCTTAAACCACACCTTTTTTCTTGTCCCAAGAGTCCATGTAAATATCACAATACAAATCAGATTCTAGTTTTACTAATCTCACAGCTTTTAAACATTTTAGCACAGTAAAAGCCCAAGGGCTCTTTAAAAATTCAATTTCTTAACTGTAGCCTAATGTAATATCAAAAACAAGATAAATACTTTATTTCAAAATGAAAGAACCAGGGCACAGTTATAATTAGATCAGAGTAAATAAAAAATCAAGAATTATAAATTAAATTCTGTAGCTTAATACTCAACATCTAGGACCTATTTAGTACAATCTGAGCTCTGAAGAAGTCCCACATCTTTATCTAAACAATACACAGCACACAGAGCTTGACTATTTGGCTTAGTTCAGATTTCCACAAAAGGTGTTAATGTCCTTAGTGGTTGTCTTGTGATCCTGGTATCTCCAATGTGTTTGAATATTCTTCACAACTGAGACTACACTATCACTCATGTTATATACTGGCCTCTTACAGCTCCAAGTCTCAGATTTTCTCAATGATCCCCTCAGTTCTGGGGTTTCTTCTGTAACTATGTCTTCTCCTTCTCCAATATTCTCTCCTGGCCTCTTAAAGTGCCAAAATTCAGATGCTCTTCATGACAGCTGAAATCAGGCAGTTTACAGGATGACCAGTACCAAATGGTATACACATTATCAAATTTGGTTTCCAGTTTAGGACACATTCTTGACACCCTTTGAATCACAGCACCTGTGTGCTTACCATGGTGAAATATATTCTCAAAGCTTTTAGCGTCATAAAGTTGATCTCCTATTAATCACAGCTTTGTTTGTTTGTTTGTTTCTGTGGTCGTGTTTTTCTAAGACTCAGACAATCAGAATCATGTCCCAGTAAAACATATTTTTGATTTAATGATGTTATTCCCTTGTTAATCACAGATGGTTGTGCAACCTAGCTGATCAGAAAACACTGATGCATTTTAACCCATTGGTATTGCTTTTGTTTTCTCACTGAACGTTTATGATAGGATCCCACTACCAAAGACAACAAACCCTTTGTTGGACAGGACATGAACCAATAAAGTAGGTATGACCAGGAAGCTTTTTTTCCTGCTGGCTATCTTTCATAACATCTGAAGATGATATGACTACTGCTGGGGTAGAAAATATCAATATTATCCATCCTTAAGCCCTATGAACTGCAATAATGATCAATGTGGCAAGCAGTATCCTTGAGTGCAGTACTGGCAGAAATAACACTGAGGTAATCCACCACTTTCTGATTGAATATACAGTCAACTCTAGAGAAGGAAATTTATTCCTGATACTGCAAAATGCACCTAAGTACTCATGGTTCTGAGTCTTGAAAGGTCAACCTACTATTATTTTGCTAACACTGGAGGAGCATAGGAGGATTGCAACCCAATTGGATGAACAACATAGGCTAGCCTGACCACTCAGTTCTCCCAGAGACTATAGACTTGGTAGTACATCTACCAAAGATTGTACTGAAAGGGATCTTTGGCTCCAGATACATATTTAGCAGAGGACGGCCTTGCTTGACAGCAACAAGAGACGTGGCCCTTAGTTCCAGGGAGGTTTGATGCTCCAGAGTAGGGGAATGCTAGAACAGTGGGGCAGGAGAATGTGGGTGGTTGGGGGAGCACTCTCATACAGGCAAAAGGGAGAGGGAGGATAGATGTGGGATGGAGGATTGGTAGAGAAGGTAACCAACCAGGAAGTGAGATATCATTTGAGATGTAAATGAATGGAATGAATAATTATTAAAAATAAAAATGAAATAAAAACAAAAAATGTATCTACCAATAGATTAGTGCAGAAATCAGACATAGTCAGAGAAGATTTTTGTTTGCTTTTACAGTTGTCTTCCCCAAGTGAAGGGCAGTTAATTCAGAAACTCAGAAACAATAATACTACAGAAAATAGTCAATGTAGAATGTTCATGTACAAATAAAGCAGCTATATCACACACTTTTCCTGCTTGAAGGTCATTGCAAAAGAGGGACAGAACGGTTCTAAGGGTCATGAGCCAGTGAAGAATGAAATGAAATTATCTGTTCAGACAAGACAATTGAACTAATGAACTCACACCAGCTATGGTGCCTTCAACAGACCTGTATGAGATAAATCCAATAAATATTCTAGCTTGACAAAGGGAGAAGCCCATGAACCTTCTTCCATAAGTGAGTTGCTATTGACTTGGGTAGGATCAGGTTCCCTTAAGGATCAGGATTTTTGAAGGTCAGCCACATTTCTATGGATGACTTTATACTAATAAGTATGTGGGCTGCAGAAATTGTACTCAGTGAGTTATTTTTGTTTAAGACACAGATATGGAAGCAAGGCAAAATTTAAGGTAGAACCGAGAGAATTTAGGAAAATGGATAATGGGTAAAAGAACAAAATACATAAAATGAAATCCCTAAATGATTTTTAGAAGATTAATTTTTTTGTTTTCTTTGCCCATTTAAACAGTTGTAAAGCATGGTGAAGAGTCTTGGGGTTCAATAGGCCACTGAAGGTAAAGCAACTGACACTTGTAAAATTACTCACAGAGCAGGTCGCAACTAATACAAACTCGTGGCCAGCAGAAAAAATAAATTATCTGTGCCATGCAGTTTCAAAGAAATTGTGTTTAGAAACACTGCAAAAATAGCAGAGGTGTACAAACCATATCATATGGCAACAAGAAATTGAGTGACTACAGATTCATACACAAGGCTATGACTAAGCTGATGGGCAAACATGTAATCTGAGAGAAGAATTGTATTCAGGATAAGTTGGGTTGTCAGGTCCCAATATCATAATAGATTACTCTGCTTAAGAGTTTTTCCTTCTATTTAGAAGAATCCTTATTTTGGAAGAGGTAGAGAATTTGTGCTTCATGCTTTGAGCCCTATTAGTCTTGATATAATTAGTGAAGAATGTCAAGTGCCAACAACTAAAGTATTATTAGTATTTACACTAATGTTAATTGTACAAAGTGGTGAATTTCATTATATATGTAGGAGAATTTCAATATCCCCTCTTTTCCTTAATTATATATTAATACTAAAAGGGTTTTGCTCTTTAAAATTTCTTGAACACCTGTGTACATTTGGAAATATTCTGCATTAGAAATTTTGCTTTACTGGAAGATACATAAAACAAATTACCATATTGGGAGCAGCCAAATTTTATAAAATACACTTGCCTCAAACTTCAGCATAAGGAAGGTTAAAAATGACTAAACTCACTGTTTTATTCTACAGTCTCATTTTAAAGAGAGGGATTAGGTTCTTGTATCCTTGTATTGGTTCAAATTACATCATTAAATGGCTAGGCATTTTTCCAAGGAGAGGAGGGATTTAAGTACGTAAACTTTTGAATCTAAATGTCCATGATCACAAACCTTGTCTGCTAGGTTTTTTATTTATTTATTTTTTTGCTTGACACCATCACTACCTCTCAACAGAAGATAACACCATGTAAATATCATAGACAAGAGGGAATATTACATAGCAAGATATGAGCCCAGGGTTTGGTCAGGAGGCAAGTTTACTCTGTTAGAACACCCTCAGAACTAGATTACTCCAAGGAAACTAGAATCAATTCCTTCCAATACCTCAACATAGCTGCCTAGGACTGGACTCCATTTAACAAAGTTTCCTAGTCCTTTAATCATCTGCACTGGGACCTAACTTTCACCATGTAAAACCTTCAGGGACAAACCATATCCAAGCCATACACTTAAAGTGTTTAACATAAACAGTGATGAGTAATAGCCAGTTATGTCATATTCCAGAATGTGAAATTCCTTTTCCTCTCATTGCCACTTGTGTCAATATCTTATTCCTTTCTTATCATGTAAATTTTCTTAGCTCTAAGAGGAGTGACATTGCCTAACCTCCTCACCTGTGCTTTTCTAAATCAGCATTCATTTTTGTTTAGCCATGCACAATTCAAAGTGTAGACTACACAGTTTACTTATGTCCATTAGCTGAATCTATAACAACCAGAATTTTTCTTTGTTCTACAACATCATTGGTTATGAGATGATCTTTATTACTTATTTTATAAATTAAATCTATTTTGTGATATATTCACACACGTATAAAATATATTCCAATCATTTTTTTATTATGATCCCTCTTTTTTATTGGATATTTTATTTATTTACGTTTCAGATGTTATCCCCTTTCCTCATTCCCTCCCCCTCAGACAATCTCTATCCCTTATCCCCTCCTCCTGCTTGTATGAGGGTGTGTCCTCACACTCCCACACTCTCCCACATTCCTGCTCTCAAATTCCCCCACATTGGGACATCCAGCCTTCACTGGACCAAGGACTTCCTCTCCCACCAATGCCGAACAAGTCCATCCTTCCTTATATATACAGCAGGAGCCAGGGGTACCTCCCTATGTGCTCTGAGGCTGGTGGTTTAGACCCTTGGAGCTCTGGTTGGTTGATATTGTTGCTCTCCCTGTGGGGCCACAAACTCCTTCAGCTACTTCAGTCTTCTAACTCCTCCACTGAGAACTCCTTGAACAGTTCAATGGTTAGCCATGTACATCTGCCTCTGTATATATCAGGCTCTGGCAGAGCCTCTAAGGAGATAGGTATATCAGCATGCACTTCCTGGTATCCACAACAACGTCTGCCTTTGATGACTGCACATGGGATGGCTACCCAGGTCGGGCAGTCTCAGGACAGCCCTTCCTTCAGTTTCTGTTCCACACTTTGTCTCCATATTTTCTCCTGTATTTTGTTACTCCTTCTAAGAAGGACCTAAGCACCCACAACTTTAGTCTTCCTTCTTCATGAGCTTCATGTGGTCTGTGAGTTGTATCTTGGGGTACTGCGAGCTTTTGAGCTAGTATACAATTATCAGTGAGTGCATACCATGTGTGTTCTTTTGTGATTGGGTTACCTCACTCAGGATGATATATTCCATCCATTTGCCGAAGAATTTCATGAATTCAGTGTTTTTAATAGCTGAGTAATACTCTCACTCTCAGTCCTAATCATTTCCCATTATATCTAGTATCCTATCTATTACCATATTAGAAATATCTTTTTCATCTTTGTATCTGATAGATTTGTTCTGTGATTAATTGAGTGTAACCAAAGTCATGTGTCTGACTATGGCTTGTACGGTTGTCTGTTGGAGCTTCCTGTCCTCAGCAGTAGAGTTGTCTTCATCAGATGGGTCTGTGGGCATGTCTGTGGGACATATTTTCAATTGCAAACATCTATAGAACATTACAGTGTACTGTAGGCAGTGACATCCAATGGCATATGAGACTGGACTGTACAAAAATAAATGCAGTTGAGAGAGAGCCTGTGAGTAAACCTGCAAACAGAATTCCTCTATAACTTCATGTTCTCTTTTTTGAGTTCCTGTTTGATTGTCTGCCATGATTTACTTCAGTGATTGTTTGTGACCTGAAAGTGTAAGTCAGATGAACCCTTTCCTTCTCAAGTTGTTTTTATACATGTTATTTTTTAAAATCACAACAATAGTAATTAAAAAGGATGGTAGGAAGTAGTTTAGTAGGAAGTGGTACAATTGATAAACCCATCCCCTATCCATGACTCTTTCTTGAAAGAAGTAATTTTGTACATGTAGCTGCTGTGAAGATAAGTATATGGTTATAATGGCTGTGTATAGTTCAGAGGATTCAATTTCACAGCTGTATAGTTAGCATTTTCATACTTCTGACTTCTTCTCTCAAATATTTCCCTGAGCCTTCCTGAAAGTGATATAAATATCTGGATTAGGATAGAGCCCTTAGCCTTCAACTATTCTCAGCATTTTAGAAAGCCATGATTCCCTGCATTTACTATGATTCACTTCAAACAATGCCTTCTGATTTTAAGATTTCACTAGCTTTTGTCTTTATATAAACATAGATATTTAGAAGGCAGTTTGATGCCTGTCAGTTTAGCTAACAATAATGCAACAATATTACATTTCTTCTCTGGGCATTTTGATCTCAGCAGCCATGACTAGGTAGCCAGTATTATACTATCTTGCTGTTTACAGTTCTTTCCTGGATATCCCAGATCTAATCATTGTGTGACAGGTTGTGCCCACACACTCCTGCCACTATTGCACAGGCATGCTCAGGAACAAACTCAACGTTTTGTGCTTCATAGGCAAGCACTCCACAAACTGAGCCATATTCTCAGCCAGATTAATATTTTACTAGTAAGTACCTTATTAATGCAAGTGTGTAGAATATGTCTGTAGCACATATAGTCAGTAGATAAATAAAACAAACAAATAATTTTACAGTACTTTGCATAGTTTTAAAAAGAGTTTAAAATAGTTTTATGGGTAAAGGGTATGATACTTAAGAAATGTATATTTTTTAAAAGAAATTCATTTTCTAGAGTCTGTCTGGAAGTGCTATCAGTTGTACATATCTTGATACTAAGCTGTTTGGGATTCTAGAAAATTCTCAGTCATCTAGAATTTATAATTTCTTTCTATCCTTTGTAATGTCTCTAGCAGTTGTAAATTAGCTTTAAAGTAGACCTACTTATGAATTTTGAGATTCATATCTTAAGTAGTATACATATCTCATTTTCATTTGTCAGTGAAAACAATACTCTATTTTTTTCACTAGAGTAATACCATGTGATAAAATTCTTAGATACCTTTGTGGCTTATGAGGCATTACTAGATTTTTTTTCCTCATGAAACATATATCATTTAAATATGATTAGGGATAAGGATATTCCCATCTCAAGGCTCTGTCATATTTATTCAGAGCTTCTAAACAGTGAGGAAGGGTTACAGAAAATAATGTGCAAAATTACTTTATTAAAAAGTCTGGAGAACATAAAATCACTCATATATATATATATATATATATATATATATATATATAATCATTTTATATGACTTGGCCAATGTATGTGGTGTGTGTGTGTGTGTGTGTGTGTGTGTAAGGAAATTGAAGAAAGCGAATTTTTAATTCAATAGTTTTTCTCATAATTCAATAGTTTTTCTCATCTACCAGTTCACTCAGAATCAGTAAAGTTTTCTCATCTGGAATCTCTCATGCCTATAGAAAAAAAGTGTTCAACTGGCGTTCCTCTAATCTTTTTTATCTATTATCTCCTTCCTTGCTATCTTTCATAATTCTGTTAGTTACGAAGTTATGCATCCCTTTTAGACATACTGAATTGTATTGTTTAATATTTTAATTTACCATGTCTCTTCTGTTTTGAGTGAACTTCTTCCTGCAAACTTTCAATACTTCATTAATGGCATAAATAATCTATTCTGCTGAACAACAAGACCAGGTGCTTTCATCTTTGATGTTCTAAGCTTTCAAAAGGGGTCGCTTAATTTATAACAGTTCAGAATTGAGTATCCTGTGGAGTTTTTGTAAAGTCGTAGCCTATTTAAGAAGGTATTTTGCTTTATTGAAAGCATAAATCAATTCAAATTGAAAGCTTCACATTCTTATCTGAAAATCAATTTAGGTTATTATATAAAAACACAGGATGCCAAGAAAACTTTGGAAACAGTTTCAATATATAACTACACATGTCGACCTGGTGACAACTTGAAGACACAAAGATAAGTCATGAAATGAGTTATCAGCATGAGCTTTAGAAAGATTAAGGTGAGTGCATTAAAAAGTCACAGGTTTTAGGCATAGTAGATACATTATTCCTGACACAGCCACTATATTGAATAAACCATTATACTGATTATTAGGTTGTAATAGGTATTATATTAGTATATGAACTGTATGTGGCTTACTGGATTTACCTTTTTTTACCAATATAAATATCTGAAGATAACACTATGCTAAATATAAGTGAAGATTTCAAGTGCTATGATGTTACAAATATGTATATGCTATATGCTGTTATTGAATGTTGTAAGTATCAGAATATCTAAAATTAATTTTTGATTACTGCATAAGCCACAATTGAAGCTTTCACACTTTCGTACCTCATGCATGACTTTGTATAATCCAATTTTTGACATTTTATTTTTAAGACATCTATTTGCAAATCTTTTTCCTAAAAAATTGTTCACACTGTGCCTTTGTAAACATCATTTCAGTATTTCTCCAGTTTCCCATTGAAAGGGAAGCCAATATTAAAAAATATGTCTGACATTATCATATCCTGAATGTTTTTCTAAACTTCTGTATTTGGTCCTTATAGTCTTAACTTTAAGACTTAAAAAGGTACTTTCTTCCTTGTTTAGCTTCTTTGAGTCTGTAGAATGTAGCATGGATATCCTGTATTTTATGGTTAATATCAATTCATGAGTGAGTACATATTATGCATGTTCCCAAAGGGGACAGGAACTTCACAGGAAGAACAACAGAGGCAATTAACCAGGAACGATAATAGTAATAACAATGATGATGATGATGATGATAAATATACTTTACTATGGAAATATACACAGATGAAACTACAAATTAAATGTTGAAAATGTTGATTACTTATTCCAATGTTTCTCTTTTTAAATATCAATCTTAATTCTGTATCTAATGAATTAGGTGTATATTTATTGAAACTTCTGAGGAGCCAGACATAAAACTGTATTGGTTATGCCCTCCAGCATATATGATATTCCAGCATAACGACATAGAAATAACTGGATGTAAATTCAAATGCTGAATACTGCTTTTAGTGAAGAATTTCTTCTAGACATATTCTCAGTTTGATTTCAGGTGTATACACGAAAGGAGAAGTAAATTACTTGTTATATACAAGATAGTATTTTAAATCAAACATGAAGGAACACTACCTAACACATATTTTAAAAATCGTATCTGAAATGTTTACAGAGTAGATTTAACAAAATTTTTTGAAAGTGTAGCATTCAGCAAAATTTCATTTCTTAGTTGTATTTAAATTAATTAGTAATAAAGTTAACAACTTTACTAATGCTGATATAGACTGTTTTCTTTTACACTTCAAGGAACCCACTGATATTAAGAAGTACCTCATTAAACTATTATGCTGTATTTAGGAATCTATTAATTTGTAAAAGACTGAATTAGTCTGCAAGTAAAAAAATATGTTACAAATGTACACTGACATTTGAGCTGAAATCAAAGGCTGGATGAGTATGATCAGCAGACTCAACTTGAAGCTTGTTTTCTGTACTAATGAGTCTCTGTCCATCTCTCTCTCAGGGAGACATTCCAATCACCCTACTTTACAGATGAGAAGACTGGACCACGGGTCAGCTTTTTTGTGAGCAATGGTGTTCTTTGCAAAAGAAATCACCTGTCCTTGAAAGGAAAATATACAGCATAATCATGGTGGCAATCCATAGTCCAGGTTGCAGAGCTAGAATTTAGAGGTACTAAGTTGTTAATAGTAGCTGTATTTTGAAATAGTTTAGTTTTGTTTTTATTAAGTCTATGTAGCCTTCTAGGAAATTTTGGTGTCTAGTAATATCAGTATTTCATAGTATACTTCAGTATTTAATAATATACTTACTTAGATTTTATGGCTCTAGTTACATATATAGAAGAGGCATTGACAGGAGGTGAGGCCCTTGGTCCTGTGAAGGCTTGATGACCCTGCATATGGAAATGCTAGAGAGGTGGGACAGGAGTCTGGGAAGCACCCTCTTCAAGGCAAAGGGGAGGAGGATGGGATGGGGGATTTGCAGAGGAGAGATTGGGAAGGGGGACAACATTTGAAGTGTAAATAAATAAAATAACCAATTACTAATGAAAATAAGATAAAATATTTTTGATATAACTGTGGTTGCATAATTTAAAATCATAGAACACAGAAGAGAATTTCTTGTTCCACAAAAATATAAGCAATGATTACAATGATGTTTTGACTTGGTGATCAACAATCTTTTCTTGGTTAAAAATACTTAATGTGTCTTGTACCTTCATTTCTGTTCCATTTTAATTAGCTGACAATTCAATTGTTGAAACTGAAATATTACTGCATGCATGGCTCATTTTCAATATCTTTTGCAGAAAAATAGGTAAAAATTTGTATCACATATATGACTATGTTGTATGACATTTCTGACTATTCACAAGGATGGAACTTTGGTCAAAGGTTTTCCATAATCTCCATACATTTTGAAGAGATATTTCGTTTTCTTAAATACTAGAAGAGTAAATTTAATTTGATGTTTAGTAAAGAATATTTTCAAGTACAAAAAAGAAAGATATGAAGTTTTACAAACTGAATCATTTAAAAGGAAAAAAAAATAGTTCTGTGAGTGTTTAGAAATAACTTTATGTCACCTGGACTTGAAAAAGCCTATTCTCCTCATTCCTAATCAAAGAAATACCCATTTTATGCGAGCATTCTCTCCTTAATGAGAGTTCCATGCAAAAATAAGTGTTGAAAAAAATTAAGAAAGTGATACCTTCTAAATGAGAAACATGTTACTCCAAGGAGATGTACTACATGCTAAAATGTAAAGACTTATTAGGGTGTTTGTTTGTTTTTGTTTGTTTTGAAAAACTTAAGGTTCATAGATAAAAAGAGCTACTTATTTTACTTCATGCACTTATTTTTCAGACTTAGAATCTTATTCAGTCTTGAGTAAAGTTTACTTTATGCAGCATTCCTTGGTTATTACATTTAGAGTGGAGTGTCCTCTCACTGCATAGTGGCTGGTATGTATTTTTATATTGTTAAATTTTATCCATTTGTCAACACAGTTTTAATGCAATATTCCCAAACTCATTTCAAACCAACATGTTGCTGTGGTTTCTGCTGAATTATATAGTAAAAGTAGCCAAAATATCGCTTAAGAAAACTTTTAAAATTAAAGATGAGGAGGAAACAATGTATTAAAGGAATGTTGATCCAAAGTAGATAAATGCAAAAAATGTGTGCTCTCAAAATAATGAATTAAATGATACATAGGTTTATAGTTAATTACATCTGTATATATTTTGTCGATTAGGTTGGGATGTTATTGAAGATGGGAGTTGTAATTCCTGAACCATATGCATCTTCCTGCCTGCCCCTGAGAGATTGCAATAAGTGTTTGCTGGCATGTGTGCAATTGAATAGAAAATACAAATAGCAATGGTTCTTTAGTCCTAAGACACTTAAACTAAATATTGTAAGCTTCCATAATTAGGTATTGTGAAATTAAATTAGAATAAAGACATTTAACTGCACTGCCTATAATTCAAAGCTTTGCAGTGGGAAATATAAAAGGAAGCATGTAACATCTAAATGAATATTATCCATCAGATCTGACATTTATTAAGCAATACCAGCATGCTGGGCACTGCCATAAACACAAACTCTTTTTAGTGAACTTAGATTTATCTCTGTTGGCTTTTTTTCCTCCTGAAATAGATGGATGTAATTTCCTGGCAGATGGTAAACAAATACAGGACGGTGATGTTACTTTTCAGTTTTTATAGGCTGTAGCTTAAATCAGCTCTTCTTTTACTGAGAATCCATCTCCTTACCCAGATACAACAGTCCAAATACATTCTCTTCCCTATTATGAGCATGCAATAGATTGACTTCATTAAGAACGACACATGAGTGCTATACTGTTGTGCTTTATGATCAAGCTATGTAATTTTGGTATGATATAAAACAGTAGCTAGATTTTTTTAAATTAAAAATTGAGTTGACCACAGTTCACTTTCAAGAGATGCTGCTAGATTTGAGTCAGAGAGACTGAAACCCAGGTGTTCTACACTACAGAAAATTTTGATAAAATTGTCTCTGGGAACATGATTTTCCTAAAAGAGTATTACAAAAGACAAATAACAATGTAAGTGATTTGATATTTCAATGAGATTTATTTATTTAAAGATGCTCCATTTGAAATGTATCTTACTAGTTTTATGTTATGGGTATTGCTTATAGGTCCACATTTAATATTAAACACTTATTTAATCAATTTGCTGTCTTGGTAAAACTGTTAATATTAAAGTTTATAACTATTGTTTTCAGCTCCATGGGAGAGTGTGAGCACAGTCCTCATTACCACAAATTATGAAGTTGAGTTTCCCACTTTGGGGGAAATCTCAGGGTCAGCACATCTAGAGTGAAATGGATAACCTTTCCTGGGAAAACCGCCTTCACAATCCTGTTATCTGTCCTGTCTTGTAACTATTAAACTTCTAACTTGCAGCATATCTTCTACAATGGAGTTTTCAGTTTTATTTAATTCATAATTTTAATTCTTTCCAGTGATTTTTATGTAAAATTAACTTTGTAAGCAAATCAATAGGAGGCTTGTTTCAATTACCTGAAAAAGAAAAATTGTGTGAGGATACTTGACTTTTGTCTTATGAGGAACAAGCTCATAAACTGCTTATAGGAAATGACTTGATGTGGAGTAAGGGGAGTTGGGAAGAGTGCTATGCAGCTGTCTCTTATTCACAGCTTCATTTTTAAGAATATATATATTCAAGAGGGAAATCCTAAGTTTAATTACTCAGAAGCCTTATTGTATTTCTTTTTATATATCCATATGGCATATTATGATTGCCAGAAAAATCTAAAAGTCTTTATTTTAATTACTGTCAGAATCAAAGCCAGATCCTAGAGAAAGTATCAAGGACAGATAGTAATATATTCTACAGGGAAAGAGTTCAGTATTGACTATTTTTGTCTACTTTTAACATCTTTCTCCATTACAGAGATGGGAATATGATCAAAAGTGGTAAGTGAGATTGTGGGACCGCTAGAACAGTTAAAAGGTCCAAAGGTAAGCCAAGCACAGTTGTTCCGTATGAAATAAAACTAGCTTTGTTAACAGGCACTCATCAACGTGAATCTGACCACTAAGAGACTGTGAGGTAACAGATAATGAATCCTGGCAGCATTTCATTGTCTTAGATAAGATATGAGGAGGCAGAAACTTAGCAAAAGAATTTGGTCCTGAATTATTAGAAATTATATTAGTAGTATTTGTGCAAGTCTTTTGAATCCAAGGTTGAGCCCAGGTAAAAAGAGAATCAATGGGCCACAGAGTCCTCTCAATTCCTGGGTTAACTTCTTTTGTTTCCTAAAGAATTATTTAATTTTTTTTTTTACCTGATAGGATATATATATATCCTATCGAAAGTAGACAGGTCAAAGTAGGTAGGTTTCAGGAATCTCTTTAATTTGATGAATTACATAATAAGGGATAAAAATGATCAGAAATGGGAAAAAAAAACAACTCTCATACAAAGACTGGTATTGCTTCATGTTGAAATATTCTGGCTAGTTTCCATTGGTGTAGTCTGCCTTTATTTATAAATATTGTAAAATATATATGACCCATTGATTACACTAAGCCTGAGTCACTTACTTGTCAGCTGTTAAACTAATTTACTCTTTTATGCTCCAATGATCGGGGGAAGTCTGCCAACTTCTTCTTTCAAATATCTCTTTTGGCCAAGACTTTTTCTTGTTTACATTGAATTGGAAATGTATGTTGTAAAAGCATATATTATATGTATTACACAAAACATCAATGAGCCTGAAATCAATGCCTTTCCATAATGGAAACCAGATGGTAATAATTCATAGGGCTAAGGTAAAGCTCAAATTTTGTGTGACATGAAAAATAAACTTATTGGACAACTTCATAAAGTTGAGTGAGTCAGTGTATTTGAACTCATTTTTCCCACCTCATTCCATATACAATGTCCTGTCCAGAAAAAATCAATCCATGTATTGACATGAATCACAACTATATAAAGCCTGCATATTAAAATCCAATATTAGTGTTACTTGTATATTCATTGTTTTAACTTTTATCGGGTTATTTTTTAGTTAGATTTTATTTTTTTAGTAAAATATGTAGAATTGGAAAAATAAAAACAAAAATAAGTCTTTCTGATAGAATATGTAGTCTTTTTTGAGGTAGGAAAGGGATCAATAATTTTAAGCATCATCAATATACTTCCATTTACACTTATGAAAATGGCATAATCTTTTAGTAATTAGGTAATTCTCTAGCTAAGTGCTTTTGGTACTTACTTTCTCTAGGATATTTGAGAATTATTAAGGATTTTAGAACAAAATATTTGAGAAATTGAATGTTAATATTTCTGTTCATTTTCTCCAGTGTCTAGACATCTGAATTTTCACATTGGGGTCACCAGGCCAATGAGACTATGATATCTTGTAGGTTTCTACTTTCTGTAGAGGCTACATCCCCATTTTTATGAATTGCTAAAGGTCTTCAAAGAAGACCCTAAAGAGAGAAACAGAGACTAAATTCGTGTAGTCTTCCTCAAACCTGGAAGGTAATGGCTTTCAAACTCTCATGATCAGAGAGAGAGAGAGAGAGAGAGAGAGAAAGAGAGAGAGAGAGAGAGAGAGAGAGAGAGAGAGAGAGAGAGAGAGAGAGAGAGGGAATTGAGGATTTGTGGTAAACATATTCCCAGAGTTTACCACTATACAAAAGTATATTTGCAGAATAAAATTTGGTGTACACTTACATATACACACTAGCATGTTTCCATGAAGCCACCAAAGGAAGTGGTAAGAAAGCTATGATCTCATTACCATAGATTAGGCGGCATTAAGCTAGTTCAACTGAGATGGACGACAAAAAGGACAAAATACAGGTGACTTCAGATGAAACAGAAGGATAAAATTACATATGATAAGGTTAATACGAAAATCAACAGAAGGTACTAATGTGTTCTACTCTTAGAAACAAATTTATTGTTTTGATTTGAAATTTATTACAAGATGTATCTATTACTGGTTTGTTATTTTTTAATTAAATAATTAATTAACAACCTAGATACTGCTCTTCCAGATTCCCTAGCCCCGTCTCTGCTCCCCTTCTCCTCTTGAGATTGGGCCTTTTCATGAGTATCTCCTCACGCTGGCACATCAATTTCTTCTAGATTAGGCTCATCCTCTCCTACTGCAGCCTGACAAGACACACATGGAGGCTCATCTGCACATCTGCTACACATGTGCTGGGGCCCTAGGTCCAGCCCCTGTATGTTCTTTGGTTGGTGGTTCTGTGTCTGAGAGCTCCCAGGGGTCCAGGTTAGTTGATTCTGTTCGTCTTCCTATGGGATTCTCATCCCGTTCAGGGCCTTCAATTCTTCCCCCAACTCTCCTATAATTGTCCTGGACCTCCATCTAATGTTTGCCTGTCTGTATCTGCACCTGTTTTAGTCAGCTGCTGTGTAGCGCCTATCAAAGGATAGATATGCTAGGCTCCTGTAGGCAAAGGCATTTGGTATAGCTCCTGCTCTAGTTGTTTGGGACCCACATATAGATTTCTGTGAATTCGGAAGTCAGGAACAAATATGAAACTGAGTATTATAAAATATAGTATATGGAGTTTTCATCATGTACCTTTTTGGTTTGTTTTGTGTGCTGAAATTACCAAAGCCATCATGAGTGAAGTACGTACAAAGCAAGCCTTCAAACAGAGAGGTAAAATCTAGCCTGATATTTTATTCAATTGTCTAATATTAATTTCTTGATTAAGTACATTTTAAAAAGGAGCAGTGACTTCATGTGAAGAATTGATACAGCTTCAATGTTTTATTTAAAAAATGATATTTTTAGTATCTAGCATTGAGTTTCTTCGGAATATGTTAACATGGTATTATAAGAGAGCAGACATCTACCTGAAAATAGAATAAGTACAATGTTGCCTTTACCTGTAAATAATACTGTCTATCATGAAATATTATTTGGCCTCCTTCTTAACATAATCACAAATACAACCATCATTTTATTGATATTTAAGATCCCATGCAATTTATTTTCCATATAAAAGTCTGGCAAACAATTACTGTGTAATGAGCTGGATTTTTATCTTAGGATAATAACCTCTTACTAATCACATTTTTTCCTTCATTTTCTAAGACAGTGTCTCGGCATGTAACTCAAGCTAGTCTGTATCTCATGGACTTCTGTGTGTCCTGACACCCACAGCAACCCATCTTCCATGGTATCTCAAGCACATGAATTACAAATGTCAATGCTCAGACCATGTTTAACCCACATCTTTAACAAAGAACATCAAGATCCAAAAAGAATTTTGCAAACTGTCTTTGCTATTATTCCCCTTACCCGAATAAATAACCCCCAAGCCCTCATTGCCACATCACTACATAGTTACACAAGTATTGACTAGCAAGCAAGATCAGATAGCTACTATTGCTATCACAAAAAGCCTCGAAGCACCACATTCTCCCAGTGGGATGGATGGTATACCACTTTTTTGTCCTTTCTTTTCTTTTTTTTAATTGAATATTTAATTTATTTACATTTCAGATGTCATCCCGGTTCCCCATTCCCCCTCCCTAGAACCTCCCTATCCCATCCTTCCTACTCCTTTTTGCTTTTATACCATTTTAATTAAATGCAAGTATTAAGGTCAGATCTAGGTTGAAGGACTAGCAATACAATAGATGCAAATAGTCAGGTACAAGCAAGACAATGAACACAAATAGTCAAAGAATAAGCAAGGCAATAAACAAAATTCCATGAACACTCCCATAATCACTGTTTCTAAGGGCTTATCAGGACGTCCAAAATATCTGAGCCAACTTCTCTGTCCTAGCCCAAAGTCATTTTCATGTCTGAAGCTTACTTCCTTGCTCTAGCCTAAAGTTTGGGAAAGGGGATAACATCTGAAATGTAGATAAAGTATTAAGTAATAGAAAAATTAAAAAGAAATAAAAAAGAAAACAAATACTCATGGCTCTTTCTTACCACTTGATCAAGATAAAGCATTTTGCCTTTCTATCTTCCTTCCAGACAGAAGACTTTTATGCTATCTCCCAGTTGCTTTCTACTTTGTCAAATTTGTGAAGAACTTCCTGTCTTCTGGGATTTTTCTTTCCCCAAATCTCCAAGCTCTTCTTATGCCTAGCAAATATTTTCTTAGTGCCCTGTAAAATTTCTCTTGTTAAGCACACATTAAGCCTTTACTCGGGGACAAGAGCCATTCTTGTCACCAGAGCCTAGAAAACTCCCAGAAATCACCCTTGAAAGTAACTATCCTGTTACCAAGTGGGATAAAGCTGCAGAAAAAAAAAAAAAACCTTTTAGTTAATGTTTCTCTTCCTTTAGTCTGCTATGCATTTCCATTGTTTTTCTATAACTGTCTCCATTTTCCCACGTGACAATATAAGTACTTTATTTTGGTTACTCTCTACTGTGAGAGCTTCCATATGATTTAAAAATCTGTAGGTTTTTCTTCCAATAATGTCTATTATTTCAATATGATTTTCAAATGAAGCCAGAGACCTCAAGAAAGTCAAATGTCTCTACTCATTCTTCCATAATCAATATATTTTTACTGCCATACACATCCTTAAACAGTAAATCTCATCACAATAAGCAATATAAGCCTGTGTGACAACACAAGGTCGCTGGAACCAGTAGTATGCTAAGGAAACTAGACACTTACAAAGTGTGACATATACCATCACTGCTCTGTGGCAATATGCTAGTATTATGCATAGCTAGATCATGATGTGAACACAAGCTTCAAATTTTTAGTTGTTTGGACTGTGGGTTGGCTTAGTAGCAAAGTCCTTGCCCAACAAGTGCAACATCCGATTACTCCATATTGTCTGGAATAAATAAATATCACATGTGTCTCATCTGTCTCTTTTGAGTCAATACACATATGATTTGAGACCCTTCAACAAATTCATATATTTATAGCAACAACAATTACTATTTCAGGAAGAAGTACTTCAGAATAGCAGACACCACAGCACTTGTAAAAGGTGAGCACCTAAGCTCAGCCTCAGCATCTCCACAGAATTATAACTGAGGACATATGCAGAGCGGCTTTTGGTTTCTGGTTCTTGAACATTAAGCAAATTGCCCAGTTGTGAACTCATACTAATGGCTTTACATGAATTTTTAGTGTCACTGTCAGACATTTGGCTTATGACAGATTATGAATCACCATGCTAATTCAATGGTGAAGCCATGTCTATATTAAGTTAATGAGTCACATGACACACTGTGGATGAGGAGTGAGACTCATCATGGGAAATTATGACTCTACAAATGATTTGAAGATGTGCACATAGCTGGATTTAAACCTGGCTTACTAGCATAAATTACCTCATGACTGATTAGTTAATCTCAAATCTCAGAGGCAATTCCTGTAAACGGAAAACATACTATACAGAAAACAAATTTTGACCACCAACATAAATGGAATTTATTTACGGTGAAACAAGTTCTGTGTTATGATCATGTCACTACTTTAAAATTCATTAGATATTAGACATGCATTTAGCATGCATTAAGTCATGCAAAAGAGTCTGAAGTAAATTGAATGAGTTATTTAACGGCAAGGAGAAAAACTGGTTAAGAAAAAATTATTCATTACTTAATTTAATTCAAATTCTCAGTGGCATTTTATAATATAAAGTTATGTTACATTGTATTACAAAATTGTTTCAATTTTATTTTAATAACACTTTAAAATCATGAAAGTGCTCATTAACTTCATAATTATCAAAGAAGTAGATTAAATCACAGTGGATATTTTAAAATAGCCTACAATTCAAGATGTTTCTAAATTTGCAGTGAACATTGCTGAGAATATTATACAAACCAAGTTATGACAAGCTATTATATTGACATTTCTTAAAATCATTTTTTACCAACCTTCAAAGCAAGTAGTATCATGCCAACTCATAGACTGGTTCCTAAAAGTCTTATCTTGCCAGAAATCTCATCACTAATATGTGAGACTGCTAACATCAATGATTTTCTTTAACCCCCAAATGAGAGATTTTTGTTTCTATGTTAATGTTTGGCTAACTAGCCTTCATTTAAGTACTTTTCCATATCAACACACTTTTAGGCAGAATATACAGAAATAAGAAAGTATACATGGTCCATTGTTTCTTATTTTAGTTTATGTACTATGAAGGCATACCATTTGTGTTCACTGTTTTGTGTAATCTTGAGATCATTGTTTGTCCCATTATATACATAATCTTCTCACATATCAAAGAATTTCAGGTACATCTGATGTAGAAAATACTTAAAGTCTGATATGGAATAAACATTTATAGGTAGATGACTATTCTTGTTGTTGGCTGGTAATTGCTGCTACTATCCACTCCAATTATCTTCAAGAAAACTTTATTTATCAACTAATTGATGATAAAATATTATTAGCATACTATATTAGTTAATTTTCTCATTGCTGAGACAAAATCCATTCCAGGAGCAAATTAAGAACTATCTATTTTAGCTCATTGCTTTTGTTTGTTTGTTTGTTTTTTCTTCATTGGTTATTTTATTTATTTACATTTCAAATATTGACCCCTTTCCCTGTTCCCCTCAGCAAAGCTCCCATCCCATCCTCCATCCCTTTTGCCTCTATGAGGGTGCTCCCCCGTTTTCTGCCTCACTATTCTAGCATCCCCTTACACTGCTGGAAGAGCCTCTCAGGGGACAGCTATACCAGGCTCCTGTTAGCAAGCACTTCTTGACATCAGCAATAGTTTCTGGGTTTGGTGTCTGTAGACAGGATGAATCCCTAGGTGGAGAGGTCTCTGAATGACCCTTCCTCTGCCTCTGCTCCATTTTTTTGTCTCTACATTTCTTCTAAGTAGTAACAATTCTGGGTTAAAATTTTTGAGATGAGTGTGTGACACCATTCCTCAACTGGGGGCCATGCCTGTCTACTGAAGATGGTCTCTACAGGTTCTATTTCTCCTTTGTTTGGTATTTTGGCTAATGTCATCCTTGTTGGGTCCTGGAAACTTCTTGTTTTCCTGGCAGTTGGGACTTTCTAGTGGCTACCACCAGTTCCCCGTCCCCTACTGCTTCATATTTTGGGTTAAGTCTCCTGACCCTCTGTGTTGAGAAAAGCATCTTAGAGTTAATGAAAACCCATAACTGGCAGTGGGAGCCAGAGCATGGTTGCTTACATCTTGGTAGTCCAGGAAGCACTGAACTCAGAAAGAAAGTAATGATATGGCCCAGCTCCCCCAATGACTGGCTTCCCTTTACTTGGCTTTATCTCCTAAAGCTTTTATAATTTCCCCAAATAGCCCTACCATATAGGGACTTAGGGCTCAAATATAGATTTATGTGGAGGGTATTTCACACCAAGAAAATAGTACAGAAGTTAATTTACTTTATAATATTTGCAAATATAATAGTCAAATCTATAGCTCTATAATTATTCCTCATTATCTTGGGTATTGCAAATGCCATTTGTGCTTATATTAGCACTAAGCTAATGTATCTGTTTTATCTTAATCTATATCAAGAGTATTTTACTGTTTTTAAGATTACCTTAATTTATGACATATCTACTCATGAACAATATGTTGGGACTTACTTAATGTGATAAGAAATTTTGTAAATAAGATTGTTTTCTAGGTGTAAGTCAGCCTTGATTACCCATATATTTGTATCAGAGTAAACTAAAGAATCTATTACAGAAGTACTCTCATTTCCCACCTTCCCACTGAAAATCATAAACTTCAGTGTGAGTACAAGTGAAGTCCTTGGCTCTGGTCCTCACTGAGACAGCAGGAGCTCACAAACCACTTCGGTTTTATGTTTTTATTTCTAGAATTGAAACGTCTGTAGTAAGACTTTTCCTTGTTATTTCTGATGTCCCATGAAGTACTCTTTTAAATAGTGGAAAGGGTATTATCCACAGGAGACTAATATAACATCAAATGAAGAATAGCATATTTATTTTCACACAAAAACCTAAAATTTATTATTTGTGAAAGGGAATGATTAAGATGACATAGAAACAATTAACTTATGATGTATATGAATACATATTTTTAAAATTAAATATATTTATATTTGTAAAATATAAAAATTTTAAAGTATGTATTTTAATTTATTTGTGATTATAATAACATCATTTTCCCCATTCTACATTCCTCCTTCTAGATTCTTCCATGTAATCCCACTTTTGCTGTCTTTCAAATTCCTGGTCTCCATTTCATTGCTGTTATACACATATGTACATTAAATATATTATTAAATACACGAATACAATCTGCTTGGTGTAGATAATATTACACTCAAACATATCTCTCTCTCCTTCTTCATATATTTTATTTTCAAAAATGATTATTTCATAGTTTATAAACACTTGTTGTGCTCTTCCCTGGAGAAGAAAACTTCTCTCAACTCTCAGCTTTCCTTAGTCCTATAGTTCTTTGTCTAGGTTGAGGCCTTGTGAGCTCTGTGAGTTTTTCCCTTCCATTTTAGCATGTCTTCTGGTTTGCAACCATAATACACACAAAGTGATGGTTGATAAAATTTAATTTCTTTGACAGGTGGACCTTCCTAGTCATTTAACATATTGAATCAGTCCTAAAAATATTACCAATAACATTTTTGTGTGTGAAATAAACAAAATTTTGAAGTATGATATCAATGCCCTTGAAATCCCCAATTAGCTCAGCAAATAAAGCATGAGGTATGTTGTACAAGAAGATTCTTTCTCCATCAGAGGTATACATACCTTAATATTTGCATTAAATATTGGAGTAATTCAGTCACATAGATGTATTTTAAAATACATTTATTGATCTACATGACTCAACAAAAATTATTAAATTATGAGCATACTATAGAATTAGCACCTTATGAAACCTCCTACTCATCAAGAAAGATTTACTGGGTTTAATATTCTTCATCCTTGCCTCAAAAAGAGTTTCATTATTTTTCTTATTTTTATCCAAAGGCAATAGGCCATCTCTTCATTAGAGAGTATTCCCTCTCTGCTCAAAAAAATTGATGTACGGGAACATGTTGTGTATAGAATCCTGGCCCTGTTCCAAAGATCACTTGAAGCAAACTGAATGTGTTCCTATTCCAAATACCACTGTGCAAGCAGGCAAGAGTCTCCTGTGTGTACATTTACTAAGAGTCCATGATGGCCCTTCCTATGCACTTTTTACACTGAGGTGTATCTACTGCTCATTTCTTTAGACTCAAAATGAGTCAACACCATTCCCTTTAACTAGTTTATCCTTTTGTGACTAGTTCCCTTCAACTGAATAATACTGTTCTTATATCATAAATGGTAACAGAAGATAGACAATTAAATTGAGATTCTCCAATGAATAGCTCATTTGAGGATTTCATGGATGGAACTGTTGCAGTAAAAATGCCACAGTTACATGAACACAGGCAGATCAGAATTTCCTGCAACCAGCATGTTCACCAAGTTCAGTTTTGCATTTAGATATGCAGTAAGGATCTACAGTCCTCTGTTCATTTAAATAAATTTATGTAGGTCTTTAGATTGAAAATGAAAGAAACATGTCACAAAAAATGTATTTTTAAAATTGAAACTTTTGATTAGTTCCTAACTTGTTTATATTTAATATAGGATTTCAAAAGTCATGTTTTCTTTTTATTTTAAAATTAAACTTTAAATTAAAATTTTACTTTAAAATTCAATCAGGAGAAATTCTGGGTTAATATTTTTGAGATAGGTGGGCCACCTCATCCGTCAACCAGGGGTCATACTTAACCATCTGGATATGGCTCTACAGGTCATCCCTTTCGTTGGGTATTATCATTTGTACAATAAGTCATCTAATGTCAAGTGGAATTGATTTATAAAATTGTAATTGTTGAGTCTCTAAAGCTGTTATCAAATAAAAGCAATTCCATCCAGACTGCAAAAGCCCTCATATCCTATTTATCAATAATTCAATTAGTGAATATGAATGTATTTCAGTTGATGTCACTTTTTGAAACTTTACAAAGTATTCAATGTACACAAGTATTAAAAATCATTACTGCTCTACACTTAGAAACAATCATGGTGCATTCAGTTCTCCACAAGTTTTGATTAAAAAAAATATTAGGGCTGAGAAGATAGCTCAGTAGAAAAGTGCTTACCACACAAGCGTAAGAATACAAGTTCAATCCCTAAGACCAATGATAAAAATCCCCACACGGTGACATGTATCAGTAAACCAGGATCTGGGAAAAACAGAAACAGGATGATGTAAATGGCACTTTTTTTCATTTTACCTTTACATGAATAAATTCAAAAATTCAAATAAAATAAAATGAATAGCAATAAATATGACCCAGATTTTCTGAGACAAAATCATATAAAATTTTAGATTGTTAAATGCTAGAAAATGAAAAGAATTTACAATGAAATAAAGCCTGGAGGGGTAGTATAGGATTTTTTTTTCTTTTTTTTTTTTCCTTTTTTTTTTTTTATTGGATGATTTATTTACATTTCCTATGTTGTCCCCTTACCCCATCCCCCACCACCCCCTCGGAACCCCCAATCCCCTCGCCCCTCCTCCTTCTTCTCTGTGGATGTAACCTCTATCTACACCCCCCCACTCCCACCTCCCCACCCTCAAAATTCCCACCCCTTGGGGCATCCAGCCTTCATGAGGTCAAGGTTCTCTTCTTCCACCTATGCCCAGCAGGGCCCTCCACTTTTACATATTCAGCTGAAGCCCTGGATCCCCCCCTAAAGTGCTCCCAGGCTGGTGGTTTAGACCCTGGGAGCTGTGGTTGGTTGGTATTGTTGCTCTCCTCATGGTGCCACAAACCCTTTCAGCTCCTTCAGTCTTCACTCTAACTCCTCTATTGAGAACCCCATGATCAGTTCAATGGCTAGTTGTGAGCATCTGCCTCTGAATATGTCTGACTCTTGAAGGCCTCTGAGGAGATATCCATATCAGGCTCTTATCAGCATGCACTTCCTGTCTTCCACATCAGCATCTACCTTTGGTGATTGCACATGGGATAGATACTCAGGTGGGGTGGTCTTGAGACGGCCCCTCCTTCAGTTTCTGTCCCTCACTTTGTCTCCATATTTGCTCCCTTGAGTATTTTGTTGCTCCTTCTAAGAAGGACCGAATCACCCTCACTTGGTCTTCCTTCTTTATGGACTTCATGTGGCCTGTGAGTTGCATCTTGGGCATTTCAAGGTAGTATAGGATTTTAATCCTAGCACTTTCAGGTCTGAGGCTGAAAGATAACCATAACCTTGATGCTAGCCTGGGCTACATAATAACAACTTATGTAGGCAGATTATCATTTAATCAAAAGAATTCAAAGGAATGAGCTGCCTATCTTTTATTATTTTAGGTCCATATCATACAACAAGTTCATCTCTTTAATGGGCAGCTAAAATGAAGTAGGAATATGACTAGTCTATTTGCTAAGAGCACCAGAGTTAGGAAACCCTAGAAATTCAGATTTAATCTTAGAAGTTGGGGCAGTGAAGGAGGACACCAAATCATTTTCGTAATTTTTTCTAACAGACTTGCATAAGACAGGAATAAACATTAAGAAGCTGGGTAAAAGTTGGGCAAAAGGTAGAAATAATACACATTGAAATCCCAACTAGGGTGATTTCAAAATCAAGACAAATGTTGCATGGGCTTTGAACAAATAAAACACAAATTCACTAGAGGAAAAAGAATCAAATGCATCAGTAATATAATATTTAAAACACTACCACATAATCCAAGACAAATTAGAATATTAAGAACCTAAAAATATGACATATTACAAGGAGAAAATGATAAAAAGACATTTGACATGACTTACAGGCCAGAATTTTTATACTAGCATTTTAAGATAGGATTTTAATGTATATAGTGATAATGGGATAAATTCCATTTGTATGAATAAAAACATGATGCTCAAAAGAGAAATAAAAAGTGAAAGAGATAACATGTAAAGAAACCATAGGTCTTAATGATATTGTAAATATTTTCAAAGAGTTAATAGAATAAAATAATTTAATCTCAGGAAGAAATGAAATTAAGCAGAGCTTTAGTAGTAGTTTGAAAACAGATAAATGGCTTTGAATCTATAACTGAAATTTCAAGATAATAGATAATTGACTAAAAAATAGTCAAAAGAGCATGAGTCTAATATTTTTATTTTTCAAAATATGAACTACATATTCAATATACTCATCATAGATTTGAACTCTGAATTTCACTTAGACTGATACAATTTTGACTCTATGCCACCTGAAAAGTATAGAGTATCTTATATAAGATCTAATCATGGGAAAAAAATCAAGTATATTTGATAAAATAAAGTATTAGAAATATAAACAGTACCAGTGAGTAAAACACATGAAGGTTAAGACTAAATGTCAAGGTTGTGATGCAAAATGAATGTGATTTCAGCGACAATATGAATTCAATATTACGAAATCAGTCACATTAAAAGGTTAACAATGTAATAATGAACTTTTCAATTCATTAAACTATGTTCAGGAGACAGTCTACTATGTAAGTATACATCTTGATTTTAAATGGGCAATATATTCATCAAGTAGATAGTGATATTTGAAGGGCTAAAGTGGCTAAATACACTAAAACCAGGAAAGAGCAAAATAATAATGAAACTAACAAAAATTTTTTTGTAATTTTGGTGCTTAATTTTGAGGTTATTCAGGATTATATCAATCAGATATTTATATGCCTGGAATCATGAGTTGTTAAAATATTGTAGAAAAGAAACAAGCAATTTTTTCATGTACAGATGAAAAGATCATTGATTCTGTTTCAACAAGTTTTGTGACTAAAACATTAATAATCACAGGTAATCCAAACATTACCCAACTTGTACAAACACATGTGTGTATACATACATAAATACATACATACATTATATGTACATATATATGTACATACATATTTTACTTCCATAATTAATTCATACCCAATAGCTTATAAACATAAAATCATTAACTCCATAAATCACAGTGAATGTACTTTCTATATTTCAAATATAACATTGTATGGAAACATACTTGAAATTTGTGCAAAGTAGTTCATATTAATCTAAGAAAATTCTCAAGGATGTCAAAATCTATTATTAAATAATTGGTAAAATATAAAAAGTATAGTTTGGTAGGTTGCAGGTAAAACTGTGTTCAGAAGGAAATGCACAGTTTTAATTTAAAATCAATATTCCTAGAGCAAAACTCTATTAATGAAATCAAGTTT
The DNA here is from genome assembly GCF_004785775.1 of Grammomys surdaster. Taxonomy (NCBI): domain Eukaryota; kingdom Metazoa; phylum Chordata; class Mammalia; order Rodentia; family Muridae; genus Grammomys; species Grammomys surdaster. The sequence goes on along the minus strand of NW_021604720.1, from coordinate 4,622,622 downwards.
GTAAGCTTATGAAACACAAGTTCAGGTTAGGAATATCAACTTGCACTCTGCTGAAGACTGATAAAAATATTTATCTGTCCTTGATATCCATTTACATATTGAAGGGAGAGAGAAAATTGAATCAGTCTTATTGTTAAGATTATTCTGAGGACACTATAAGTGATCTATTCATGATTGAAAAGTCACTGTTATATTCCAGAGACATAAAGGAATGAATCACATTGAATTATACATGCAGCAGATATGTGGTGTACAGATCTTTTTTGACTAATGACCTGTGAGGAAAAGCATATCGACACTTTTGGCTTTGTTTCAAAAGAAGTATGGAGACACCAATAGCAGCCTCAGATAACAAAACTTAGTGAAACTGGAGACCTATTTGCAAAGCTCTTTCCATTCTCATGTTCAAAAAATAATTATCACTATCCTATTACTGATAGCTCTCAGCACATTTTGGTCCTGTCCATTTCTGTACTACAATGATTGTTCCTGTGAAAACATCACAATTGTAGCAGTTCCTTGGTTCAATTCTTTTCAAACATTAAAATTGTCTATGAGGAAAAGATAACACACACATGCATGGATATGACACAGAAAATGTAGTCTTGTTCAGGACACTTAATCAGTTTAAGAAAACATTATAAGAGAATGTTAATTAAGTAAATGGACCAAAATAAATATTGAACGCAATTCATGTAAATAGAGACATGTATCTCATGTGATACATTTCTGTTTCTTAAATATTTGTTATAAAATATGTCATAATGTTAATTTCTCTGAAATTATATAGTACATATTAGAAATACACTACAGGAAGAGACTAATGTCATATCTGTAGAATATAAACTTACTGAAATTGGTATCACATGTTAAGAATACACATGAAGTTACTATGGATCTATTTATTACAGTTTATTTAAGTTTACAAAGCTTGTTTTATAATTGATCCTCCTGTAAATATATGGTACTTATATTATTCATATAAAAAATTAATCTTAAAACATTAATACAACATTTAAAGACATAGCATGTGAAATGTAGAAATAGTTAACTAAATTAGTTATTTAACTTAATTATTTAAAAGTCCATCTATCCCCAAACATGGTACTCAATTTGATGCCTAAACACTAAAATGTCTTAAAAGCTGTATCACAATTGCTAAAGCAGATGGCCAAGTACAGAAAAGGCTGTAAATGAGACGTGTTTTCATATATGTGAAAAGCAGAAAGAGAAAAATGCTGGTTGTAAATTATGAGGAAACAAGAGTAGGAGATAAGGGCTGTGGAAGGTGATGTTACCTACATACGTCGAGTCTTTTTGATTTGAGTAATCAGCTAGCTAAGTTGATGTGTCTGGCTCCCAGTCTCTAGATGACTAGCACATAACTGCTCTTTCTTTTTCAAAGGAAGTGCTCATTTTCATTTATTTTCAATATTATAAGCCTATTATTTTGAATTATATAGAGAAAGAAACCATCACAATGGATTTATAAGTACTTCTGTGCAGTTTACAAGAATGAATAGTTGTGATTTAGGTCTATTTCCTAATGATCTCTTAAGTCTGTGATTTAGGTCTATTTCTTAATGGTCTCTTAAGTCCTTAACATTTTTTTTCATACTCAAATTCTCCATTTCTCTTGTTAAGATCTTTCTATGGGCTTTGTCCTATAAACTTTTATCTTTTCCTGTGAGAGCTGAAACTCACCACAACAAGCATTTAAAGAAATGGTTTGTAACTGTTAAAATTGGTTCAATTCTAATATTAATGTTCCAACAAATGCTACAAACATAATTAAAGGAATATGATTTTTAATAATAGAAAACTATTTGAATTTCTTTAGTTATGTTGAACTCTGGAATTTTCCCCAGTCTCTCTCTCTTCTTTTTTTTTTTTTTTTTTTTTTTTTTTGTGGTCAGAGTTGTTAAAGTAATCAAAGCCATGGAATCAAGTCGTGGCAGAAACCTACAAGTTATTTCATAGTATGTGCAGTAACAAATGTGAATTCTAAGATATTCATTCATTCCTCCTCCTCCTCCTTCTCCTCTTCCTCCTCCTACTTCTCTTCCTTCTCCTTTTCCTTCTCCCTCTTCTTCTTTATATTTGTTTGACAAAGCTAGCCTCAAATTCATTGTCTACCTATAAACAATTTTGAACTTCTGACCCCCTGCTTTCAGCTTTAATTTATTAGGAGTCTAGGTTTGCAGTACTATTCCTAGACTGTGGGTTATTAGGCATCAAACTTGGGCTTTCATGGATAGGAGACAAACACTCTCTCAACTAAGCATGGTTTCAGTCATAAACACTTGCCCTGTTCACTGTATAGTTTCCTTTTCATTATAATTATTTTTGTTCACATGGATTATTAATTATTTATTAATCTGTCCCTTAAATACTTCATAGAATTGTATTAAGGAATTGCCAGATGTCTCCTAAGGAATTAAAGGTTGGTAGGTTACCTGACAGTAGTGGAAAGATAGAAGATTTGATTGAGGATCCCTATTTGATCATTAACTATGAATCTTTCCACATATGATCTTACTAGGTCAGGGTTCTCTAGAGGAACAGATCTGAAGGAATGAAAATTATATATGTTGTAGTCCAGCTAATTCATCCATGGCTGTCTAACAACAGAAAGTCCAAGAAACTAGGACTATATCTTCTGGACTTTAGTAAACCCTAAAGTCCTGAAGAAGTATTTCTCTAATGCCATTGAAGAAAATGATCTTTCAGTTAAATGAGAACAAGAAGGTAAGGAAAGCAAGCTTACTTTATCCATGTGTTCTACATAGGCTGCAAGAAGAAGGTGTGATCCCGATTAAAGGTGAGTCTCCCTACCTCCAAAATTCTATATTAAAAGTAGTTCTTCTACTTCAAATGCTTTAATCAAGAAAAATCTCTCACAAGTATATATAGCCTCTTGAGTTTTAGTTAAATCCAGATGCAGTCAAACTGACAAGAATGGCCAGCAAACCCTCTCTAACACTCCCCCCTCCACTGTGTATCATATTTGAAGCAATCTGGCATAAATCACTTTCTACTGAAATTCAGATATGAGTAAGTTACAGGGAGTCATTGAAATTTACAAGAGATTATGTATGTGCTTAACGTAAACCACAGTTATTAAAATTACATATTACACAATCCAGTTAGAGCTGTGGATGCTGCTGAGTCCAGATGTCCTCAGTAATTTGCTGAGTTGTTTGTAACTCAGCAGTGTAACATACCTTGCTAAAAATTCAGCTTGCTTTCACCCAAAGGTCCTGTCTCATTTCTTCCTTTTATTTGAAACTCTGTGAATAAAGTAGATGCTGAGAAAAAGACATTCACGCCTCTGCATGAAGGACAATTACAAGTTAATTGATTTACATATCCCTTGTACTACATACAGCTTCCAAAATACATCTGTGAGTGTACCCCAAAGGTGTGCCTGGAATAGAACATGATCAGAAAATCTCCTCTACAATATCCAATAAATTGAAAAGGATAGAAAATAAATACTACCTAAAGTAGTTATAGTTCTCAAAGACATTTGTATGGAAATCTTTCAAATGTACAGCAGCTCCGTTTTATCCATGATTGCTCCTTCCGGGTGCTTCTAACCATCTGAACAGCAGTTATTACTTCATAATAATGACCATTACAATCTCTTGTTCAGTTCTTCTATTCTCAAACACAATGTTCAGAATGTCAAGGGTGACTGTGTCATGAATAATTCAAAATGATCATTTTCTGAATTGTCAAGGCTGCTTCTGGGGTGAGTTACTTCTGAAACTAGTTAACCGAGCAGCTCACCAGAATATGCTGGAAAAGGGCTTACCATTCTAGGTTTTTCTTTTTTCTATCAGTTGTCTACAAACAAAACACAGGACAAAAACTAAGAACTGAAAGAATTTAGGAAAAAAAACCTATATGAGGGCTCAGAGTAGAAGAGATTGCTCAGAGAGAAAAGCTTTCAACACTAACAGTATAATGCACAGAGCACAGGGTTTTATATAAACAGTCTTACTGTTAGGTACCCAGACATTCCTCCTCAGAATTCCCTTTTAGGCTCAGAGCCCTGGCAGTACCTCTGTATGACTGTTTTCTAAAACCAAGGGTCTGTAGCTATGGTTCCAGCTTCAGTGACTCAAAAAGCACTTACTGAGAGAGAAACCATATCCAATAAAAGCAACAGGATTTGAGTGACTGGGCCAAGCCAATTTCTGTTTTGTATAACCGCTCAGGTTCCAGCCATTATTATTTTTTTTCTAATAGATTGAAAAGCTCCATTTTTTACTGCTGGGCTGAAACCAGGCAATCCAGTGGAAATAGTCGAGTGTCTTTCTATACAAGCTTGTAATTTCCTTTTCTATGAAGGTTATTTTGGAAATAAAGGAAAGTTATAAATCAAAGAAAACCATTAAATTTTAGCTTTCCTCAGTCCTTTAGCCCCAGTCAGACTCAGAGCCTTTAACCCAAATAACTTGATAAAATTGAAACTGATCATTGTCTTAAAAACAATCTTGTGTTTAATTAAGCATAACATTTACTCTTATATTTCAGTACACATTTGTAAAGGTCAGATGGAAACACAACATTTGACTAGATTAAAACTCAAAGTCTAAAATGAGAATGGGAAGTGGGACATATAAAATTAGAACACTGACAAGCATCTCAAAACAACAACTGAGCTTTAAGTTAGAAGAACCACTCTCTAAAGATGTTAGAAACCATCAGCATGGTCTCTGCATTTAATTAAAAATATATCGTATATAAAACAATGGGCTTCATCATGGCTTTCATAAATGTAAACCATACACTTTATTCACATTTATCACCAAAACAATTCTATATTCTCTTTTGACATGCCTACTTATCCTCTTTAATATACAATATTCTTCTTTCTAGTTTCAGACTGTACATGTGCATATGTAACAAAAATATAGTAGTTTTTTGTCTGTCTTATTTTGTTTAATATTAATATGATTACTTTATTCGTTGTCCTTCAATGGGACAATTATTTTCTTATTTATTATAGAATAAATATCTATTATGTGTGCATAGTACATTTTTTTCACTCTCTTGCAAATGGGTGTCGGATTTATTCTTCTGGCTCCTGTTAATATTAGAGCAATAAACATGATTGTTAATGTAAACCTCTACATACATACTGAGAGATTTCTTCAATTATGTATGCACCTGAGTGTGGGGCACCTCTATTACAAAGTAGTTCGAATTTCAGTGGTTTAACCAGGTTACATCTTGTTTACTAATCAAATTCCTTTGACTGTTATAAACCCTTGCTCTTGTAACTCTCTATATTTAAAACTATTGAATGGGAATATTTATATGTTAAAGAACAGAAAACATGAAAATTTAAGCCAATGAAGGTAACCTAATAGTTGGAAATTCTTATTAGAAAATCATGCATGCCATTAAAGAGAGCAGTCACCTTAGAAAAAGGTGACTTATTTATTTATTGGTTATCAAGATAACTGCAGGATATAGTAGTTATAAATCCATGCTGATACCCTTGATGTTTACAGTTACAACTAAATTATATTTGAAGGAAAATATTGCAAATCTCTACATGATTGATTAAAAGCTCCAAATCAATCAAATCCAGTAATGAGCCTGAATTCCTATTTTCTTTTTTGTTCTAAACTGTATTTCCCAGAGCTCAGGCTAAAACCATAAGTATAAATGTTCAATAGGATTTTATTATTTGTATCACACTAGGACGTATCTCAAGAATCCATGAGGTTTATACAAATGAACTCAATTGAATCATTTAAAATCACATCAATAGGAACTTAAGAAATAACTATTATTTAAATAACATGGTAAATACCATGAAAACTGCTGTTACTCTGGTTTATTACTGAACTTTCATGGATACTGTTCATCATTCATATACTCAAAGAGTTACATAGTATGTAAAACCTATACAAGAGTTATAGAAATAGAATGTAAATTGCCCAAAGTAGCCTAAGAATAAGAGCAGGGTCTCACAAAAGCAGTTTAATTGGATTTAAGGTCTGTTTAGCAGGAGAGAAATCTTGCCTGTTACTGGAAACTTAGCCAACTACCTGACTAAAAAGTTCATGAAAACAATTGCCATTATCCTAAACCAATATAATCTTTAATCTCATTCTAAAAACAACAGAACAGACTCTAAGGTAGAACAAACATCTAGGAAAGGGTGAAGAATGATTCTATGAGCCAGAAAAATGAGAAATTCGCTTTGTAATTGTACTTTTTCCTCCTGTAGCGTAGATGCTGTATCCATGAACTCTGAAACATGGCTATGAATACAAGACCAGAACAATTCCAACAACAGTTGTTATTTCATTATATGTGGGAAAATCTCAGGGTTCCCACTCCTAGATGAAGACCTAAAAGTCACAAAGAAATGGTGAGAAAAGGAGAATTAATCTTTCCCATGAATGAGCTCCATGATTGGTTATCTAATAAGGATCAGCCCTAGAAGATCCACAACGCTGAATAAATGCAGCATGTGTTTATATAATTATATAGCATATTCCTCATCACAATACATGATGAGTAAGATGGAAAAACTAGGACGGAGAAGGGGTAAACGATTCAATTTTACATTAAATAAAGCAACAGAAAAAAATAAAGGTAAGGTTTTTTTTCTTTTTATTGGATATTTTTTTAAATTTATGTTTGAAATGTTATCCCCTTTCTAGGCTCCCTCCCCATGCCAGAAGCCCTCTATCCCATTCCCCCTCTCCTGCTTCTGTGAAGGTGTTCCCCTACCCACCCACCCATCCACTCCAGCCTTACCACCCTAGTATTCCCTTACATTGGTCTATCAAGACTCCACAGGACCAAAAGTCTCCCCTTCCACTGATGCCAGCTAAAGCCATCCATTGCTACATATGCAGCTGGAGGCATGAGTCCATTCATGTTTACTCTTTGGTTGGTGGTTTAGTCCCTGTGAGGTCTGGCTGGTATGGTTGATTGATTTTGTTATTCTTCCTATGGGGTTGCAAACTCTTTCAGCTCCTTCAGTCCTTTCTTTAACCCCTCATATATAAATTAATACAAAATTTGAGATTTTTCTAACTCAAACTTTCTCATTTCAACTTCTATATTTAACTGAAAAAAAACTACATGATATCCCATGAAACAATTTTTTCCCAGAAAACATTTTTAAAGAAACATTCTATAGGATAATGTTAAACTTACTGTGTATGAATATAAAATTAACCCAAATAGCTAGATTATTAGTTGATGTAACATAAATTAGGAATAATTGGAAGGCTGTATACTAACAATACCACCAAAACTTTTGAAATACATAAAGAATAGCCATTAAATAGATAAGAGGTAAGAGGAGATAATTGGAGGTGAGAATAATCAGAAAGTATTATATATATGAATATATGCATACGTATGTATATATACATATATAATATACACACATATATATAATACATACATATATGTATATATATATGTATATATTAAAGTGTCAAGGAACAAGTTGAGTGTTTATATTTTAAAAGCATCAATAACTAAAACATCTCGAAGGTTTTCTCTCCTTTTAATTTATACTAAAAATGTATCAGGAATGGAGGTATGATCATGAACATGAATGGGACTCACTTCATGAATGAAGCCACAGAAAAATCCTGGCTCTAATTTTTTTTTCTGTTTGCTAGCTAAGAATAATAAAATTATTTAACATACAGCTCCCAAACATGGCTGTAACTCCTTCATGCAATACCTGCTTTATTATCTTTTATTTTGAGAGCCACTGAGATATCTGGATAGTCTTGTGACTATCCTGAAATTTCTATGTTTACTAATGTTAGAGTGTATCTTGTTTGTTCTTTTATTCTTAATCAGGACTTCCTGGGACTGTCTGTTTTTATTGTTCTAGGGCATGAAATATAAAGTATTCTTTGGTTCTTTGATAAGTGTTCCTGTATAATGTAAAATTCCAGTGAAAAGAAATGTTTCCTCTTTTTAATTGCCTTTGGTTACAGGAGCATCAGCTGTGATTAGTGAAGGCTAAAAGAAATACATTATTTTCTCTTCTACAGTACCATTAGCTGCAAATGTTAAAAGAGAAAATTGTCCTTTGAGAAAAACTGCAAGGCTCAAGGAAAATTGGTGATAAAATTTTATTTTGAATAAAATCTTCTTTTGGCTAAAGCTTTATATGAGCAAATTAACTACTTTTTCATGCCTCGTAAATAGGGATTTTAGCTGTAATAAATGCCAATCCTACCCAACATACTTTTGTTTTATTTTTTATTTCCAGACAATTCTCAACACTAATTCTCAGATTCATTCTCAATATGAATCCTATGTTCTTAATAGGGTTTCTATAAAAGCAGACACTTTCAAATGATTAGAATTAATGAGAGTGAGAAACAAAGATAAACAAAGCATTCTGTCAAAACCCATGTCCTCAGGAAATTCCTCTAAAATGTACGAACTTGATGACTATTCTCAATTCATCTGTTTCTTACTATACCAGCTTATAAGAAACAATTTATTGGGCATAGTCAGAGAAATTATTTAAATGAAAATTGTTAATTGACTGACTATAATTCCCTGGTGGAAAGATAAGATTACAAAAAGAAAAAAGAGCACAGGATTGGGGAAAAAACTCAACAAACAAGCAAAAAAAAAAAAAAAAAGGAGTATAACAGTGTAAGCAGTGTAAGTCACATGAGAAGCCAGACCAAAGCAAGATGACTATAATTAAGTTCACTGGAACTAAAAATAACAACAATAACAACAAAAACAAATCCAAAAACAACCAAACAAACCAAAATGATCTAAACTGACATATTATGGTAAATAATCCTGACCTGATGTGAATGCACTTAGATGAAGAGGTGACAAAAATCACTTGATGAAATTTGAATAATCTTTTAAGAGAGTGGAGAGACAGAAAGTCCATAAATCAATGTTTGAGCTCATTCTAATATTATCGAGAGAGTTAACATATCAATTGATTAAATAAAAGTCTTATACTGATTATGTAATGATATAGACCAAACTTTTATGTTAGTATTTATATTCTCAATGATTATAAAAACAAGAACAAGTTAAAATCTGATGTTTTTACATGTTATGTCTATAGTTCTAATGATAATGGGTAAAAGGTTCTTAATTAATTATGATTTTTATTATTGTAACTCTTCCGCTTTCAAATTACTGTATCATTAACAAACTTTTTAACCCTAGTGTGGGTGGAAATATTGTAAAGCCAGAGGAGATAGAGAATCCTAGGAGAACATGGCTCTCTGAATTAACTAGACAAGGCACATATGAGTTACCACAGAATGAAACAGCAAACACAGAGCTTACAAAGGTCTGCACCAGGGAATCTTCTTATATATTATAGCTATTAGGTTAATATTTTATAGGATTCCTTTCTATGAAACAAGTGTGTCTCTGACCATTCTGCTTGCTTTTGGGACACTTTTCTCCTCTTGGGTTACCCTGTCCAAGTTTTATATAATAATGTTTTCTCCACTTTATCTTACTTTGTTTTATTTTGTTATGTGTGGTAGTTGTCTCTTGGAAGGCTGTTATTTTCTATTGACCCAAACGGGAGGGGAGAACAGGAGGAATATGAAAAAGTAGAGGAAGGAGAAATTATAGAATATATTGTATGAGAAAATTATATATTTTCAATAAGAGGGGAAATGATTTAGAAATCAGGTATTGATAATATAATACCATGCAGTGGTGGTGCATGTCTTTAACAATAGCACTCAGGAGGCAGATACAGGCCAATCTCTGAGTTAGAGGACAGCCTGGTTTACAGAATGAGTTCAAGAATAGCCAGGAAACCCTGTCTTGAACACTCTTCCCCTTTCTAAAAACAAAGAATTTAAAATAAAACAAAGCAGAATAAAGCAAAACTTTTAGTACTGAGTTGCATAACAAAGACTGTGTGTCTGTATTATAATGGTTTCCACTAAAGTAATGGAAGTTCTTTACAAGACTAACTTCACTTGCAAAAGGATAATAGATCATTTTAAATGATTTAAATCAAAGAAACCAAAGAGAAGCTGTCTTAAGAGAACTGCATGTGTCTCATTACCAAACATGTGGGGATCAAATCAGAACACACAGGATATATTGTAACAAGAAATATGTAGAAGTTAAATGAATTCAGAATACAGAAAACAAACACAGAATTTTAATGGACAAAATTGATGCTTCTATGTAATCTAATACAGTAATGTTTTATTGGATAAATGAAACTGAAGTTTACAAACTTAACTATGCTATTTAATAGATGGTAAAACTTAGACAAAACCAGTTTACATGATATGCTACTTCAATTCCAAGTCAGAAAGATTAATCTTTCCTTTAATGATTTACTCAACCAAAGCTTATTTAGCACCTGTTAAATTTGAATTATATGGGCATATAAGACAAGGGTCTCATATTTATGATTTAACACATGATATAAACCACTGATGCATTCCAACTTACTCATCTCCATAGAACAGGCATAAACCAAGATGTTAGCAGAATGAAAATATGGCTACAGAATACCGGAAGGAAACAAGAAAGGGTGGGTCTCACCAGATTATATTACATACTAGATCATAAAAGAATTATTAGATATTATACTAAAGCTTCCAAAAGCTTAAGGACTGAATCGCTATAGTTTATATGTCTTTTATTTTTTTACAGGTAATTTGGTGATAAAGTTTAGTGCTACAAGGAGACAAACAGGTAATAACACATCTACTTGTCAGTTATTGGATGGATATAAATCAAAGTGCAATTCTGATGACATTGCTTTCTAAAGAATTGCACTCATGATTATTTATATCAACAGTTTCAGTTAAATGTAAATTAGAATGGATCAGGTTGTAAAATCCCTCACGAAATACCGCACTCAATTGCATGGTGCTACTTGACATTCTTTCCAGAAGTTACACTGATGAATTATTGTTTTTCTTCAAATGTGGCAACCACAAGATTTGTCCTTTTATGGAGAATTAAATTAAGAATTAGATGGAATAAATTTGATAGTATAAATAGCTTTTGAAGTGTAAACACAATATTTTGTTTTATTTCACTTAACTGTAGAATATAAACTTACTGAAATTAGTATCACGTGTTAAGAATATACATGTAGTTACTATGGATCTATTTATTGCAGTTTAAGTTTACAAAACTTGATTTATAATTGATCCTCTTTTAAACATATGTTTTAAATAATGAGCATGTAGCATAGTATACCTTATGATAGTGTCTTATTTTACTCATAGTCATTAACTAAATAGCAATTATGAAAAACATATTTAATTAATTAGAATCACTGCTTTCCAAAGAATATACATCATGAGAGTATGAGATCATTTTTCATTCTTTTTTTTTTTGAAACAGTAGGGTACATTCACGCAAACTTCTTATTAAATTTCATTGCTAACAAATCTCATTTCATACAACTTACCCAACTTCAAATTAAAATTAAATTAAAGACCAATTCTGAGAAGATGACTTTTGGATACAGACATAGCGAATGTCTGAAAATAAGCCTTAGTTTTGTTTACAAAAAAGACTTCATCGGGGTCCCTGGCTCAGGGACGACAATAGAAGAGTTGGTAGAGGGACTGAACGAGCTAAAGGGGATTGAAACTCCATACCAAAAAAAAAAAAATCAACTAAATGCCCCCCTCAAGCTTTCAGGGACTAAACCACCAACCAGAGTATACATGGATGGGTCCATGGCTCCAGCTACATATGTGACAGAGGATTGTCTTATCTGGTATCAGTGGGAGGAGAAGCCCTTGATTCTGCACAGGCCCTATACACCAGCATAGGGGTCTGATATAGGGGTGAGGTGAAAGTGGGTAAATAGGTGTGTAGGGGAGCACCCTCTTAGGGCAAAGGGAAGGGAGGATTAGATGAGGGGAACAACATTTGAAATGTAAATAAAGTAATCAATTAATAATAATAATAATAATAATAATAACAGACTTCAATTTTGTTTCATGATATTTCTTATTGCTCTGCCACTCTGGAATCCAACATGTGAAATAAAATGTGTTGTTTCTATGATTTTCTTATAACTGCCGGTGGTGTCTAAGAGGTTAATAAATTATTCTTTTTACTGAGATGAATATTTGCTGAGTTTTTCCCCAGCATCTAGGTTAGTATTGACACAGATAGTTATTTGGACAAAGTACAGGGACAGCCTTAATGAACAGCCTTAATTCTTAGACCAGTCCTGAGGGAGAATAGAGTGGGTAAATTATTAAATGACTGATGGTACCTTTTACATAACTGTAAACTACAGCCTTTAAAAAATACTTATAAGTATATATGCAGTTGCCCCTTTGAACATCTTTTTTTTATTGGCTATTTTATTTATTTACAGTACAGATGTCATCCTCTTTCCCCATTTCCTCTCCCCAGAACCTCCTGTCCCATCACCCCTCCTCCTTTACGCTTTTATACCATTTTGATTACATGCATGTATTAAGGTCAGTTCTCGATTGAGGATCTAGCAATACAATAGATGCAAATAGTCAAGGAACAAGTAATACAATAAACACAAATAATCAAAGAAAAAGCAAGGCATTAAACCCAATGATGTGGTCATTGTTTCTAAGGACTTATCAGGATGACCAAAGTATCTGAGCCTACTTCTCTGTCCTAGCCCAAAGTCATTTTCCTGTCTGAAGCCTACTTCCTAAGCTTATAAGTATATATGCAGTTGCCCCTTTGAATTTCTTAGATTTAGGGCCTCAACCATATGGCATATGGCATATGGCATACCAATATCCACAGATCTCTGAGTCTCTTAGGTAAATATTTGATGAAGAGCATGCTTTGTATAATATATGAATATATACATATATATGTATACACACATCTGCATAAATATTAAGCTGTGTATGGCTAGAAAAGTGTAACAATGTTCCAATATTTAAAAATACCTTGAAAAATGATGTATTTGCTAAACACAGAAAGGGTCATTTGCAAAATTAAAATATCTGTTCTAAAATATGTGATTAGGACACTAGTGATTATACACAAAAAATTAACCAATTAATCCAGTTCCAGAGCTAAAGCAGTTGTACTGTGTTAATGAATTGTGAATGGTTTATGATTTAACATCATGACTTTAGGTTTTTGAAACATGTGGGTGAGATACTACAGCCAGAGTATGATTGTCAGAATTCTAAATGACCCGCAACACTAGTACTCTGTTGCCTTTATTACTGTAGATAAGTTGTTATATGCCAAAAAGGCATATACATGTTAAGTTGATACTCTTTTAAAGTCTTGTTAGTGCAGATTTATTTTGTAAGTAGGCCTAATCTACCTACAGGCACAATAAGACAGATCATGTTTTTCCTATACCTCTTGAAAAGCAAAGACACAGTAAAATATACATCAGAGGTCCCAACATGAGTCTACTAGGTTCAAGATTAAGAAAAAAAAATAGTAAGAAGAAATAGAAATGGGTTACATCAAGTCAAAACCCCTTCTCCAGTTGACAACTGTGAATAAAACTTTGGTTTCTGTCCCACATAGTCAAGAAACTAAATTCACTCAACATGGAAATATATTTTTCCCCTTTCCTACAGGTAATGCCTCACCTTAACTAATAACTCAGTATTTGGGTTTGAGATTCAAGTAAAGAAATTCCTTCCAGAAATTTCTATCAAAAGAACAATTGAAAGTTAACCTTGTTTCATGTTTATCTGTTTTTATTTGATTGGTTCCTTTTTATTTAAAAGGTCATAAAATATTCATTTACCATGTTCTCTCCCCTCCCTTTCTCTCTTTCCCACGCTCTCTGTTTCTCTCTATTTATTTTTATTTCCCTTTCCTTCCTTCCTTCTTCTTCTGTCTTCTAACTAAAAATATATAATATCCAATAGATGAAAGTCAAAACAAACAAGTGACAGATAAATAAAACATAAAACAAGGAGAAAACAAAATGAAATGTGGAAATAATAAGAAGAAAATAGAACATAAATTTCATTTTCTGTTGTGAAAATGTTCTTGAGCGTGGGGCCTGCTCTGGAGTTTGGTTGATATACTCAGTGACACTTCATTGAAAAAAAATATATTTTTCATTTGCCATCAGGTATCAGTTGCAAAAAGATCCTTGGTTATGTTTGGGACCCTGTGCCCATGTCTTATTTAGGGATTTATTGCTGTGAAAAAGGCACTCTGCAATATTAAAATGGAATCATTTATCTGTCCTACAGTTTCGGATGTTGACTGTAGTATCATCATGACAGAAAAATGACAGCTTGCATTCAGATATGGTGCTGAAAGCAGAGCCGAGAGTCCTAATTTTGATCCACATGCAGCAAGGAGGGACTGTGCTACACTGGCCAGACTTGCCTTATAAGACCTCATAGCCTATGGAAGCACATAGTGACACACACCATTCAGCAAGGCTATACCTATTCCAGCAAAGGCACACTCCTAATAGTGCAACTCCCTATGGCCCAGTCATTCAAACAGTGGAGTCTATGGGAGCCAATCCTATCCAAACCACTACAGTCTATTTCTTTTCTCAGTTCTGATAGCCCATATGGCTTGAACATGTGAAGGTCTAGGGAAGGGTGCCACAGTCTGTTGGTTTTCATATGTAAATAAGTCCTGTTGACACTGATAAAGTGACCAAGAACCTGAGACTAGATAGGTCATGGGGCTAGGAGAAAATATTATTTTGCTAAAGGAACATAGCAATTAAATGACTCCCAATAGCATACTTCTTTGCCCATCAATAAGTGCCTCATTCAACCTTTTTCAGAGGTTATTTAACAGTATGGAAATTATTTTATAAGACCCTTGGATTAAAATAATCATCACAGGGATTAAAATAACCACATGTTTAATATTCTATGAACCTACAAATATCTCTGGATATTCTTCCAGGAAGAAGTTAAAAATTTACAACTGGTTATAGGTATTTGTGCAATTAAGAAAAAGAAAATGTTGATGTTGACATAACCTTCCCATTGACATAATCACAAAGGGGTACACAATGGCTGACCCTCTAAACATCTTTAATATAGCTAACACTGATTTATAGATGTACAAGCTCATGGGATAGCCCTCTGATTTCAAAGTCCTAGACTAAAGCAAATATAATTCATGACCACTTTGCCAATTAACAAATGAAGAGAGCTTATAATACATAAGCAACTGAGACTATAATTGAATGTGCAAAATTTACTTCCAAACTAAGGGAGTTCTCAAGAAGAATTCTGAAAAAAAACCATTCTCAAGATTGTTATTTATGCATATACACATTATCATAATTTGCACCCAAGGCAATAATAAGATTGATGCTGTAAGTTACATGCTTTTGTAAAAGAATCATAATATATTGAGTAACTTAGAGGGTTAGTTTCCCATAATTAAATATGTGACCTATAAGTAACACTCTTGATCAGGCGCTAAAGTGTTTGAGTTTTCCATTCAAAGCTGCCTCTGTGTATGTATGATATTACTAACTTGATTTATGAATATGAAAACTATTGCAAGGTTCTCAATAACATGGAAAGATCCACCTGATGCTTCACTTGAAAGTAGAATGACTTCCTCTTCTAGTGATTCCCGAAGATGGTCAGCATATTCTTCTTGAATGTCGAAGCTAGTAACTAAAGGACCATGCTAGGCTAGTGGGATATTTGAATCATTGCTAGGTCAAAATCTGCTTAGGAGTAACATTTTACTAGTCCACTTTACAGGGTGAGAGTGAAACTCGGATGAGAGGTCAATGGTAGGCAGTGTTTCCCTGCATAGGTATAATATTATATGTTGATTTTTATTATATGTTTTCATTGATACTCCCACAAATATGTATACTGAGAATCTTCAAGTTTCTCACTACTAATAAAAAATACAGGAAGAGAGTGACCCATTATAGCCTTCAATGTGACATCTATACCTAGAATTATAAATTGTTGAAAATGCTATTTTCAATTAAAGCCAAGGTTAAAACACATTTAGTCAGTTTCAGGCAGCCTGAAATAGTAATCATTATTCATGATCTCATAGCTTTTAGTTACTTTTGGAAAAGCTAGCACAAGCAACTGCATCTCACTTGTGTTAAGACACGGTCTTATCATAAAGACTAGGCTGGCCTCAAATTTATAGACCTCCTATTTCATCATACAGCATAGTATATTATAATAACAAATTTATAGAAAGTCTAAATATTCTACAGAAATAAAACTGCCTGAGCAAAATAGAAAAATTAATACAATTCCCAGATGAAGTTGTAGAAGGAAACTCATTGTCTCAAGATTCAGAAAATGCAAAGCAGGCTTGTATATGGACTTGTGAATGAAATTGTCAGTTTCATAAGAAGTACTTCTCTATGAATATTCACATTAGACACAATCAAATGAACATTGAATCTAAATCTAACATTATGCCTTTTGTGAATGATATTATTTTTATTGTAGTAGATCAGACTAAATTTTATTGAGGGCAAAAAGAATTATTTAAGGGATCTATGTGTATGTATACATGTATCTGTGAATATGTGTATTAATTTAAATATATAAAACTGCATAAATGCTACCATGTAGCAACAATCATGATTTAATTTACCCTTTTAGGAAAATATGCTCACTTGTCAGAACTGCAGTTATGAGGCACAGTGATTCTAATGCCAGTGTTTAGATTGTTAACTAGTTTGCTTTGTGGTATTTCTCTGCATGAATACATTACTATATGCTTATTTTTATTGCAGGTTTTCATCCACATTCTCATTAATCTATACTTTGAGAATCACCAGATTCTCTTCTCTGACTTGTCTGGCCTCAGGAGGAGATATGTACCTAGTCCTTCCATGACTTGATGTTCCAAGGTCAGTTGGTACCCAAGGAAGGCTCTTCTTTATCAGATGAGAAGGAGAGGGGATTGGTGGGTATGTGACTGAGGAGACTATAAATGGGAAGTAAATTAATAGAAAGGAAAAAAGACACAGTAACAGATTTTTATATTACGATTATATATGTGAAATCTATTCCTAGAAGTATGATGTATTGAAAGGTTATTTATACTTTAAAAATGTATTGCATGTTTACCAATTGCAGTCTAGATGTCTAATGACATACAAAATTTATCATTTTTCCAATATTTTTTCAATAACATTTCAAGGTAGGCAGGCTTTTCTATTATTGTGATTTATTATTTAGAATTTTAACAATTATTATTGAAATGAAGCAGGTACTAATTTTAATTTTTTTCCAAGTCAGTAGACAACAACTTTAGGTATTTGATGTACTTCCAAATGATTGTTAATTATAAATATGGCATTTATTTCCTCAGTTGAAGTAATGAGAAGAAATCTATAACCAAGATATCCAAATACACAGCTTAGGTTGAGTCCAAAGAATTTCTCTCTCTGTTTTAACTATCCTTAGACCTAGGCCTAGAAGTTTCTAGCCTCCATCATGTCTAATCTCCCAAGCTGACTGACTCAATCTAGCTTTTCTCAGCTTCTCACTGAATTGTTCTACATGGCCTCTACTAAAAAGTGGCAATATATTCCAATTTTCTGGCTCATTTCATTCTCAGTCTTCACCTCTGTCTTGCTTGTCTCTGTAAAACTGAGAAAAACTATCTCCTCCGCATCCCATGCTGCTCTTAAATTGACTCTCCTTTTTGTTCAATCCTGTCTCTGATTTATTTTGTCAAATCTTTCTCTGATTTGTCATATTTTTTAACCCATCAAAATGTCACTTTCAAACATGGCAGCTTCATTCTACAAACTAACTTTACCTTCACTTTGGGAGCATTAAAGATGTGTACTAAGGGTGTGTTTGTACTTCAGTAAGAGGGAGTAAAACTGTGTTATTCCAGCTGAATCTCACGGACTTCGAAGGACCTCTTGTTAGAGCAGTCATTCTACTGCCTTAAAATTCCACTATAATTAATTATAAATTCTGATTACTATTATTTAATGATTGATTGATAGCAAATCAAATATTTTCTCAAGTTTCATATACCTTTTATGAAGCATTATACTCTCAATAAACATCCATTTAATTCACTTCTAAACTATCTTTTCTCCTACAGTAATATTCTGATATTGGCCTTGATTAAAAGATTTTTGTCAAATTTTTGGTCTGTGACATAATTTTTCATTTGTCTGTTTGTGTATATGCATAAGTTTGTATGTGTTTGTGTGTATATTTTCTCAAAGTAGGTTGGGAGAGCTCTCTGTGTTCCTTTTGTTTAAATAATTAAAATGTATTATTTGTACACCTTTTTAAAAAATCAATAAAAAACATTCAACTAGACCTGGGCTGTTTTTAGATCCAAGTCTTTTTATTCATTTTTTTAATCTCTAAGAATTTTTAGGTTGTTGATTTATCATGGTTTACCTTTGGTGTTTGAATGAACCTAGACTCATCCATTACTTTTGGAGGTTGAACATGTCATAGAAAGGGTAGGTTCAGGTGGCATTATCAGATTAGGCTGTACAATCAGTGTCAAGCCTGTAGAAAAAGAAGATAACTGGTAAAAGCAAGTTCCATGAACCTCACCAGTCTTGGAAAGTGCACAAGATTTATTTTTTTTAACCCACTAGGTCCAAGTAATGTGACCCATATGTACATAGGTTTGATACCATCCACTGGAAAATGAAACCCCTGCCATTGATAACATCTTTAATAATGGATGATTCCTTCCTCTCAAAACCTATTTCATCTTCCGCACTCCTCAACTAATCTGGCACTTAATGATATCTGCCCCACCTACGCTAGAAATTTATCTAGCTTTATCTTGCATAGGTCAGGTGCAGGAAACCACAGCTGTTGGAAGTTCATGACAGTCATAGTCATGTCAAGTCCAGTAGACACTATTTAATAACACTTTTCTCCATCCTTTGTTGTAAACATTCTTTCTGCCTCAATTTCATTATGTTCTCGGTGTGTTCCTGGTAGTGTATTTAATACAGATATTCCATTTAATACTGAGTACATTAACTATTATACATTGTTTCATTGAATGTTCCCACAGCATAAAGAGGATTCTCAGATCAAGATTGAGTGAAACCCAGGTCTATAGATAAAATCGTAAATATTTAGAACGCAATTAGCATAACCATTTAGCAGAATAGCATGTTCAACCTTAAGGCCTATGATCTCCTCAGCCATGGGATGTTGATCTGGATCAAAATAAAATGTATGAAATTTATGCCTGTGGACCACGACACAACTTCCATCTATAACAGTTGGGCCACTACAGTGCAGAGGGCATATCTTGACTCATAGCTCAGTTTTTCAATTTGTAAAAGTTGGATTTGCCTGAACATTGACTTCTTTCCTACTCTATCAGTCTGCATTGTACTTCCTGGCTCTGGGAAAGCTAGCCATCAGGGAAGAGGTATCCTGTGAAGATTGGAGTGGATTTCTCTGTTCCTGCAACGAAAGTGTATAGGTGGTATGAGATCATATAAGGTTGATATGGAGGGTAAACATGAGCAATGATAAATGAGCATGTTGTTTTGAATAACTCTGGTGTCTCCTTGACAAATATCTTATTAAAGAGTATCTCATGCCTTGTAATATGATTTTCATTTTATAACCTCTGTCTTTCCAGAATGTTATAGCCAATGTATATAACATAATTTTTTATTGGACATATTTTTTATTTACATTGGCAATGTTATTGCTTTTCCCAGTTTCCCCCCAGAAATCACCTATTCCACTCCCCTGCCCCAGCTTCTATGAGGGTGTTCTACCACCCACTCCTGCCTCCCAGCACTCACATTCCTCTACACCATGACATTGAACCTTCACAGGACCAAGGGCTTCTTCTCCCACTGATGCCCAACACGGCCATCCTCTGCTACATATGTGGCTGGAGGCATGGGTACCTCCATGTGTACTGTTTGGTTGATAGTTTAATCCCTGGGAGCTCTATGGGTGGGAGGGGTTCTGGTTGGTTGATGTTGTTGTTCTTTCTATGGGGTTGCAAACCCATTCTGCTCCTTCAGTCCTTTCTATAACTCCTCCATTGAGGACTCTGTGCTCAGTACAATCATTGGCTGCAATCATCCACCTCCATATTTTTCAGGCTCTGGCAGAGCCTCTCAGGAGACAGCTATGTCAGGCTCCTGTCAGCATGCACTTCTTAGTGTCCACAGTAGTGTTTGAATTTGGTAGCTGTATATTGGATGGATTCCTAGGTGGAGTAGTCTTTGGGTGGCCTTAATTTCAGTCTCTGCTACACACTTTGTCTTTGTATTTGTCCTGTGAGTATTTTGTCCCGCCTTTTAAGAAGAACCAAAGCATCCACAATTTGGTCTTCCTTCTTCTTGAGCTTCATGTGGTCTGTGAATTGTATCTTGGGTATTTTGAGCTTTTGGGCTGATATTTACTTATCAGTGAGTGCATACCACATGTGTTCTTTTGTGATTGGGTTACTTCACTCAGGATGATATTTTCTATTTCCATCTATTTGCCTAAGACTTTCATGAAGTCATTGTTATTAATAGCTGTGTAGTACTCTACTGTGTAAATGTACCACATTTTCTGTATCTATTCCTCTGTTGAAGGACATCAGTATTCTTTCCAGCTTCTGGCTATTATAAATATGGCTACTATAAACATAGTGGAGCATGTGTCCTTGGTATATGTTGGAGCATCTTTGGGTATATTCTTAGGAGTGGTATAGCTGGATCCTCAGGTAATACTATGTCCAATTTTCTGAGGAACCACCAAACGGATTTCCAGGGTGGTTGTACACAGCTTGAAATCCCACCAACAATGGAAGAGTGTTTCTCTTTCTCCAAATCCTCGCCAGCATCTGCTCTCACCTGACTTTTTGATAACCATTCTGACTGGTGTGAGGTGGAATCTTAGGGTTGTTTTAATTTGCATTTCCCTGATGACTCAGGATGTTGAACATTTCTTTAGGTTCCTCTCAGTTATTTGGTATTCCTCAGTTGGGAATTCTTAGTTTAGCTCTGTACCTCATTTTTAATAGTGTTATTTGATTCTCTGGAGTCTAACTTCTTGAGTTCTTTGTATATATTAGATATTAGTCCTCTATCAGATATAGGATTGGTAAAGATCCTTTCCCAATATATTGGTTGCAGGTTTGTCCTATTGACACTGTCCTTTGCCTTACAGAAGCTTTACAATTGTATGAGGTCCCATTTGTCTATTGTTGATCTTAGAGCACAATCCACTGGTGTTCCATTCAGGAAAATTTCCCCTGTGTCCATGTGTTTGAGGTCCTCCCCCCACGTTCTTTTTTATTAGGTTCAGTGTATCTGGTTTGGTAATTTTACTTTAAAACTCATTTTTAAAGTATTATTGTTGAATTTGCTTACTAACTAGAATATCCTCAGATTTGTTTTTGTTTACTGAAAATACATTTTTTTCCTATAAAATATTTGCATGACTCTTCCCCATCCTGCTACTCCTACAAATGCCTCACCACTTCCTCTTCCATCTGTATCTGTTCTTTTCTTGATCCATTTATGAAGCAAATAAAGATATGAGAAATGATAATAAAGTAAAAATGAAAAAAAAAGAAAAAAATGAAAGAAAAGAGGACAAACATAACAAGACAAGAAAAGCAAACAAGAATTAATATAAATGAAGAAACACAATTTTTTTGTACCCTCAAACATCATATGAAAACCTAATACTGGAAACCACATTATACATGCAAAGAACCTATAATCTAGAAGAAGCAAACACACAAACGATGATGAAACAAAGAACAGCCAAAGATGCTACAGAGTTCATTTGAGTTGTTTATCCATTGTTGGGCATGTAGCGTACACTTAACAGGGATTTGTTTCCCCTGTGAGATTAACATGGAGAAAGCTAACACTTTATTTACAGTGACAAATAATTGGAGATATCATCTGGGTTAGCGATGGGAGCACAAACTACTTTTTCTTTTAGAAGTAAAATCCTATTGATATAGATCCATGTAGACCCAGTGCACATAGCCATAGTTTCTGTGAGTTCATATGTGCTTTGTTTCTGTTGGTCTAGAAGATCTTCCTTGTTTCTTTGATATCCTCCATCCCATTTAGCATTAAGCTTTTCAACCTCTTCTATAGAAGAATTTTATGACCAGTGAGGAGAGGGATTTGATGGAGATAATCATTTTAGAGCTCAGCTTTCCGAAGACTCTCATTCTATCTATGTTGCCTGGCTGTGAGTCTCTATGTTTGTTCCCTTATTGTGCAAAATGAAGCTTTTCTGATGATAGCTAACAAGGCACAGATCCATAGTAAGTATAGCAGAATGTCATTATTAGACAGTTTATTGCCTCATCCCATTAGCAGTAGAATAATGTTTCATTTTCCTCTATGTCTTTGAGCTATCTAGTCTAAAGGACTTGGCCACCCATGCAGTTTTGAGTATGGATTCTAACTTATGATGCTGTCCTTAACTCAAATCAGACATTGGTTGGTTATTCCTACAAGCTTTCTACTATTATTTCACCAGTGTATCTTGTAGACAGGTCACTTGATTTGTTGTTAGTGTTTACATTTCTCCTTTGGTAGTGTACCGAAAACCTTCCAGTGACATAAATATTTTTCTGGATGGGTACAGGGTCTACTGAGGAACAAGCTAAACTTCCCTGTATTCTAGGGATTGTGTAGGTGTTATCTCCAGCAATAGAGCCTTAGGATCAGTTTGTGATTAACCACTAATACCTCTGTTAATAGCCTAGATTGTTCAGGGGTTACAATGGCCAACAACTTGAATTGATGTAACCCATTTCCAGTACTTGAAGCTTCACTTGGCCCTGAACGGCCACCAGTTGGAGTATTGGTTCTCCAGTAATTTTATTTGACAATGTTATTTAGATAGCCTACACACACACACACACACACACACACACACAGAGAGAGAGAGAGAAAGAGAGAGAGAGAGAGAGAGAGAGAGAGAGAGAGAGAGAGAGAGAGAGAGAGATATTATGGTAGGAAGTTTTAATGTATTAACTGTAACAGGATATTTATTCTGCTACATTATATTCGCACTGGAGCTTGGTGATTAGTCAGTAGAAGAGGAAGTGGAGCTGAGAGAGAAAGAGAGGAAGGGGAGGGGAGAAAAAAGGAAGGGGAAGGAAAAAAGAGGAAGGAAAGGAAAAGAAGGAGGCTATGAGCCATGGAGAACCATGGATGGGCCAAAAGCTGTCCTGGGTAGCAACTTCTATTAAAAGGTTAGAGGTATCAAAAGGGTAACAACTCTAATTGTGTGGTCATCTTGTTCATTGTCATTTCTAAATATATAAATTAAGCTTTAAGAGTCTCATTTTTACCGGATATTGCGAGGATGGCAGATGTTATCTGGGGTTCAGCCGAGCTTTGTGGATGCAGCATGGTGGACTGGCAGAGCCATCCCCCACGCTGGCATCTTGTGGGTGCCAGGGCATGCACATCTAGATGATCAGAACCTGGTCAGAGCCGAGAAGCAGCGGGAACATGGTGGCTGCCAAGGAACAAGCTGGATCCGGCGCCCTTTTTAAAATCTCTCTCTCTATAATTAACTTTCCATACAATACTTTCACTCAAACGGCCCTTAATTTTAGTTTTTTCCTCTATGTGTTACCTTCTTCACTGCCCTCTCCCCTCCCCTCTCTTCTTATATTTTCTTAATTCAGTGTCCATCCCTGCCAATCTATGACTATCAATTCTATTTCCCTATCCTAGGAAAATCCTTCCTTCCCAGTAGTTCCTTATTTTCTATTCAATCTGCCTTAGTATATGAATTATGGCTTGCTAATCAACGTATTAACAGCTAGCATTTGGATGTAATTGAATAGAAATCATATTTGTCTTTCAGTATCTTGAATACCTTACTCAGGATAATTCTATTTTCTAGTTCTATTAACTTTTCTGCTAATTTTATGATTTGACTTTTTATCATCTGAATAATATTTCATTGAATAAAAATGCCATACTGTTTTATCCATTCCAGAATTAATGGACAACTAGGTTGTTTTCAATTTCTATCTACTATGAATAAAGCAGCAATGAACATGGTTGCACTGGTACCTCTGTAATAAGATTTACGATCCTTATGCTATATGCACAAGAATAGCTGAATCCTCAGGTAGATTGATTTCTATATTTATGATAAACTGCCACACAATGCTTCACTCTCATTGGCAATAGATTAGTGTTCTCTGTATTATGAGATGACTTTTTCATAGAGCTTAATTTGCTCAACAGATCTTTCCTGTTTCTCTGCTCTTAATCCTGCTTTATCCTTGATGACATAATCAATATGAAGATAACTTTATGGGATGAATACATTTATTAACTATTTCTGTGGTTACACAAGTGAGATATATACATTATATTGTATTGTATAATTTCCTTTGTATTTCCCTTATTTTTCAACATATTCTGTAAAAATATTAGAATAATAAATATCTTCCTTTTTTATCTTGGATTCATAAGGCACAGAATAGATTACAATAATTTTAGGAAAATTACATATTTCACTTGCATAATTAGCTCTTTATTTTACTTCACATAACTAAAGTATTTCAGAAATCCTTTCAAATATTGATTTACTCTTGTCTTTTCTCTCACTGGTCTTATTATAGAGTTTTAGTCACATGTTATTTCAAATCATAAATGAGGATTTAGTTTTAAGTCACTTTAACAAATGTGCTCAGACAGACTTTTTCTGCTGCCCAGTGATTCTTGAACAATGTTCACTCTCTGTGTTTTCATTCTCTCTGGAACTTATAATTTTCTAATTCTTTTCATGTTGTTCAGAGAGCAATATGCTCCTCTTATCTCTGTATGTCTTAAACTCAGCTTTGAGTGTCAGTTTGATGGTATATAATACTAGAATTATGTTCTCTTTCTTTCTGGCAGACATTTATTTTTTATCATTTGACAAATAGGAAGTCTGTAGTCAGCCTTATTTAATTCTTTTCTACATAATCTCTCCATTCCTTATGGTAATTTTTGATAGCTAATAGCTTCTCTTTATCACTGATGGAATGAAAATTTCCCATAAAGCTTTTGTAATGACTAAAGCTATGGTTGCATTTTATGTTACATATTTCCTAGTATATTTAACGTATCCATCACTGTTTAAAGTTCTATATATCCAGCTGCAAACTCTATGTTTGATTGTGGTGGGAATATTATTGTTATCATTATTTAAAATATTTTTATCACTCTGGTTGTTGGTGGACAGAGTATACATAAGCAAATTTGTGAAATTCATTCACTCATTGTGTTAGCTTGTGTATATCCAAACTACCTTGTGCCTCTACTTGTTTGTTTTTATTCAAATGAGCTTATTTAGAAGATGCATATCACATTTTGGTATGATACTTAGATTGAATATATGTTGTCACTATTGAATCCCCTGATTGTTTCTGCTACTGCTCTTACCCTTGTATCCAACAGAATGTGGATTTCTTCATCATTGCATGGTATTTGTGTATTAACTTTACTTTTTCTCTTGTTTAGATTTTAATATAACACTTTCATTTTCCACAGGCTGCACACTGTAGCTCCCAGTCTTGAACAGGACATGTTTAGAGCATTTAGGGTTTTATGTACAACAACATTGGGTGACTAATCTAATGCTTTCCATTCTAAATTATTCCAATATTTGATAGTGAAATCAGAAAGTGTCTCCTATTTTTGGATAATTGTGATGTTCTCATACATGGTGAACTAGGCTGACAGGGTAGGACAAACCATTAATTTCATCACCAAGGATGCAGATGCAGGTAGATTCCTGTGAGTGCAAGACAAGCCTGGTATACATTGAGAGTTCCAGAACAACTAGGACTTCAGAGTTACATTGTTTTTGTTGTAGTTGTTCTTGTTGTTTTAATGTAGTATTATATGGTGTACTAATTTCTTTTTACTTACTGTGAACAAATTACCAGGTGGAGCACTAGATCCAAGAATCAGGGGATAACCTCTAAAAGTTGATATCTATTGAGTTATGCCTAGCAGGAACATATCATTTGCTAAAGATTCAACAGCCTCTCTGAATGCAACTGGTGACAAAGGACTAAAACATGGACCTTTGGGAGAATATTTTAAATTAAAAGCATAAAAGAAATGGTGGCATTGAAGTTGTTAGAGTCAGAATCTGAAACAATTCATGTTGTGTCACCTGTTCTCAATAGATCAATTGAAGGGACAAATGAATAGTTAAAAACTGAGAGGGGAGCAGATTTATTTAATTAAAAGGTCCAGTGACCATGTCTTACTTAGTCCATCTTTCCAGACCAAAGCATACGCTCATGTTTAACTAGAAAGTGATAGGTATGCACAACTGAAAGGTCTCATCAAGGTTTGCTCCATTCCACTCTCTCTCTGCTTCAGTTTCCTAAAACGTAATTTACCATTTTCAGACAGGGTGTGACAATTTACAAGACAGAAGATTTCCTTTGGTGAACACATAACTTCATCTTTTTTTCTTCATCTCCCATCACTAAATGGGGCAGATCCATTTCTGGGCTGGGTCTGGGAGGTCTATGGTTTCAATGGTGATGGAAAGGTAGAATGAATATGTATATATATATTCAGAAGATATATATATATATATATATATATTCTGAATGCCTCATGGATTCCTGGTAGAGTGTTAATGTATTTCTTCTTGTGACTGGTTGGCCTTAATGATGGGATTATTGTAACCAACAGACTAAAGACAGCATAATATCATACAGAAACAAATGAATTATGACAAGTCACCTTTAGTTTTTATATGAAAAAGAAATATCTTTTATCTTCCCTTTAAATATTCCAAGATTAAATTAATGAGCATAATACTTAATTTAATTAATTAAATGCTGTTTTCTTAAATTACTGGTCCTCACACCCCTCATTTAAGCAATTCTATTAGAGAGATGGGGAAAAGAATAAATGTAGTGATAGACTTTAGATACTATATATTATTGAGTCAGATTAACATGGATAACTTTGAGTAGCAAAGCAGATTTGTCCTATTTATCTTCCATTCTGTTTCTAACTCTGTTCAGTCTTGAAGTTAAAGGAACTTAAACTCTTAGCTATCATGCTCAGTGTGTACTAATAATATTGGACGTGTTTGCAGATTCTTCTTGCTATTTTGTCATATTTTCACCCAGAATAGCTTCTGCTGAACAGTATAAATACAAATTCTTTCACTAACCCTAGTTACTGAACTAACTCTCTCTCTCTCTCTCTCTCTCTCTCTCTCTCTCTCTCTCTCTCTCTCTCTCATCAATATCTCCTATATCCAGTGTTATGTTCCCCACTCAAAATATGATGCTATTGCAGATCTGGGTGCTTGCATAATTCGCTACTTGGTGCTGTTTAGTCATCAGGGTCTCCTCTGATTTTCTTGAGACACTTAGCTTGCCCCACATCAATATCCAACTTATACTCCGAATCTTTTTCATATTTAGTTTAGTGCTCCCCACTAAGATTATATATTTTGACTTTGAGTACCAAGTCATGGTTTTGTCTCTCTGGAGAATGATTTATCATTGGCCTTCCACATACTTTTGGTCCCAGGAAGCCTAAGCCCTCATCAGCCTCTCAGAGAACAGCAGTCCTTCATGTCAATTCTAGAGTCAATTAAATCTCCGAAGATGTGGATCTACATTCTTTGGCTTTCTTTTTAAAAATTTGTTTGTTAAATATTTGAAACTGAATGCCTACATTAAAGTATGTGATAGAAGTACCTGGTATAATGCCCTTTTGTGGGGCGGTGGGCTATGAGAAGCAGCTGGGTGCCTGGTCGAGCATAGGCCTCAAACCCTGGACCTTTATCAGACAGCAGGTGTTTGGCTCTGCTCCTGGGCCCTGTTTTTTGTTGTTGTTCTTGTTGTTGTTTGTTTGTTTTCATTTCGCTTCAGCCCTCCACAGGCCTTCCCGGAGAGGTCTATGGCCATCAGACACTAGGAACAGTGCCTCAGTCTCTCCCACATGTAGATGAGGTATCTCCAAGCTCTAAGACCAATCTAATAGGCATTATCTGTGGCCAGACCCTAACCCACCCTAATACTGTATATAAGGACTCTCTATTCAGGAGAAGTAAAAGGTGTGTGCAAGAATCATCTTGGTGTCTGAGAGTTTCTGTTGCAAGAATTGTAACACTTGGGACGAGATCTGCTCTCCCGGAACCTGCCTGGGACACCGAGCTGCATCATTGCCAGCTAGTTGGCTTCTTATCGGCCCAGCCCCGGCTGGCTCAGTGCCGAGAGACAGGTGCAGCACTTGGGAGCGACCAGGCAGAGACCCGGAGACTTGAGTAGAGGCAGCAGCAGAGGCAGCCAATCTCACCTCCCTGCTCGCACTCTGTCCCCTTGGCCCGGATCCCCACACCAGACCAGACTGAAGATTGTCATGGGGAGCCCTCCGGAACAGGGGACCCACAGCCTTTTAAACATCTAAAATATTTTTATTGTTTTAATTATGAAAAAGCAGCTTTGTCATCTGTGAGCACTGAGTATATTAGCTCCCCTGTGTTTCCTACCTTTGGATAGAAATCTTAGTTTCTTCTATCACAGTTTGGCTTCCTGATTGAGTATTTAATTTAGCAAAATGCAATCTACATATACATTTCTGTAATTTATATCACATAAATTACACCTATTTTCAAAGTCTTATGTAACTTAACTGCATAAAACATTCTTTCAATGCAGCTTACAAAAATATGCTAAATACAATGCTATTACCTACATTTTTGTTACAGTCATGGATTTTTATTTCTTTTATCTTGAATAATTATCTTCATTATGAACTTTAGCTCATCAGGGGTCATAAATATTTCCAATCATAAATTGAATGTTTTTCTTTAGTTCTTTATATAAAGCATAATTTGTCTATAAACATCTAGATGGGTAAATGTCTTCCAAATTATTTGTCTTTGCTGCTATTGAGTTTGAACATTTATTTTTAAAGAATGACTAGTGCATGCTGGAGGAAATCTTCAGAAAAGAAAGCAACATCTGTGAACAGAATGATTTTCTGCATGCTCCATGACATATTCAAATTATGATTCACATAATTTGTGATATAAATTTTGTCACTGGACACATCTCATAGACGTCATATATTACTATCTACACATTAAAGTGCTTAAAAAGTTTCAGTGGTATGCAAGTTTATTAAAAAATCTACTAATGATCAATATAATTAGACTATAGCATTTTTCTTGAGTTTGTGTTATTATTTTTAAAGATTCATTTTGAGGTGTGTGTGTGTGTGTGTTTTCATGTATCTATCATGGAAGAGAGCATCAGTTTCTTTGGAGTTAGAGTTCGTAAGCAACCAACTATGGGTTTTATGATCTAAACTTCAGTGCTCTTAATCAGCGACCATCTTCTTCAACCTCTTGTTAAGACATCTTATCAAAGCAACAAGAAAAGAAGCTAGAAGGTTCTCTGTATGCAAAAGCTGGTATTTTTCACTTTCTTCTTGAAGCACTATTTCTTATTTAATTTAAAATATATAAAATAGGCTATAAAAAGAGCTCACCACCTTCATCCTTCATGTAGATCTATATTTTGAAATTACTTAAGCATTCAGATCATACTAAATTAAACCCTTCCCCCCCACAATAACTACACTTAATTGGAGAAAACTACATTTGAAAGACATTTCCCTGAAGTAACAAGAACAAATATTTAAAGTTATAACAAATATTTACAGTTTCTTGATATCTACATTTGTTATGATATTCCACTAAGATAATTATTATAGATTCATATTTTGATGAAGAAAATTAAACCTAAAATATTACATATTGCTTATGAAAGTACAGACAGACATTTAAAAAGGAACTCTTTTATGTTTATTTTATTCTAAAAGACTGTGTCTATGAGTGTGTGTGTGTGTGCGTGTGTGTGTGTGTATTTGTGTTTGAGTGAAGATTTTCTGTGGAATCCAGAAAATGATAGAATCCCATACTGGAGGTCCATGCAAATTATTAGCTTTTATGATGTGGATGCTGAAAACCAAACTTATGTCTTCTTCAATAGTAGTAAGAACTACTAATCATTGACATATCTGTCCAGTACCATGAGAACTAAAAATTCTTTACTGTGGATTCAATCACCAAAATTTATACATTTTATTTGACTTCATAAGAAGATATTAAGAATGTGTTATAAAGGAAAATATGAAACTGAGGTCAGTTGATCTTTTAATTCTGATAAAAATCATTGGCGTTTGTCAAACTCATTAAAATTTAAACACCTAATTGATTACTAATGCTAGTCTTCTCTACTCCCCACTTTTTTAGAAGCTTAAAGCTCATCTGCCCAGCATGTCTCAAACATCCCTTTCTTCTACATTGATGTTCCCTATATTAAAATGCTCTCACCTGAGTTCCCAATCACTACTTTATTCACCTCATTTGTGATCAATTTTCACATCATCACAAAATTCTTCCCCTATTTGCTTATCCAAAATAGCTTTTTATTTTGCAACCAATAACTTACTCATGTGTTTCCCTTACTACAATATTTATCCTTAAATAATTTTCATATGGAGTATTGTCCTAACGCTTACTGTATGTCGTCCACATTAGCCCATGAAATGCTGATGAACAGACATTAGGAAGTGCTGTACCCCTCACACAATGATTGGTCTATAGTGTCACACAGTACATATTTAGTAACTATAGTAGTCATAAAGAGAATTTAAATTTTCTGTTAAATAAGCCTCTTCCTAATCCTCTGATAGCGTTCCAATTACAGCCCCCACTATTCCCAAAATTATTTTTCTATAAAAAGTGAAGATGAAGGAGTAATTTCTAGATTTCTTATTCCACATTATTTTGTGGTTATAGTGGGAAAAATGAGCACATTAAACAATATAGATATATAACATTTATGGTTTTGAATTAACAGACACTCACTCAATGTTTTATAATTATTTCTAGGATTTGTATTTCAACAAGATTTAGAAAGTGGCAGTCATTGAAGGATAGTAAGTTCAACTATTTTTAAACCTACTTTGCTGTATCTGGTAAAATTTTATATTAAAAGTCAGTATGCAGACAATTAGATAGAATAATTAAATGTAGATGAACAATGGAAGCAGTCATGTATCCTTCTATGTCATCAGTAGGACATTTATTCTCCAATTGTAATAGTAAAACACTTAACACACAAATATATAAAACACAATGTATAACATATCTTAAATGAATGCTTTCTAGGAGGTAAGCAGTAAAATTATATAGTGACTGAAATATAATATACCACCAACTGTAGCAGACAAAATCTAGAAAATTGTATATAAATATTTGAAGCTTCAGCAACAAATTAATTTTGCAATGTACATGTGACTTTACATATCAACTTCTGTGATTCATAGAAGATGTTAACCAAGATGAATATTGTGAGCTCTAAACTACTGAACACAGTAGCCATAGATAAGTCATGTGTGGCTTCTTATGTCCCTTGTCATTGATGAGGATATCTCAATTTGTGGATGATTAAAGGTAATTTGTTTTTATTACTTAATTATCTATCATATTATCATAGCTTACAATTTTCTAGCTTACAGAGAATTGTGTTGTATTATGGCACTTAAAGATATTCTCAATACATTCTAACCACAATTTCTTGTCCTTCATTCCTTTCAACCTTCCTACTACTCCCAGCCATCCCCTCATCAATTCTTGTTTCCCTTCAGAATGAAAGAAAGAAAGAAAGAAAGAAAGAAAGAAAGAAAGAAAGAAAGAGAAGAAAAAAGAAAGAAAAAAGAAGAAAAAAGGAAAAAAGAAGAAAAAGGAAAGAAAAAAAAGAAAAAAAACCCAGGCATCCCAGGGATAGCCACTGAATATGTTACAAAAGGATACAATAAGACTATGCAAAACCCTTCATTATGAAGGCTGAGTGAGGCAAACCAATAAGAGTAAATAGGTCCCAAGAAGAAAAGAACAAGTTAGAGACATTGCACTCCTATTAGCTAAGAGTCCTACAAAACCCCCAAGCTAAATAAACCTAGCCTAGACAAATGCAGGCTCCATAGTTTTCCTTTTAGTCTCTGTGAGTACCTATGAGCCCTACTTACTGGAGGTCTGTGGGCCTTGTTTTCTGGGTGTCTTAGTCTCTTCTGGTTCGTACAAGTCTTCCTATCACTCTTCTCTGGTGTTCTCCCAGCTCCAAATGGTGGGAAATGAAGCAGATGTCAAATTTGGGTGCCCTCTTCACCTAATGTTTGGCTGTGAGTCTCTGCATCTTTTCCTGTCAGCTGCTGACAGAAGCCTCTCTGATGAGCATTAGGTTAGGCACCCATCTATGAATCCAGAAGAATATCATTAGAAATCTATTTTATTTTTTGTTTTTTTTTTTTTTAGTTTTTCGTGACAGGGTTTCTCTGTGTAGCCCTGGCTGTCCTGGAACTCACTCTGTAGACCAGGCTGGCCTCGAACTCAGAAATCCGCCTGCCTCTGCCTCCCAAGTGCTGGGATTAAAGGCGTGTGCCACCGCTGCATTTTTAATTATACCTTTTGTGCTATCCATCTTCTGGTTCTTGGGCATTTAGCAGTCTGGCATGTGCTTCAAATTAGTTCTGTCATTAGTTGGCCACTCCCACAAGTTTTGCTTCTGCATTTCCCCAGCACATCTTGTAGGTGAGATAGATGGTAGTACTAAGATTTTGTGGATGGATAAATTGATGTCCCAGACCAACGACTGGAAGCTTTGTCTGTTTACAGGCAATCATCTGACCAGCCTCTAAATTCTTTATTACTAGGAGTACTAGTAGAATCCTGGAAGTTTCTATTTCAGTAGCTTTCTAAGTTGCCACTTAAAATGTTCTTCAGTTTCAGTTATGTGTCCCCAAACTCTCCTATTCCTCCCCAGTCACCTGATCCCTTCTATTCCCAATCACCCACCCCAAGAAATACTCACAAAAGTCTATTCTATTTCTTCTTTCCAAGGAAATCCATGTGTCTCTTTTAGAGTCTTCCTTGTTACGTAGCCTTTCTGGATCTGTAGATTGTAGCATGATTGCCACTTACTTATCAATTAAAATTATCAATAGTTGAAACTCAAATGCCTGAGAAACACTTAAAGAAAAGTTCAATATCCTTAGCCAACATGGAGATGCAAATCAATACTGCTTTGAGATTCCACCTTAGACCTATCAGAATGGCTAAGATCAATAACACAGAGAGGCAAGGATGTGGAGCAAGGGAAACACTCCTCTATTGCTGGTGGAAGTGCAAACTTGTATGATAACTTATGGAAATCAATATGGCAGTTTCTCATGAAACTACCTCAGAACCCAGCCACATCACTCTTGACCATAAAACCAAAGACAACTGTGTGATACAAAAGAACTTTCTCATCTCTCTCTCTCTCTCTCTCTCTCTCTATCTATCTATCTATCTATCTATCTATCTCTCTATCTCTCTCTCTGTCTCTCTCTCTCTTTCTCTGTGTGTATGTGTGCACATACATATGTTGTTTTATATATATATACGTATATATATATATGTTACATATAAATGTGTTTGATATCATGAAATTTGCAGACAAATTAATAGAACTAGAGAATATCATTCCGAGTGAGATGAGTCAGGACCAGAAAGACAAATATGCGTTCACTCACTTATTATGACATTTTTTTCCTCCCCTCTTCATTCTCTTGCAGATGCCCAGACACAATACCATGCTTTCTGCTTTCATGTCAGATGTAATGTTTTGTCCTTTCTGTCTTCCTTCACAGCATAGCATGTTCTTTCTCCAACTTCCTTTTGTGGCTTACAGCCAGGCTCCACTCCTTAAGTACATACAATCATGTATACACTACAGTTAGGATCCTTCTATAAAAGAGAATGTGATTTTATTTTGTCTTGCTGACACTGGGTCTCTTCTGAAAATATAACCATATTTATTTAACTATAATCATATCTCTTCAGTATTGAATTTTAAAGTGATCTGGTGGGGAATGTACAATTTGAAATAGTTCTTTTGTGCTTTCTTTTTTAATTACAATCTTCTATATGTAATTCCCAAAATAGAAAAATTAATTTTAAGGGTCAAAGGAAGTTCTGGCAAAACATCATGGATAAATATGAAGATAATGGCCTTTCTTTCCAAATACTCAACACCATTTCAGCTAAAGAAATAATACATATTGCTCATTAATTTTTCATACATCTACAAAGATAGAAATGTTTTGTCTGTCTTCTTTTACTTTAGAAGATACAGTTACACATGAGATGCATAAAAAAGCAAGTCAATCACACATTCCAAACTTGACTTGAATTTAGCAACTGTGTTTTCTAATGAGAGACAGTAAGTGTTAACTTTGATGTGACAGTGGGGAGAAACTGGGAGGAGTAGAGGAAGAGGAAAGAAATCTATTCTCAATAAAAGGAAAAATAACAAAAACAAAAAGATAAAATAATTAATAATTACAATTTTCACTCATAATGATAATAGTACTTACTGTTTTCCTACTATCATTTTATCCCATTGTTCTAATGAAAGTTAAGATGTGCTAGTTTTGACTTATTGTCTTATATTTTATTAGATTACTGTCTCATAGAAGTCTAAATGCTTTCTTTTTTTTTTACATTTTTTTTATTGGATGTTTTATTTACATTTCCTATGTTGTCCCCTTACCCCATCCCCCACCCACCCCGGAACCCCCAATCCCCTCACCCCTCCTCCTTCTTCTCTGTGGATGTAACCTCTATCTACTCCCCCCCACTCCCACCTCCCCACCCTCAAAATTCCCACCCCCTGCGGCATCCAGCCTTCATGAGGTCAAGGTTCTCTTCTTCCACCTATGCCCAGCAGGGCCCTCCACTCTTACATATTCAGTTGAAGCCCTGGATCCCCCCCCCCCCAAGTGCTCCCAAGCTGGTTGTTTAGACCCTGGGAGCTGTGGTTGGTTGGTATTATTGTTCTCCTCATGGTGCCGCAAATCCTTTCAGCTCCTTCAGTCTTCACTCTAACTCCTCTAAATGCTTTCTAATGAGAGACTGAAACTGGGTGGATATGAATGCAAAGCTGCCAGGAAGAATGGAAGGTGGGGAAACCATACTTAGGGTACAATATGTGAGAAAAACGGTATGTTCAAAAGGAAAATGATATTCATCTTACTCATTTATCTTCAAGTTTAGTCAATCTACTTGTAGAAATTTCTAAGATATTTTTCCTCCATTTTTGGTTTTCTATAGTGAAATGTGACATTGATTTTACATTTTTCACGTTGATATATGTAATACTTCATGGACAGATATTGAGATATTTAATCACATTTGAAGCAAAAGATTGATTGAGCGATATGATTTGTATAATTTTGTGATCTTGCAAGTCCTTTAAGAAATCTAAATGTAAGTAGATCCCACATGCTGACTGGGTCCCAGACACCCTGTAAGGTTGTGTTTTTATATGTGTTTGTTTTAATTTTAATTCACTGTGTGACCAGCGAAGATGTTGTCTGTCCTTTCATACTAAGATCAATACTGCTTTCTGCTGCTGGTTTTGTCAATTGTTGTTAAATATGTCAGTTTTATATTAATTCTCCCTCTGCTGCTTTCTGGATCTGTATCCATCCCTCAATGTTTCTCTCTCCCTCTCCCTCTCCCTCTCCCTCTCTCTCTCTCTCTCTCTCTCTCTCTCTCAATGTTTACATAAACACACACACACACTGACAGAAGGGGGTGGAGGGAGAGAAAGAGAGAGAAATAGACAAAGACAGAGAGAAAAAGAGATTCATCTCAATCACTTGTTTCCTGTCCTTTTTATTGACACTCATGCTCTACTCTGAAGCACATCCCAACCCAATCTTCTTAAACAAAATTCACGGCACTTTACTCTTTTCAATTATTTACATATATTTTTTCAATTCAGCCTCAAATATATTTGGAATATATTCATTAGAATTAATTGAGGCTTCTACAGAGAGGATTAGAGAATAATATAAAAATAAAAGTTACCTGAAAAATTTACAGATTGATTTACTTAGAGTGCCTGAGCTTTGCTAGTTGCACAGTGCAATGATAAAATACTCAAGTGCATCAGTCCCTGGACTCAGCATCAGTCATGTAAAACAAATAATAATTCTTCACAATAACATCACCTTTGTTATATTTTAAGACTACTTTTAAATTTTGTATTTAGGAATTACACATATGTACAATTCATAAATTTTAATTAGTGTGTAGGATTTTCTCATTTTTATGTTAATACCTGTTTATTCTATTCAAAAACCCAGAAAATCTATTAAAGGTTATATATTTCTTCTCAAGATCATTACCACTAATGTAATATTTACTCTAGGAAAGAAATATATTTATTTCTACCAAAGACTCAAAAATTTAAAACTAATCTACTGATGAATTGAGCTATGACTTTATCATCAACAATGACCTAGTGAAAGGATTCAGCCACTTTCCAAGTAAGAAAAGTAATTAATGCATATTTTCTCTTCTCCCTGACCTTGATTTAAGCATGCCACTTTTTAGAGTGACTTTCCAAGCTTACAGGTAAATATAGTGAATCATATTTGTATATTTTGTTCAGTGTTTCCCTCAAATAATAGGTAGCAGAGATTGTAGTGAAACAATTGTGTCTTGTTTGTTCTTTATGCTATACAATATGAGCTTTAAATTAATGGCATTATGCATCTCTATCCTCAGAGGCTACAGTTGGAATAATTCTACATTTTCAATCAGTATATAGTATTTTGGTTCCTTAATGCTAAAATTTTTCTTACTTACTTAATGTAACAGAGGAAAATTTCTAAGTTTCTATGAACATTAGACATTTTAAGTTATCATTTGTCCTATGGCACAACTTCACATGTGAAAATGCTATAAAGGCTATTTCTGAGCATCTTATCTCCACTGCCACTATTGAACTATATAAAACATAGTATTTAAATTCCACAATCATATCAATGCACTTTATTAGTAACTAAATCAATACACAGTAGTAGCTTATTAATAAGAAAAATATTTTAGTTTTCAATCCAGTGAAAAATGACCAGCTTTTGCAATAGTGAAAAACAAGTAAATAAAAATAAATTGCACATGGAACCAATGCTTGATGATTTGAGAACAAAATTGCTGTTGATACTCTGAAAAAACAACAAAAAACAAATTTCTTTATAGATTATTAGGGTAAGAGTAAACAAGCATAAAAGAAGAAACAGAAGTTATATTAAATACACCATTCTAGTGGAGTAATCCATATCAGTCATAAGAAAGACATGAATTTCACAAGTTCTGGAATATTTATGTACAAAATACCATCAAAAGACAAAGAAAAGTCTTCCTATTTAATGAAAAAAATACTGAAATAATAATTTAAATAAGAAATTATATCCCAAATATTTTAGGAATGGCTGTTCCTAACAAGGTAATTAGAAGACAAAACTATGTAAGTGAATAAAGCTAAAGATGATATTTGCAAAACAGGGCAGAATTTATTCCGTGGGGTAAGAAATAGCAAGACTTTACTGTGATTATATAACTTCAATAACTAGTTCAGAATATCTAGAATGACAGCAGGAATGAGGATTGCACATTGATTCGATCAGACCTACTTTTATAAATAAAAATATGTAAGTAAGAAAGAGCTCACCACTGCAAGTACAAAGCCTACTAAAATGATGTCCTGAAATATTCTAAAGTTCTAAAGAAGCAAATGACTATTTCTAACCAATTGGCTAGAATGATGAAGAAGAAAACAAATGAAACAATCAGCTGTAATATCCATCAAAATATCTTTCCTATTACCCCTAGTCATTATAGCTTTAATGAATGTATTCAATGTTGCAAGCTAGCCATTACCTACAGAATCTAGGACAGAAGTCTCTCCAGTGATGACCTCTTTGTTGTTGCCTCTTTGTCTGAGGTGTTATTTAACACAATTTTTTTAAATTAATGAGGGTCGAGAAATCTCTCAATTAACTATAATGATGCTGTCAGTTTGGGAGTAAATTGGAAGCGTAATGTACAAAAGCAGAAAGTTATGAGATGGACGCTTGTTAGGACACACATGAAATGCTGACCCACTTTGAGAAGTGTCACGAATGCTTAACCATGTCTTGAAAACTTCAATTTCAGGTCATTTTTAGAGAGAAAGGCAATAAGTTGAAACATTTCCAAATAAGAAAGCGTGTGCATTTTACACCAGGTTAGTAGATTTCACAGCATGCGCAGTGATTAACAGCACGTAACATAATGATGTAAGTGTCATGGATGTGTTTACATTCTGAAATGTCAATATTCTGTATTGCTGGAGACTGAAGAGAAAATAGGATTACAGATGACATTTGGTTCTGGGTTCATCTTAGTTTTCAATTCGTTTTTTTTTTAAAAAACGTAACATCTAAAAAAATTTTTTTCAAAGAATTTTGGTTTAATCGACTTCAGTGGTTCACTTTATGGATATGTAAACTTATGCACGGGTACACGTAAGGCAGCTGTGGCTACAGAATAAGGTACTTCAGGGTCTCTTATACTCAATACTTCCAATGACTTAATCTCTCTCTCTCTCTCTCTCTCTCTCTCTCTCTCTCTCTCTCTCTCTCTTTCTCTCTCTCTCTCTCTCTCTCTCTCTCTCTCTCTCTCTCTCTCTCTCTCTGTATATAAGTGTTTTGCCTGCTGTATGTCTGTATTCTACGTAAGTGCCAAGTGCCTAGAGAGGCCATAAGAGGATGTCAAATCCTTTGCGATTATATAAGATTTTTAGAGGAATGTTATATAGGGTTTTGAGTGACTATGTGGGTCCTTAGAATTGACCTGGGTTCCTACTGAAGAAAATCCAGTGCCTTTTTTTGTATCGTTTTTGTTTTTCACTTTTTTGTGTGTTTTGGTTTATTTTGTTTGTTTTTGTTGTTCTTGTTGTTTAAAACAGGGTTTCTCTGTGTAGTTCTGGCTGTCCTGAACTTCACTCTGTAGACCAGGCTGGCCTTGAATTCAGAGATCAGATTACCTCTGCCTCTGGATTCCTCAAGTAAAAGATGCTTTGCTAAGGCAGTGGTCTTAAAAGCTCAGCCATCTCTCTGGCTCCAAACACTTTCAAATTACAGAGGGGAAACAGATATATTTTATCTGTGTCTTTTCTTTCCTATTCTATTTTGAAGTTTTGCAAAATACCATTCTTCACTAGTTTATGTATTTATACATACCCATCGTTTACCACTGAGTCAGCGTATACGGTCATCCATGTTATATAATGAGCAAAGAGAGTTCAGAGTTATAAGTTTGGTTCCAGTGGAGCTGTGAAGAAAGGCACTAGTCATTTAAACTTGTTTCACTGCAATTAGTTTGTAATGTCTCTTGTCTTTAGTTACACTGTTGTATATCACAATAACCAATCATGAAGCGACAGAGCTCATGTTTTAATATTAATATAATATAATAACTGAGCTCAGTTTTAATATTAATATAATATAATACTAGCACTAAGAATCCTCATGTGTTTGCTTCCTTCCAGTATTTCATTAAAGCACTTTTAGGAAAGGAGATATTACAACATAAGTCTCATTAATCCATCAGTTATTATAACTTTATTCTTGCCTGTACCTAACCTGTGCAAATAGTGAAATTTTTCTGATGGGTCAATCTTTAGGTTCCAGAAAGAGGCATCATTGAGTGATGCACGTAGTCATAGCAGTGGCAATTCTATTGCTAATGCTAATAAACCATGAATCTTACCCAATGCTTATCACTCTCAGTAGAGAAAAGTTTCAAATTAGAAGGTACATCATCTTGCCTTTGTCTTTACCACAAAGCTCAGCTTCTGGGGGAAGAATCACTATGACAACTGTAATCACACTACAGGGCAGACTTTCTCCGGTCGTTTAGAACAGTCTCACACTTTCCAAAAGTTCTGACATACATGGAACCAAGAAAATAGAAAATAAATTAGGTGTAGTAAGAACTGTCCGTGACGTAGCATCTTTTCTTAACCGGAAGAATTATTTTCATATGTTATAGTGAAAGGAACTGTAAAATGGTCTTGCAAAGCACAAAAATACTTGTGATACCATTTAAAAATCTGAAAATCTATGTCATTTCCAATAAAATTAGACTGAATAGTTTTATGTATCCAAACATATATTGGGTGATTTGTTGATATATATTTCCTCTGTTTGTAATTTCTTATGTAGTCGTTTCTTATTCAGTTTTTGTATACCCTTTTCCATCAGGAAAACAGCAAAATTTCCAATTATAACAAAATTAAACATATTGTGGTATTATACCATATTAATAAATTATAACCCCTTAGGAGAAAATATTCAAAATAAGGTAAAATATGATTGATATTTGTTGTAATATAAATATTTTCTCATAAAATCATATTTGAGAGTGACAAAATTATTGGAGATTTTCTATTATATAAATTTTCATTTAATGTAAAACTGATTTTTTTCTTCGTTTTTACACCTTAAGTGATTGTTATGATGCATTACATAGTTCACAGATTTCACACAGCCTCTGCTGAGGGATACTGTGTTCACATTTGGATCATTAACTGCTCTGGAAAGTTGAGCTTTTTGGCCGCCTTCAGAAGAGTTTATGAGTGTTTTATGATGTTTCCTGGTTATGCTGTATTTTTACAACTGTTACAAATAGACACAAATGTCATAAATTATTGCAAAAAGTTATCCTCGATCCCTCTGAGTTTAATAAGGAACAGTTACAGAAAAGGGAAGTTTGCAAGTGCCACTAAAGTTGGTTGATGGATTCCATATGTAGAACAGGTTTCAGATCATGAGTCAGATTGGTTAAACTTCTAATGCACTCTCTCTGTTTTTCTCCTATACTCTGACACTGTTTTAAATGTACTCTAGCTTCTGGATGAAATAACTATTTGTTACTGAATATGGCCGTTTGTCATAGCTTAAACATATAAAGTGCTTCTCTTTCCAGATACAATGAAAATGTATGTACACATTCTGCTCTAAATCAAACCATTTATATAAAATGTGCTTGAAAAATCCTTATAACTAAAAACTTTAAATCTATTAACAGTCTGAATGTCATAGTTAAGACACTGTGTAGCTGTATATATTGACCTAACATTTAGAGTTTTTAGCACACACATATTTTTTTATAGTTATAAAACCATTATCCACACAAAACATTTATATAGGGCTAAAATATATGCCCAGAATAGTGGTATTATTGATTGAAACAAGTCAAAGTTAGAATTTTAATGAATGATGAAAGTGTTTAACTATACTTAATGATAATTCTACATAATTCATTGATGCTAGTTATAATGAAAGCAACACAGTTACACAAAAAAAGCAGACTTAAAGAATACTACTGTAGCTAACAGAAAAAAAATTAAGTTTATCAAATTTAAATATTTAGCAATAGGGGCATACTATGAAAACAGTATTGCATGATTGTTTCACTACTTGGATTACATCATATAATATATTATATATCACAATTATGAATAGACTGCAACATAACTGGGGTATATTTTATATTCTATTGTGTATTCTGAGTCATTGGTTAAAATATTGCACAGTATATGGCCATACCTAGATGTTGGTTCAAAGAACTACATCTAGGAAAATATCTTTAGATATCTACAAATTTAGCAACATAGGCTCCTTTGAAATCTTAACAACAAATCTTATGTTTGAACTCACCCGGTGATTTACAAAGCAATGTCCATCCTTGTGCAAATACGAGAAAATAAATTAATAATAACTACCAGCTTCTCAGTATTCAAATATATCTATCCTATTTATTTATTTATTTATTACTTTATAAAACTTTTGTTAAGTAGTGAAGTCAGTAGTGAATTAACATTCTTTCTTTCAAAATTATTATGAACTACAAGGGAAAGAAGGATAAATAATGAAGCCTGGAGGAGAGGGAGGTGGAGGCTAGTCAGCACAAAACATGGGCTTAAAAAAAATGGGTATTAGCTGACTATGACTTAAAAGCAAATACTGCCTAGAAAGTCTTGGGAGAATTATCTCATAGCAATCTCCTTGACATTAATGCAGCTCACATCATTAGCCTAGGTTGTTAAATAATGTAACTGAGCCCTGACTACCATTAACACTTAATGAATGGAGGTCAAGATGTTAACTAAGGTGAAAGAATACAGCCCAAACCATTATGTTTGACTGCTAGGCCTGAGTATTAAGTAATAATCTATAACAGTCCTCACTCCTAAATATAGATCTTATCTAAAGACACATTTTCAATTATCGTTAAGCCAGGTTTAATAGTTCATTGTTTATGCATTGTTTTTATATTTGTTTTAAGTAAATATAATTATATAATTTCCTTCTTTTTACTCCCTTTGAATTCTCTTACCTCCACATTCTCTATCAAATAAATAGCCTTAGTTTTGGTTATTATTTTATATATACTTGGATATCTAATCAAATGAATATAAATATAACGTGATGAGTCTATTTGATGTTGCTTGTATGTACATTTGTGGGACAGAGTGCTTGGTTTTGGATAACCAAGTAGGTGTCTCATTGCTCATTAGCTCAATGTATCATGAAAGTATACCAATGTTATCTCTAAAATAATTTTTATTCAATATTACATATTAAATGTAACCGAGAAATTAAATTTCTCCTAAAAGAAACTAATATCAAAAAGCATTACACAGCTTAACTTGGAAATGTTGTTTATAACTTTAGCTTGTAACTAATCATTGAGTTATTTCACTGGAGCTACCCCAATTTGGTTTTTGAATTGAGTTAATAGCCTTGATTATCAATCATAAAAATTATTAAAAACATGTATTTACTTGATTTGATGAAATAAGGTAAAAGCAAGTTCCTAAAACAAAAACATCCTAATATAATACATAAATACTTTTGACATATTTTATCTGCTTTAGAACTTCTCTAAGGCTGTTTGCAGTCAGTGTCTCTTTTTTCTACTCAGCATTAATGACATTTCATACATTCTGTGTGATCCTTATTAACATACATAAATGAATATAACTCATGTACTCAAGTTTATATTTCCAAATGTTCTATAGTGATGAGAAAAGTATCTGAGTTTAGGAAAATTGGAGATTTTTAAAGAATGCATATGGAACAGACACACCACTCTGAAGTGATGCTATTCTATAATTTTTGCAAAAAAAAAAAAAGAAAAACCCAACAAGACACCTAAAGGTAGATCTAGGCATGCCTTCTTTTTCTGCATCATAACTGTGTTCTTGTTCTTTTCCATTTTACCATTATCAAACTATTGTATATTTGATGCTTGCCTATGGCAATGCAGTGGCCCCAACTTGTTTAAGATGGAGCAACATCAGGACTACATTAAGGAAGGAATGTTTTATTTAAAGCCTCTGTTGGTAACACACTACCATATTTCCCCTTACAATTTGCTCACTCTAATTGTTAAAACATTTCCTGCTTTTTCAGAGCCATAGAGACCACAAAAATGTCCAGAAGATGCTCAACCAGGTTTACATGGAAAGGACAAGCTTGTTTTCCATCAGTCTTTTAAAAGTGTTTGAGCCATGTCTTCTATTACTTCTTTCTTTCTTTTTAATCACTATTCATTATTTAGAACTAACCTCCTTAATGATACATGGTTTTAATTGAGTAATTAGTGGGTCACTCATGTTCATAAAGTTTAGAGTGAAATTTAGTGACAAAGAACACAGACAAATGAACCCACGATTGAATATACATGAAGAAAT
This sequence comes from Grammomys surdaster, assembly GCF_004785775.1. Taxonomy (NCBI): domain Eukaryota; kingdom Metazoa; phylum Chordata; class Mammalia; order Rodentia; family Muridae; genus Grammomys; species Grammomys surdaster. The sequence continues at coordinate 4,579,002 of NW_021604720.1, read as the reverse complement.
GTAGTCTGCAAAACTGATTGCAGTGTGAACTTGTGATTGTTGGACTACTTCCATTAATTTATAGTTCTATTTTAAAGACCTAAAAATGCTACCTCACTTTTAGAAATTTGGGGATATTTGTTATAGTTTAATTTTCAAAGTGAATTAGAAACTAGTAGAAGTTCTTTTTAATCAGCTTATTTAGAAACAAATAGCATTCTCAATTATTTGATAAAACTTTTTAAAGTACCTAAATGACATTATAAATATTAACAGAATCCAGTTGTATTTCAGGCAAAATATTCTACTTCCTGGAAACAATTACATGTGTTAAGATTTAACTAAATTATCCTACTGCCCCATGTTCTCCGTTTGTTCTGTGTATCTCCTTTCTCTCAAAGCTTCCAAACTGATAAAAGATAAATAAAAAGAAATTAACACCCATATGTGTCAAACATATTTTAATCAAGGCAAGACCAAGTTCTTATTTCTAAATTCAATGTATTTTTCCAGACAATTAATATCCATTCTATATAAAATACTTCTTAAGGTTTTCAATTGGATATAAAATCTCAGCTAAGCTAAAGGGATCCTAAAACTTCCATTACCAAGACAACAGTGAACAACAGCTTCTATACAATTTTTATACTTATTAAGTCCATACCAGATGAGGTAGGACTACCCCCAAGTAATTACGTTGGTTTTATTATCTCGGATGCTGGTGATCTGACACACCATATTACTTATAACTGACTTTGCAGACACGATTGGCTCTTTTTCTAGCTCTGTTTCCCCTGGAGTGGTTCAGAACAGTCTGTTATTGGTACTGATGGATCCTGAGAGGGAAGCAAGGTGGACCAGGACCAGAGGCGACTTCAGGTGGCTGTGAGCACAAAGAGAACAGAATCTCAGGAAACATCTCCAGTGAGACAGCTCATTTAATGGGGGAAACAAAGACTTCTTAAACCTTTTCGGAGCAACTTTCTGGGTGAGTACATATCATTGGCTGGGATAGAGTGCTGGAAATGCCTCATTTGTTTAAGAAGGAATTAAAGGTGCTTCCAGACATAATCTTACAAGAGGAGAGGAAGTTTAACCTGGATACCAGTCTATATGACTTCCTAGGATGGGGGCTTGGCAACACACAGGCCCAGGGCAGGAGAGTATTGACCCTACTCATGCAGATATCAGTGTTAGGTTTTCAGGGTTTGGACATGTTTCTAGCCCCCCATTGCTTCCTACCAGCTCTGCAGGTTCTATAGCTTCACAGCCACACAACTACCACTCAGAATTTCCCAAGAGAAGCTAAAGAGATGGCTTAGTATTTAAGAGAAATAGCTGCTCTTGCAAAAACCTAGGTTCAGTACCCAGAACTCATATAGCAGCTCAAAATCCTATGTATGTCTAGCTCTAGAGGAACAGGCAAGGAAACACAGAAATACACACACACACACACACACACACACA
>NW_021604720.1:4571123-4577156 GCF_004785775.1 Grammomys surdaster | reverse complement strand
ACACACACACACGCACACACACACACACACATATATATATATATATGGATACACACATGCACACACACACATATATATACATATAATAAAAATAAAAATTTCAAAGAGTTTATTGAATATTTAACCATATTTTATATATTTTGTATATAGAAATTTTCATTCTTTTTTTTAAAGACAACATTTATCATTTATCTTTTACATGGCTGTCCAGTGTCATCCAATGTACCCAACATGATTAATCTTGTAGTTCCCCTTTTCTCCATTTAAAAACTGAATATCTCAATTTCTCATTGTTTATGTACTTATCATCACAAATTTTCACATCCTAATAGTTTAAGGAACATAGTTAAAAATCAACAAAGTATTGATAATCTCTCTTTGTCTCAGTCTCCATTTCACCCTCCTCTCTCTTATTCTCTCTGTATCTCTGCCTCTGACTGTCTTTGTTTGTCTCTGTTGCCATGCTCCCAGTTTTGGGTTTTTCACAAGTTGTCCCTGGTGTCAGAATATTTAATCTCCCTTTATGTCCTACTTGCTCTAGTTTCTCTGTGCAAGAAGAAAATTGTTTTGTGAAGCATTCCAAACATACAGTCTCTATCATTGCAAGAAGGATGAGCTCTGTGGTCCTATTCATGTTTGACATTCTATAAAGGGCTGAGAAAATACTTTCTGAAGGAAGATCAGCAAGATAAAAAGATAAGCCTTCAGGAATCTCTTTCAATTTTTTTATCAGTATTTCTAAGGTGCTTTATCTCAATAACATGAACAAAAGAAAAGTGCGTAATGTTGTTCTGAGAGAAAACCTGCACATAAATCACCATAGTCAATTGTACTGTCTTCAGTTGAGTTCATTATGCTCCAATGAATTTCAGCATGGTAGAACAGAAAGCCTGTATCTTTTCCTACCAGATCTCACTTTGCAGATTTCCGATTGTAGTACAAGAACTTTGACACTCTCAACTGAAGGGCAGTAGGGCTAACCACATGGGGGTCCAGCTGAAAGATGTTCGATATGTAAGTCTTGTTTCATTTCTAATTTCCATCAGGAAAAGAGACTGTCAAGCACTCTAAAATGCTCAATTAGAAGCAGAAGAAAGAGAAAATGCTTATAGTTTTTCATAATCCCTCATAAATGGGAAGGGAAACATACTTGAGTCCCTTGTAATCAATGAAAAGACTGTTCTTTCAATGACTCTGTTGTGAATCTTAGCCCTGAAGGACTACAGCCAATACTGAAGTGGCTACTGCTATTTTAGTCATAAAATACCTATGAGAACTCCAGATGTTGCCTATGAGGCCAGTTGTTAATGGGGCAAGTGAGGATTCATTCCACACCCATTCTGTACTTTGGTCCTGAAATGTGAACTAGTCTGTTGTCTGTATCCCACCCACATGCCAGCGTGCACCTGCAAAAGTCTTCAATTTGGGAACTTTTAAATCACAAACAGACACCATGATTCAGCCTTTTATATTAAAAATTCCATAGCAGGGAAAAACTCTAAAAACTTGGAGCTCTAATTCCTTAATGAATTATATTCCTGGAGAGGGCTATATGGCAGACATGACTGGATTTCCTGTCCGCAATACTGGAGAGAGCACTTTGGAACGTGGAGCAATTCCATTTCATGGATAGTGTTTCAGTCACAATGGAGGGTAAGGCAAAAAGTTATCAAGATTTGTTTTAATTGAGGAAATAGGGAATTCTAAACTATTAATAAAATATTGTTGACATTTAAAGTCAGGACAAAATGTGTTTGGCTTTTTACAAGTGAACTATTGCCTTCAGAGATAGAATCCCCATATGTAAGCAGGCACTGATTCAAGCATGGTTTTTACACATTTTCTGCAAGACTTTCCTTCTTATCTGTGGAAACATGAAACTCTGTGCACCCCTGTCTAACCATCCGGTTTCCTTTCAGATTCTCAGTGAACAAGGAACTAAAAGCTGAATTTGTCTACAGTCACAGCTCTCTGATTCTATTCACCTGGAGTCATAATTTTTTTAAATGTCTTTTGGGAAAGAGGGAGTTCCTCTGAAACGTGGGCAAATTTTACCTCACACTTCTCATGAGCCCCATTTAGGGTCCATGTAGAAAAAAATCTCAAATGTAAATTTTTTTTTTTTACCAGTTTTAGGTTTCCTTTGAAAAAAAGAGACACATGTGTGATGTTCCCAATCTCGTATTAGTAATAATTTAGAAGACAGAAATGGCATCCTTTTGGAGAGACAGAACTATTCTGTGAAGCCCACATGAGATGACTCTATTCCCTTGCCCGGTGATATCTCTGAGAATAAGGCCAGATGAGGATTTTGTTAGAAGATGAACGTGCATGTGAGTAATTAGACTTTAATCATGTGACCATCACTTCCATCCATGTAAGCCTCAAGTTTCACTTCACCTCTACACAAAACCAGTGTCCATTCTTCTAACTTCTTTAATCCTACACTGGATCCAGAGTGTCATGCCTCTGAGATCATGGATGAGCAGGCATGAGGGTTGGGACCTGCCATTGGGCTTTACTGTGGAGAGCCCCAATTCCAAGCACAACTTAGAAAATGGACAAGAATAACTGATGCCTAGCAAGCGTTACCATCGACTCTCCATTAGACGTCTGCTTCCCACCTACTTCTCCCACAAACTTGCATTGGTGATAGGTGGACTATGAAAGGAGAGCTTTGAAAAGGCACACTTTGTTTAACCCTTCGGGTAGAAATTAACAATTCTAGGAGTCCATGCTACTCTCACAGAGGGATTGGGTCCCAGTATCCATGGTGGCTCACATTCCATGTAACTCCTCTTCCAGTTCCCTCTTATAACCTCCATGATCTCATGCTCACACATGCTGCCAGGTATACACATCAAATAACTAAATACTTTAAAGAAAAAATGAGGGATGGAGAGACGGTTCAGTGATTAAGAGCACTGACTGCTCTTAAATAGGATCTGGGGTTCAGTTTCCAGCACTCAGCAGGCAGTGCCTAATTATCTGTTGCTCCCGTTTCAGGGAAACTAATACCCTCACACCAATGAACAAAAAATAAAAGAAAATAAGTAATTAAAATATTGGAATTTCTAAGATACAGGTAATATCTTTTCAGTTGATCTGGTTTGTAGCCATGACATATTTTACAAATGTAAATTAATCATGTGTGATATTATGTGACAGCTATATTACAAACTATTTTTAAATGTATACATTTATGTTCTCTTTCCAGCTATAGTTAACTAGCTGAATCTAGCAGTAATAAACAAGTAAATAAAATTCTAGGCATGGCTATATGATTCAGGAAGGTAAGACGTTTGCTAATAATACTGATGATGTGAGTTCAATCCCCAGTACCCACATGATGAGAGGAGACAACCTGGTCCCTCACATTGCCTTCTGACCTCGACATTCATACTATGTTGGAAGATGCAAGCCCACCATACACAAATAGGTAACTCCTTTAAGGATAAATCTTGTGAGAAAACTAGCACCAAGAAATCATGGATATTGGTGAGTTTGCAGGCCTCATGGAAACCTAAGTTTGCAGGGTAAGAAATGAATCAGAGAGTGAGTCAGATGTGACAAGCAGTCTGTGGAAATTAAAAATCTGACACAGCTGTACTCAATACATAAAATTTGGTGCTTGGAAAAGCTGAATCTCATTCTTTTAGGGACTTGCAATGTAAGATTCCATACCCAGGAGCAAGAAGAGAAAGAAACGACTAATAGCTCCCACCTGCACTGTAACGCTTACATCCTTAAGGAAGAAAGGACCTGGATTACTCGATACAACATTAATGAACTAGATCCTTCAAACAATACAGAATGCATCAGGACCCAAGCAAAAAAAAAAAAAAAAATCTGTTTCAGTAATAGAGCAAAGAAAGAAAAGAAAATGTGGCCTTCACAAAAGCAAAGAATTTGGATTAAAGCAAATAAACAATGGGACCTATACTTATTCTCTTAATAAAATTCTTTGTCCATCACAAGTAAGCACTGATTATGGAAATTCCATGCTCTACTCGCTAGAAATACTGCCCAGATAAGAATCAGAAGCAATTCAGCTATATATTTCCTGGAAATTGAAGTCACAGAGTTTTCTGAAACAAGAAAAAATGAACATTTTTAATGCCCATACACCTTAAAAGTTCTGTTTGCTACATATCAGGAAATGTTACTGAGAAGCTATAAGTAATGACTTCTTCAAGAGAAGAAAGACAGAGTAAAGAAAACAACCAACCAATCAAAACCAAGTGTGTTATGTCAATGTAGGGAATATCTGATCCCTTTCAGTTAAGCACTAAAGTTAACTAGAACTCGTAACTTTTACTTAATTAAAGGTTTGTATTTCCAAAATCCCTCCCATTAAAATAAAAGAAGATATACCATGAGGCCACAAAAGACACTGCTTTGTTAGAAAGAAGTCTACTTTTCTTTCAGAAGAGAAGAATCTAAATTTTAATTTCCACCATTCATCTCATGTCACTATCAATTGTCCATAATCACAGAAGGCCTGACACTCTGTTCAGACTCCCTTGGGAAACACACACAAATACACACACACACACACACACACACACACACACACAGAGAGAGACACACAGAGGGAGAGAGAGAGAGAGAGAGAGAGAGAGAGAGAGAGAGAGAGAGAGATGAGAAAGAGACACGTACACACACAGACAGAGAGACAGAGAAACAGACAGACACACAGACACACAAACACAGAGTCTTTAAAACTAGGAGAACTACTTGTTTAATATTTAGATAACATAAAAAAGCACCTTGTTAGAAATATAAGACGAAATCAAACATTGTTAGGGAATAAAAGAAAGAAAAGATGTTAAAATGTGTGTCTATTTTGGACAAAAATAGTTACAAACCTTGGACCTGTCTGACCATGTAGGAAAGGTAGAAGGCCACTTTGAAAGACCCAAAGTGCATTGTGGAAGGGACTGTTGAAAGTAATTTAGCATACCTTGGTGAGTAGACCCTTGCAGAGGATTTGAGGCTATGACGATTAGTTTGAAGCATGCTTTCAGTGCCACAGTATACTGAAACTCCTGCCGCTTTGCCTCATATTTGGTGAGAAGAACTTTCAAACCTCGTTTCTGCTTCTTTCTTTTTAGTTTCACACCTAAGTGAACTGAGAAAATGTCCTCTGCTTCCTTCTGTGGTGTCAGGAAGAAATTCAAACTACACACTCCCCTTTCCAAAAGCATCTGCTCCACTTATTGTCTTGTGTAGACACAGGGTGAAGGGGGAAAAAGGTTGGTCATTTTGTTTTGTTTTCCCAAAATGGCAACATTTTATCAAGAAAAACATGGTATGTGTAAAACTTTCTATTAATACTTTAGTGTGTGTGGGGGTGGGGGTGGTGGTAACAATGTGCTGTTTGTACATGTGCCAACCTTGGAATGGACACAACAGCTTTTGTAATGTTTAATTGGGTAAAGAAATTATTTTATACACATACTTTTCTAGGTCATATTCTTTACAAAACAGGATTAAGAAGGAGGGGAAGTATTGGAGTTTACTGTAATAACATAAGCCATTTTCCCCATTCTATCAAAATCATATAGAAAGTAGATTAGATTAGTATAGATTATCTAAGCTATAATCAAGGGAAGAAAGAGTTTGTTCAGGGTAGTGCTTTAATTTTGGTTTGGGCAACTTCTTCAGGACTCTGTACAAAGATCCTTCCTTATATTAGAGAACTATCCAGAAAAAAAGGTAGAAATGTTAGGCATAGTTGCTGACAGTGTGCTTATTAACTAAGAAAGAAGAAACAAGGAGAAATTGTTTCAGGATGATGAGTGCATAGGTTACATGAGAGGAAAGAAAAAAGGAAGAAGAAAGAGAGAGGGGGATGGAGGGAGGGAGGGAGGGAGGGAGGTAGGGAGGGAGGGAGGGAGGGAAGTGAGGAAGGGAGGGAGAAAAGAAGGAACGAAGGAAGGAAGAAAGGAAGGAAGGAAGAAAAAAAGAAAGATAGAAAGGAAGGAAGGAAGGAAGGAAGGAAGGAAGGAAGGAAGGAAGGAAGGAAGGAAG
>NW_021604720.1:4538528-4571113 GCF_004785775.1 Grammomys surdaster | reverse complement strand
AAGGAAGGAAGGAAGGAAGGAAGGAAGGAAGGAAGGAAGGAAGGAAGAAGAAAGAAACCTGTCTTTAAGGCTTGGGAAATGAGATTGTACAGAGATATAATTGCTATTTATGGCACTATAAAGAAAGTGGGAAAATTGGCTTCAGTTAGAAGAAATGATATACCATGAAGAAGCTATTCTGTGTCTTTACCCAAAGTATTTTAAACATCATTAGCAAGAGTAGGATTCTTTGAAAAGATTGTTTCTTACAGTTTAGAACTAAGGTACAATTGCTCAAAAACATATTTGTGGTATGAACTAACCCTAATATGACATCTAGTGAGACACCTGTAATTTTCAGTCCTAAGATTTTCATTCCTTTCTTTTTTTTATAATATTAACAGCATGTATAAGAGTTTCCATATTTTTTTCCTTTGTGTAAACTCATAACTGCTGAAACATTTTTATGAGGGCTATTGTGTTATCTTTGACATTTTATGACAATATATGATCCATCTTACTGTTGGCATCTGTTGATATGTTTGTTTATGATATCGTGATTTTCTTGGCATTGTGAAGCCTTCACAATTACATTCTTAAAAAGCTTGATGTTTTTTAGCCCCTTTCTTCCATGGAACCTGTGGTTTGTTGCAAAACTCTCCCTGAGGAGTAGTAACAAGCTAGGCAGGTGCAGAACTTTGCTTGTACTTGGATACACATGTACCCTAGGAGGTATGTGGTAGTGACTCACTCTGCTTTCCTGCAAACAGGTATGGTGAAAGTTGACCTTCTTCTCAGCCCTGCTGACACTTTCTCAGAAAAGTGAGCACTAATTTGCACCTCCTTATTCTACCAGGGGTGGGTTAGAATCTCAACTTGACACCTTGTCTCCTATCACCAGCCAGAGAGCAAGATGTGGGTCTCAGGCTCTGTTGGTGTTGGATCTGAGTGAACATTTGACACATTCGTGGGTCTCATTGGTACAGAAGGAGAGAAACAGAGCAGAGTTGCAACTGTGTTCACCTTGAAAGACCTCATTCACTTTATTGATATTGGCTTGTGGTAGAAACCCAGATCCCTACAAAGCCAAGGTAATAATAAAAGACAAAGAGAAAGAGGAAAGAGTTCTTGCCCTCTCCGTGGAACCTAATTTGGCTTTAATCAAGTGTCTGAGAGTCAGTTTCCCATTACTTGCATGACTGATTTTGATCATGGTTTTAAAATAAGGAGCACTGTGTGACAATAATATTAGACACTATTTACATTTCTATTTTATACTATTTTTCACATACTTGTATAATTTACATAATAGCAATAATAGTATAGATTTGTCCTTCTTTTCATATTTATAACCATATTTCCATGTATATAGTCTTCATGACTTTTATCCCATTATACAGAATACTCTATTATGTACATAGTATACCATAGTACATTTATATTTTTAAACATTATTATGGCATTTATTGAAAAACTCTTGCATGATAATGTCACCTAATAGCTATATAGCCAAGTATCTATCATATCGCCTAAATAATGTTAGTTTTATTTACTTTAAAAATATATGAATGTTTGCCTGTATGTATGCTAGAACAACATCAGTGAACACTGCTTAAAGAAGCCAAAATATTATCAGATACTGTAGGACTATACTTACATATCATTTTGAGCAGTCACTGACTCCTAGAAAGGAAGCCTGAATCCTTTGCAAGAACAGTAAGTGCTCCTTCCTGCTGACTCATTTCTCCATCTTTAATTTTATTTCATAAAAATGAATACATTCGTTCCTGAGACTAGTGTAACATATAACAGAAGACAGAACAGCTTTCAACACTATATGTGGACAATTGTATAGCTTCATATTGTGGAAGTACTAACAGAGCAGATAGGCATAGAAATGTCTTAGTGGATAAGGTACTCATTACTCTTCTAAAGGCCCAGAGTTCAGTTCAGCACCTACTTGAGCTGGCTCACAACCTACTATTTATTCCAGTGCTAAAAGATCCAATATTCTCTCTTAGCTACTGCAGAGATGAGAACACATATAGCAACAGGCACGCACGCACGCACACACACACCACACTCGCACACACACGCACAGAGAATTATGAATGTGTCTCACTGGATTATCATCCCAGCTGCTGCTATGGCTTTTTTATTTTTCACAGGCTAATGGGTAAGATTCACTTACTTGCCTTTTCTAACTCTTACAGGCTAAGACACTCTTTAGATCATAGTGACCTTCAAAGACAGTAATAAATGTTACCTCCTGGATGTGTGCTGTCTGATTATCATGGAGTCATTAACGTTAACAGAGAGGACATTTCTCAGAAGAATGTGAAAATATGTACATTATTACAGAAACAAACCTTATGTCCTCAGTAGCCATTGACACTTGTGGAGGGTCACACCAGGGAACTGTCCAGATGCTGGAACTATGTCACTGTCTTCCCACCAGAGCCACACCAGGCTCAGCAGATGACTTAAAAATCACATTTTGTCACTCTTATAGAGACTGTTTTCCCCACCCCCTATGTAAAACAGTGTGCTCATATTATGTGTATTGAAGTAATATTCCAACTACAAAGTCTTCTGATTATTCAACTTTACTTTTTTTGTTGTGTAACCAAATGCATTCACACATACTATGGATGAGTTGTGTGTCATGTTCAAAGACTATGATTTAATATGGGCCATCTTTAAGGGGCCTGTCAGCATTTTATTTTTTCAATTTTGTTTATGCCTCATCATTGTTGACAAGGAATACACTGAATTTTATAAATGCACTACAGACAAAGTCGTGATTTTACCACCATTTACAAAGAGCAGGCTATAAAATTATGATTGATTCGGAATAAATGTGTCTTTTAAGGTACAGAGTAGATGTTAAATTATCCTTAAATTATAGAGAGATTAGAGACATTAAAATTGTAAATCATGTACTTTTTGGATATTCCTAAATTAGAAGTTTTCCAGGATCTAAGCATCAATTTCAATAACTTTTCTCTCATTTCCTAGGATAAAATATGTAGAATTTCTTTTAAAGTTTAGAATGAAAAAGATAAACATTGAGTTTTAGAAGAAATTAAGGCTGGTGATGCATGCTTTTGATTTCAGTGCTGAGAATGCAAAGGCAGGATGTTCAAGACTTCTAAGTCATCTGTGAGCCTGGCATGGCCCTGGTGGAAACAGAGTGACATGGTTCCTGCACCTGGACTGTACCCTGGTGTGACGCTCCACAAGTGTCGATGGCTGCTGAGAGCATAAGGCTTGTTTCTCTAATAATGTACATATTTTCACATTCTTCTGAGGAATGTCCTCTCTGTTATTGTTAATGACTCCATGGTAATCAGACAGCACACATCTGGGAGGTAAGGTGTGGCTAATGTCTCAGCAAAATGATAAACACTGAGACTTTCGGGACAGCCCTTGAGACTATGGGAAGGAGCTCTAAATAAGAGTTCAGAATATTTATTATTTCTAAACTATACAAAATATAAGAATGCAATATGAAATATGAGATGCTTCGTGAATCTAAAGGAACAAAGAAGCACTATGAGCCAGCTTGTCAGAAAAATACAAAGGCAAGCAGATTCCTGAGTTCAAGTTTAGCCTAGGACATAGGAAGGTTAGTCCCAGGTATGGTAGAAATGGTAATTTCAGGTCAGAGTCCCATCGAACTGGTTTATCATCTCTACTTAACAACAGCAGACAGAACTCTGAATTATTTTGCAATGTTAAGAAAGAATGTATGCTTGCTGTCTCCTAAGAATCAAAGGGCTGGGGTCGTGGGATGCTGAGTCATAAGCTAATCCAAAGGAAACCTGGAGTAAATGACTGGATTGATATGTAAAATAAAAGACTGGACCTGTGTTCTGCAGGAGATGACCTATTCAGAGAATATTTTAGGATAAAAAGAGAAAACTGTTTGGAAAAGATACACAGAGACAGACACACAGAGAAATAGACAGACACATACACACACACACAGACACACACTCATGCACATACACACAAGCAAGCAGGACATGGACAGAGATACCTCTCAGAATAGTAAGTTGAACATGGAAAGATCTCTTAGAATAGCAAGCAAACAGAATATAAACAGAGAAATCTCTAGACAGAAAGCGGAACATAGAGAGAAGCAGACTGGAAAAGCTGTATCAAGCAGAACACAGCTTGTCAGTTCAAGTTCACGAATTTACTTTGAGTCTCTGTTTGCCGTCGCTCCCAGGCACCCCTTTTCTCAGGACCTGTCTCCATGCTGAGGCTGGTCCTTGGTAGTCATCCTGGACTATGGAGCGATACCATATTTCATAATCTCGACAAAACAAGCAAACAGAACTGTTCTTTGGAAGGACTTTTCAATCTTATGATGGTGATTATACTAAAGTCCAGATTTTGGTCATGTTACTATCAATACCACCACAGCTATAACACAAGTCAACATTGAAATGTTTGTTTGTTTTACAATCCTAGGTTTGAGTTTTGACTATTTAACTGCTTTGTCCTGCATGGATTTTAAACTATAAAATACTAGTGGTACAATATGTAAAATTTCAGCCACAATAATATCCAGCCTTCTATTATTATGAGTAAATGTTATGAGCATGTCAAGCCTATTGCTGGGTACCCATTTAGTAGTCAGAAAGGGTAATTGTTTATATTCGTGTTGAGAAGCTAAATATTCTTTCTGAATGACAAAGATGTGAAAGAGGAGTCAAAAAAAAAACTGGATTAGTTAGTTTTAAAGAATCTGTCCAAAGGACAAAGAGAGTCCCTTGGGCATCAAAAACTGAACTAGAAACTGGACTTCAGAACTTCTAGAACAGAGACATGTTTATTCATTATCATTTTCCTTTTCTTTTTGTAAATGCAAATAATCCTGAGAATGATGCATATATTAACTACTTCATAGGACTGTCTCCAATTACGTGCTATTGAATAACTATGGTACAAAATAGCAGATTATATGCCTGTCTTCAGCTTGTTTCCTGAATATGTTTGCACATATTATCATATATGAACTTTCTATTACAACAGTTATGTTATCTTTGATTATTTAGGAGGAGAAACAACAAAGTACTCTATCTCAGAGAGTGATGGGTTGGACGTGATTTGGATACAAACTTGCATATTCTGAATATCAGAAGAGTTTATTCACTAAGAAAAGGGGAAACAAAGGATGGGTATTAGTCGCTGAATGGAAGGCTGTTTTAAGAGCAAATATTTGACATTTGAGAGGCTATGTAAGAAAAAAGGCATACAGCCAAGTGTAGGACCCGAAAGGGTTGCCATGCCCTGGCTAAAACTTTCCATGTGCTGCTGTCTGCCAAGTAACATTCTGCTGTTTTCTAACATCAAAACATCCTGATGTAGGTAGGCATGGTGCCTCAGGCAGGGAATTTACACTTGACAGCCCATTGCCCCCTAGTTTAGTTCCAGTTTGTGTTTTTCCTTCCCTGGCTTGGTGTATATATTGAACCTGCTCAGTAAAAGCTTTGGCATTCTCTCATAATGAATGACCAGAGTCTGTGTCTTCCTTTAATTTCCCCAGGCTTACGCCCGAGCTCAGCACCTTGGCAGTGCTAGCTCTGTTGGTCAAGGAGATAGAAGAATATAAGGAAAAAAAACAGAAGATAGAAAGATTTTTAGTATTAAATGACAATCCAACTAAGAGTTCTTTCAGATACAGTGAGCTCAGCCCCATTTGATAGCAGATACTTAGTAACTCTTCTCTTTGCTAAGATGATCCTCTACCTACCTACCCAGAAATTCTCTGAAGTCACAGCATGGAAAGCTCAATTTGGAACATCCTCAGTGCTATATATACAGAGCTCAGAAGCTCAGTGGAGTCCTTGAGCAAAAAAAAAAAAAAAGTCTGAGATACAGTTCTTAGAGTTCCTTCAAGGCTCATGAGCGAATAGAAAGGTCTTATTTTTGAAATATTTTCTTTTCATTCTTGTTTAAAGAGATCAGTACTCAATACTCTTTTGTAGTGAGGTATCGTCTAATCTGTAATGTGAAATTATTCATGTGTTGAAAAATAACAAAAGCTAAGACTAAATAGCAAAGACATGTGTCAAAAAGAGAGTAAATTAGGGAGAGTCCTAGTTTACTTAGTCCAACTATAATTGAGAGATTTATTGATCTAAAGACACTTTATAGCTTTTTTGGATGGAATGACTTTTTGTAGCTGAGATGTAACAACTTTCTGAATCATGGAGTCATCTATTCACCCACAGTGGGATCCACACCCAGGACAGATTAGAATGTAAAATTCTACATTCTTCCATTACTTCCATTAGATCAGAGTTAAATAGTTTTGAAAGTAAAAGTAATTATATCGCATTTAAACATAATAGATACTTCCAAAATCAAAATCACATATGTTCATATCTTGGTATACAAAAACAGATGGACATATGAGGAAAAGCAATACATATTTACCCCCAAGAGAAAAGCCAATGGTGTGAGAGCGTTAGCATGCTGCACACTAGTCCTAAAGAGAAAGGGCTTCCTGTAAACTCTACTTAGTATTAAAAAAAACAAACACACTAACTACTTATTAATAATCTAATAAATATTTAAGGTACTTATTATTATTGGGGTTGAAGGAATAGAAAGTTCATTATTTAAACTTCTTGCTTAGTTCATGTATTTTTATTTATAGTTTATTAAATGAGAATATGAAGACTAATAGAGTTACTCAGTGAGTAGAGGTAGCTCATTCTATCTTGAGTGGCGTCTACCTTGTTCTCTATGCAAAGTATCTGTAAAACTGTCACAAGAAAAATGGCTTCTGAACTCTTCAAATTGGCCATCCGGAAACTGTACTGCCATGAACTCAATTCCTGCCCTCAACTGATTCCCAAATAATTGAGTAAACTGAGCAGAACTCAATTGCTCTCAACTGAACTGACTACATTCAACTTAGAGAGAGCTCTGCATGCCTGCTACCTGAGTGCTGGGATTAAAGGTGTGTAACAGCATGTCTGGACTTGAAATTTTCATTAACTGAAACTTATTCTATACAAGGCTGACCTTGAACTTAAAGATCTACTTGCCTCTGTCTTCTGGAATTAAAGGCATGTCTCTATTCCAGCTGGATCATACAGACCTAGAAGGTCTTTGGAAGTGATCCCTTGCCAGAACAACCATGATGGATTAAAATTCCTCTCTCTCCCTCTTCCTCTCCCTCTCCCCCTCCCCTTCCCCTCCCCCTCCCCATCTCCCCCTCCCCCCCCTCTCTCTCTCTGGAGAATAAAATTCTTCAATGAAATCCACACTATATCAATGAGACACACAGTATTTCCTAGTGCTGTCGTACTTTCAGAGTAACAGATTTGTAGGGTTTCTCTTTAGGATTCTTGAATTACCAATCAACAAAGTACATTTTTCTTTGTTCTTGAGAGCTGTTTGATGTATCCATATCCCTTTCTCATCTTTCATTTTATATTTTATCCATTATTCTACTAGGTTAAATTTTATAGTTTCTATTTCTCAGTGTTAGTAAACGTTTTATTAATACCATACATTTCCCAATATTATCAACTTATAAGGGCAGAGAAGTTGTTTAGATTCACAGTTCTAAGGATTCACTATTGGACATTTTTTTGGTGCTGTAGTGGCACAGTACATCAAGACTGGATGGTGTGACAGAAGAATCCTATTCAGACTCCAGAGAGGCAAAACATAGAGAAAAACAAAGAAAAAATAAATCACTCACAAGCTCCTAACATAAACGGACCTGCAATTATTTCAAACTTCCTAGTTGGTGTTAGTTTTACAGGTTTGCAACTCTTTCCCATGAAGCCAAGCTGAGATCAAGCCTTTAAAACATGGATCTGTTTGAGCAGGTGCATTCCAGGCCTACCCTAGAGCGTCTTGCATGGTCTCAGTATAAAAAATTATATATATATATATATATTTACAGCTATGTATTATATTTATGTATAATTATATATATACATATTTGTGTGTGAGTGTGTGTGTATTTATATATCCTTTCAGGACTCTGTTGTTTAATGAACTCCTTATCTGAAACTTTCTTACCGGACAGCAATGCAATTTCTGATTTCTGAGTGCTTGCTGAGTCACAGAATCAGCCCAGCTTATCTGCGTGGTCCAGTGTGACAACAGTTCCTTCTGTAGCTTTCATCCTACCCACCTAGCTCCCTTTCAGCATCCCACAGGGTACCACTGGACTTGTGTAAATTCAATTTTATCCTACTCTAGAATGCCTAAATGCCCTATGTAAAACATCAAATCTGTTGCTGTGGTAATTTCTTTTCACTTTCCTTATGTGTAACTTCAATTTCTGAGGGTCAATATTTTTCTTCTCTTGTATAGAGCTATAAGGACTAATTCTTTATACTTTGGCCTATGTCAGATCTGCTTAACTGTGAAGGTACCTATACATAGCAGGTGACAGAGATGACAACTAATCTGTCTTAATAGCAATCCAAACCAAAATGGCAGCAGGCAATATCAAGGCAGTGATATATTGTTT
Source organism: Grammomys surdaster (assembly GCF_004785775.1). Taxonomy (NCBI): domain Eukaryota; kingdom Metazoa; phylum Chordata; class Mammalia; order Rodentia; family Muridae; genus Grammomys; species Grammomys surdaster. The sequence goes on along the minus strand of NW_021604720.1, from coordinate 4,562,622 downwards.
TCTAATTTTTATTATAGAAATATTTTTATCGAAATATTTTCATACTTTAATGTATTTTTAGATTGCATGCATCAGCTTTTGTCTCATGTAAAGTATTTTATTGGGCACAGTTAATAACAAAGACATTCATAAAAGCCAATTAACCTACTACTTCTGAAGAGAGAGCAATTCAATTAAACATATTCCTGACAGGCCTTTATCAATAATTATTTTATTGCTGGGCTTACTAAACCCATTTTATTTCAATGGGTAAAATAATTTATTGATGATATACATATATATATATATTAGGTATTTCCACAGGAATTTAATCATTTTCTTTACAGAAAATGTTCATTTTTTAGCTCTCAAGTGTTTGTTGGAGCACTTCAGTTCCTATTGAATATCTGAATGAATGACAGACATATGCTTAATTTGTTTCCAAAAGGCTGGTCTACCTGGTCCAAAGCTATGAAAACATATTGCATCTAAAATGAAATCCAGGCAGAAAAATATAAATAAAAAGAGAAATTTTCACCCATAATTACTGAATAATGTCTTGTTTATACAAAATAATTTTCACTATGCTGTACCATCTCCACAGCAGTCTTTTATTTTTTTAAGATTTGTGTGTATGTGTGCACATGCAAGTGTGTATAGAGGTTTCATGGGATGCATGTGGAGGTCAACCAACAACCTGTAGCCTTTGGACTATGTTTGATTACTTTTTTGGACACTGGGTCTCCTGTAAATTGAATTCAAGTCATCTGATCTTGCCTGCCTTTAACTACCTGAAAACTTCAAAACCAGATTCCCAGTCAAATTTTGTGCATGAAATCTCAAGTCAACTTGAAGCCATTTTTTCTTATAAATTTTGTAGGTTGGATCCTTCAAAATAAATATCTGCCTAACAAATGATTCCACACAATAAATCAGTATGATCAAATGGATTGATCTTCATCACATAAGATGCCAATGTTAGCTTTACTTTATTTGAAGGAAAAAAATGTGTTAATAGAATTTGTACTATTTTACAGTGTCTTCAAGACACTCTCACTTATATTACAGAAAAGCTTGAATAAAAAAGTTTACCCATCAATTTAAGACAGGCATGGCTATGGCCCTTTAGCATTATAGCCAAAAAGTCTTTGTTTTCTAAAACCTAAAACTAAAGTAAAAGCAATTTCTACTATTGGACCAGTTTAGTATCTCGGGTATTCCATTTCACTTAGTGATGAAATATATCAGTTTTCCTTTGTGCTTTCCTGCCCCAGATGTTGGCTCTTTAAATGCTGTGCTGGTGCTTTTCACTGCTATTAGGTCATAGCTGTCATTAACTACGAAATACTGGAGAAAAAGTAAAACTTATCAAGGGACAACTTACAAAAAAGAAGTTACCAAAAAATCTGTCAAAAATATTATCTTTTGCTCAGGTAGTAGTTCCTAAGAAAACAGACTCCAGGCTCTGGGGGTGGGGAGAGCCACACACTTTATGACCAGTATGAACATTGCAAAGAGAAGCAAAACACCACAGATGTTTCCAAGTTTGTGTCTGAAAATGTGGAAAGATGAATGATTTATAGATTTTCATTTTTATGATGGGGAGAGTCAAGTTAATTGTGCTGTGAGTAAGTCACAGGATGCTATAACATATGTTGGAAAGCTCAGTGGCCTGGATGCTGAGTCTGGCTGCTTTGCTTGCTCTTCACAGCTACTAGACTTCACTTCCATTCCATACATCCTCACCAATGAATTTAATTTCTACTCTTGTAAAGAGAAAACGGAGGTATGAAAACACTGGCTATTTACATATTAAGCAGGAATACAGACATTTCCATACAGAGGAAGTTAAATCTGAAGAACGATTTAATACGAGCTGTTTAAAGTCCTTGCAAATTATTTTTGAAGACAAACCCAAAAAACATACAATGAAAATACTTCATATTTTCTCATATTAGAATATTGACAGTTTGGGAAAGCAAAAGATATACATGACAATGTAGTTAAAAACTTGTTTTAGATAGACATGATGACTCTCATTATAGACCAGAAGTATGTTCCATTATAGAATCATTAGACTATTTAAACTATTTCTTCCAACATAACTGAGAAAGTGTTATTCTTTTCAATACATTTATCTAGCACTTAGGATTTTATTTTTCTTTCTTCATTTCTTTCTTTCTACCTTTCTTTCTTTCCCATTATTATTTGTAAGTGTGCTTTTCTTTCTGTTTCTCAACCAAAATTTAAAAGTATAAATAAAAATATCGCCCAAGCCTTTATTAAATGAAATCATTTCTTCTGAGCAGTAATCAAAATGTACCCTTCTAGAATAGTCTTTACAGGAGTCATGCAATGGCAATCTATCTTGAATATTACCCAGGAGTAAGCATTACCAAATAAAGCATAGTTGTGTGATATAGCTAATTATTTGAGTTGTAATGTTTTCAGCCAGGGAAGTGTAAATACAGTAAATTTTTGAAGTTTTTCCTTGTTTCACAAAACTTCTTATATTTTCTTGTATGTTAAAAGCCATCTGTATTGAACTCCAAGGAGAGGTTCAAGTACCACAAAGTGTTTTAAAAGTGATTTGTTAGTACATTATCAAAGAGATTTTAAGTGGTCACTAGGTAACTCAAAAGACACATAAAACCATACGATGTAAGAAGTTTGTCATTTCTGCAAATAGCAATTCATCTGCACTGAAAAAGAAATCTCAAATACTGAATATATATTATTGTTTATTAATTCACTCATAACAATTTTGTTAAGATTATATAAGAAAATATGTTTTACAATTATCAGTGGTCTTGAATGTAATTCCCTTCTCTTTTAACATATTATTAAAGTCATATCTTACAATATTAATACTTGCTAAGTAGATATATTGATGTGGAAATTAGTGAGGCAGACAGAAAAAAAAAGAGAAGCAAAAAACTTTAAAATATTGTACATTAATTAAACTATTACTAAAGTTGTGAGAATAAAAATACAGATTCATAAATATTTCCACAAAGTACAGATCTGATCTGTGGACTTGTTTTATGACTTCAGGATAAACATAATTTTCCCCCACTCTCAATCAGTTGTTCTAGTTTGAGAGTGAATATTTGTTTTATACCTGAATCTGTGAGTTATGTTCCTGTGTCTTCATAAGCATGTCTGTGAGTCATGCCCATACCATCTTAACATTTTAATTATGTATTGGAAATTATAATAATGGGATTTCTGACTGTTATTTCAAAACTTTCAAATATCAAAGATTTCCTCTATTAATTTGTCAATATGGTTGAAAATGAGAATATATTTTTTTGTTTCTGATTCTGCTGTTTTTTTCACTGTTCTTTAGTATATTATCTATAACTCAAATAGATGCAAAAACAATTTATTGAAGGAAACAGCATAGAAAGGGATGTTTTAAAGTGGCTTTGAAACACCATTATTGAAAAGTAAAACCATTAATGGATGATTAATCGTAAGATCTCTGCCATCCTACAAGGATTTTTGACATTATCACAGGAAGAAGTTGACTATCATGGAAAACAACTCCTGATAAAAGAATGATCTGGCCTCCTTTCCTCTCATTGCCTTGCTTTCTTCCACTTCTCTTTACTCTCTTTCTAGATCTTTCGAGTCTTTTTTCTTCCCCCTAAGTTTCTATGTGGGCATAGACTTCTGCCAGTGGTAATTATTTTTAACTTGGACTTTCCCAGCTCAAAATAAAAAAATATGAAAGCAATATCTGCTCTTTCTTTCTTAATATTACTCAACTTTTGTTTTTCTTTAATTATAGCACAAAACAGATCAAAACATTAATGAAAGATTATTACATATAAAAGCACTGAATACATGGATAATATATTCTTTTCAAAAATGTTACCAACATTATTAAACTATAAATTTAAATGCATTTTATTTTTTCCATGAAAAGTAAATAGCAAGATATGTAAAGTATTGAGAACAATCCAGTTTCTTTTAATTTTTTTTAAAAACTCACTACCTTCTAAAAACAACAGAATAAATATCATAGACTCAAACTATTTGATAGATTTACACATGAGCCTGTGATATATACTTACGTCTTAACATGCTATTATTTAATTTATAGATAAATTATTATAAAATTTTGCAACACATTTTGGACAAATTTTCCCCTTCATAGAAATTTCAACCCAAGTGGTGAACACATTCCTCTTATTTGATACTTATTTCATGCCATATTTCTTCCCTTAATTCCTCCTAGATTCATCTTTATCTCCGTAAAACACATTGTATGATATTCTCATATTAACAAAAATAACAAATATATTATGGGCTTTTAAGAGGGTATTAAGTAGGATTTCCTATCAAACAATACTTATGTTTTTTCAAAAAATATTTTATACCTTCTTATAGGTAAATAATTTGACATTTATAGATGGTTCCATTATCATCAAACTTCTGTACAGGAACTTCACCTTAGTGGAAAATATAGGTAGACGTCATAGTACATAGTTGCTATTGTAGATGCATGTGTTGCCTTTATAAAGTTCATTTTCTATAAAGTTCTTTAAAATGCTCCTCAATGAGATTTCTTATTTATTTAGGATGAAGTATAGTCCAGACTGATCCAGAGACTACCTGTGAGCAAGAAAGATCCTACACTCATAATCCTTCTGCCTCCACTTTCAAAGTGCTGGGGTTGCAAGTATATATGACCATACCTTACCTTTGATGTGATTTTTCCTTCTTTTATTGAAGGAAATATAATATGTTCTGATTAAAGCTTCCTTCCCTCCACACTTCTCTCAATTCCTACCCAGAGCCCTTCCTATCAAATCCATTTCATTTCTCTCTTAATAAAATATTTAAATGAATGTTAGCCAAAAATTACAGAATATCTACGATATAACCCACGGATCAAAAGTTTAACAAGAAGGAAAGCTCAAGTGAAAATGCTTCAATCCCACTTGTAGGAAGAAAAAAATCATGGGATGCAGAGGGAGGGAACAATCTGGGTAGGAGAGGAGAGGTAGGAGAAGAGGGAATAGAATTAGGTATGGAGGACAGGGAATAGGAGACCCAGAAGGCCAGGGAAATGGATGAAAATATGCAGCTTCTGAAAGTAGGATGTGGGGAGACCCTCTAGAATGTCACAGATGGACAAAAGAGACACCCAGGACTAAATGAGGGTAACTTTAGCCAAAATGCCCTTCAGTAGGGAGAGAGAACTCAAAGAGTACACCTTGAGTAGATAGACAAGGCCCTAAATGGAGGCTAAACTTCTTAATGGCTCTTTAATTTTTTTTCTAGACAGCACCACCGGCTGGTGACCAAGTGTTCAAACATGCAAGACTGTTGAGGAACCTGGTTACATGTAATACATTATTTAAATGATATGAACACAGTATTTTCCCTTTACATTTCATGAGAATCTTTATTATGGAGCCAGAGGTAGACTCTAATTATATGACCCAAGTTAGTGCCACACTGACAAACATACAAATACTTCAAGATGAAGTCATAAGTGTCTCTGTGTGACATCACATCACATACTTTTTATGACATTCTTCTTCATTGGTTGTATTTTCCAACTTCCTTTTCTGGTTACCTATAAACACTGTTCTAAAATACATCCACTGACAGAATTGAATTTTGTTGATAAACAGTGAAGTGTACACCACTTAACTTGGAGAAACTTAGGCTCTTGAGAGAATCCACTGAAACACTTTTTCTCATTTAGTAATCAAGCTAAAGAATAGTCTGTTCACATCTCAGGTTGATAACTTGAATGGACAAGTACCACAGAAATCTCTTCTTAATTACTATTTAGATAAATATGTTCAGTGGAAGCATAATTAAGTTCTACATATGAAATGTGAGACAAAACTTTATTTTAAAAACTAAACAAAATATTTTCATTTCCACATACACATTCAAAAAACATTACACAAATAGTCAGCTGAAATATGTAAACTTTTAGGTATGACAAAGTAAATTTAAGTCTTAGAAATTACCACTATTTAATTGTTACATTCTTCACAAGGATTCAGAAGTACCATTACTTTTATTCAGTTTGCAGTAAAATCATCAAAGAGGACTTACAGTGAATAACAATGTAGTGTTTCAGGCAGCTTTAGTGTTTAGGTACAGAAAAATGATACAAATAAATAGATGAAATGTGTACCCTATGATTTATTATGGTTGTAAGAAAAATGTAAAGCATTGAAAACTCATCTTACAAATCTGTACACATAAACATAGATACAAATATTCATCTGATAAGTATTCAACGGAAAAAAAATGTTAGAAGTAAGAAGTTTTTAATGAAATTTCCATCTTAGGTAACAAATGCAAGCACTGTTGCACAATGAGCATAGGATTCTGACTTCAATTATTCCGTCTGAAGTGTAGGTTTTTCTATGTGTGTAAAGGAGCAATAATCTACCAATTTATCAAAAGGAAACTCCTAAAGATTAGTTGAATTAATGTATGAAAACATGTTTGGTTAACCTCAAATTTCAATTAAAAACCATGCTTCTGTAAGCACAGTTACAACATTAAGAGACAGAGAAACATAAAAACTATACCAATTCTGTGTTACTTGACTCTTCATGACTCTAACAACCTGTAAATAATAGTCCATGTGTCATATGTGACACCCTCCATTCAACACAAAATGCATTTTTAACATACTAGAAACACACTATCATATTAGCTTTTCTCATATACTTTAGAACTATAGGTGATAGTTCTTTTCCTTCAAATTTGATTTCTGTACATAAAATAAGAATTTGTACCAAATGGTAAAAGCTGTAAGAGAATTAATTGTTTCCTAATGAAACAGAAATGGAAGATCCTATGAAGATCTCTACCAAATAAGGCTTGGCTATGTCCCAGAATATTTGCCAACCATGAGGAAGCCATGTGTGTAGCAGATACACCAATAAATTCCATAAAATTGACTTTGACTTTGCAAATTCTCAAAATGACTGAACATAGGATAAGTCACATGTATCATTATTTACTTAGTGAAAACTATTTAACTTTTATTAATTAGTTGTTATTATTATTATAGTCATGGCATATTGCAAAATTATATGAAGTATTTACCTTAGTAATATACAAATAACATATAATAATGTCTATAAATCAATACAAAAGGCATTAGGTGTAAAATAACAAAGGACAATATTCTCCATATTTTTCCATGTTTTATGACTTTTTAAAATTTCACTGAAAAGGCCAATTTCATAAAGTATGTTAGTTGGAAATCTTGAGAAGTATGGCAAACTACAAATTCATGAAAGAATTGGAATTGGAATCTGGAGTATGAAGACAGCACAGAGCCAAAATCTGTACTTCAAAGAAACCATTGTCTTTTCTCTAAAGTGATTGAGATAGTCATGAACTTGTTCTGTAAACTAATCTTCTTGTGTAAACCCTACTGATTTAAAGTAATCCACCTCAAAAATGTTTCCCTTACAGGCACTTATAAAATTGTGCTTAAGCAAACAACTGGCTCTTTAACTCTGTTGAAATATAAAACTAGCAACTGAAGTAGAAAGATTTCAGTACATATAAAATGTTTTCCATAAACCTGAAAGATGTTTACTATTATACTGTTATCATTAAGACATACCCAAAATATAATATTTACAGATAAATAACCATAATACTAATGAGAATTTAATATGAATGTGGATTAGAAATTATTCTTTGGAGATGGGAACTATATTCATGATGTATAGGAAAGTAATGAAAATAAAATGCTAAACAATAACAGACTTACTAAAAATGAACTAATGCTTTTTGAAAACAGATTTCTCCCAGAGATCCACATTTTGCAGTTACAGGACTAGACATTTAACAACCCTAATCATCATGACAATGCATATGGAAACCACGAAGAAACAACGCTCCATAGTGAAAATATTGGTCATTCAAAAATACTACAGAGAAACTCAGAAATATAAAAATTGTTATACACCTTTGTGGGAATCTGAATTAGAGTACAGTTATTATGGAAAAAAAGAGTGGTTGCTCATCACAAACTTGAAATAGAATGACTTTCAGATCTAGAAATTATGACTGGATGTCTGTCCAAAGGATGTCCAAAGACTATCAGAGTATGAAGGAGGTATCTGTTCTGTTTATATCAGCACTGATCACACTTATCTAGATATGAAGCCTATATGTTTATGTAACACTATGAAGGAATAAAAGCAAACATGATTTGTTTACATGATGGGATATTATTCATCCAAAAGATAATTTTGTAACCAAATGTCCTACTAGAAAATCATTTTGAGAAGGAAAACTAGGCCTACATAGAAAATAAACATTCTGTTTGCTTTCCATATGTAGAAGATAGCTGGAAGAAAAGATTTGGATATTTCAAAAATGGAAAAATGATGAAAGTGGTTGTAATGAATATACTAATATGACAGATTTGCTCATTAAATGTACCAGAATGTCACATTAAACCCTGAAAGCATGTACACTTTGTGCTTCTCATCAGAGATTTATGCCATGACTTCTGGCAGCACTTCTTGGTTCATTAATACTAAAGAATAAATAAAACTGTCATTTAAAAATTATAGATATTGCCATTTATAAATACATTCATCTCAAGAATGAAGATGTTAAGAACTTGTAAACCAGGGGATTGATATTAGCTTTCAGGAGTGGTGTATGCCTATTGAACCCAGGGGAAGGGGAAATTTTAGACACTACATGATTATAATCAAAGGATTTTTGCACAGATAATCTTATGATCAAAAATGGAGAAAAAGAATATATCTCACTCTGGAGGATATGACCAACAGCACTGCTCAGGAGAAACAGACGATAGATATTGTAGCATTACCGTTAAACATTAACATTTTGTAAACTTTACGAAAATAATTTGGAAAATTACCAACAATCTTATCTACAATAGTTTGCTTTTTTTCAAAGGCTTCATGTAAAAAAAAAACTTAATGTGGAAAGATTCATCTTGGATCACAGTTTTGGAGATTTCAGATCATCATACTTTGGAGCATGAAATTTTAAAGAGCAATATGAAATAACATGTTCCTGATAGAAGGAACATCAATGAGATAGTCGGCTTCTAAGCTCATTATCAAACAAAATACAAAGAAACCAATAAACAAACAAACAAACAAAAACTAAAAAACAGGATCTGGAGTTTTAGGATATGAACCACAATCTCACAACCTTCCACCACTCTTCAGCAATTCTCTGGTTCTGAATACAACAAACATTCAGTCTATTTTCTTCTCTGTGGAAAAGCTGCAGGTAAAAATCACAAGAAGTTCCTTATTAATCTCTAAATCTCTCCAAATCAATCATATCAATGATTAATACTGAGCATCACATAATTTTTAACCTCACACTATCTCTCAAGTAAAACAATATATATATAAATTGTTTTGAAGATAGAAGAATAGTAATAATGTCTTTAACGTTTACAACTGCTGACAGGTAATATTATCTTATGTAAAAAACACTCATCCCACATGTAAATGAATACAATATAAGGTAACTTTACACAAAAAATATTTAAAATATAATTTTGTAAATTACATCATTGATACTAGTGCTCACATTTGTCACCTTAAATGTAGTATGCTATAAGGTGAGATGGAAGTTTTTATTGATATCCAGAACAGAACGAAAGTAAGAAAGAAGAAAATTGGAGGTGACATAGCAATTTGTCTTTGTTTTCAAAAACAGAAATTTGAAAATTTAAAAGTTATCCAAAAGCTGTTCTGCATCTCACGTTTTGCATCATTTCTTTATTGCCATATTTAGAGTTCATTATCAAAACACTTAAAGTTTACATATTAAATAAAGGTTGATTACTTAAAGCTGTGCCTATTACTTTGCATAAGGCATGTGCCATATCACAAAAAACTCAAGTACACCTAAAATATAAAGAAATTAAAATAATATAAGTTAATGTACTGGAAAATGGATGCTTTAACCAATCATTGTGACTTTTCATTGCTCTTTGTTTGTTTCATGTCTTTGGCTTACAGATAAAACTAATAAACATTTTAGCAACATAAAGATTGAATGAAATGAGAAGATACTTATTGTTGGGTGATACCCACACACTAACTGATAAACCAATAGATTGACCTTTCAAATAAATAGCTGCTGAATGAACAATTGTTTAACTGCTCAACAAACTAACCAGGAATGACCAACAAAGTAAGCAGGAAACTAGCTAAAGAACTAATCAGTCCATAAACCAGCCAGCTAGTTATGAGAAAAAATAATAATTGTGTTTGACAGACTGAACCAAATCAAATGAGGAAGATCTGACACTAGATTTCATTATATTTTCAGAATATATAAAAATATTTCATTATATTTTCTCTTCAGATGAGAGATAATGATTAGATATATGATGTTTAATTTATTGTAGTCTTTAAAATATGATTAAATTGTTCCATTTTCATAAGAATGAGAAAAAATCTAATTGTTATGAATTCTATTATTTATGAATGTACATTTAAGTTTCAATATTACTGAAAATATTCTAGATATATATCCATTTGTTTTACCCTTTTTTAGAAGAAATACATATATGTTTGTATCTCTTCAGTTTTTCAAAGCATTAAATAAAATGCCATGTGGAAATATTTTTTAAAAAACATTTGTTTGTAGACATATATCTCAACCATTTTGGAGCTAACATACAGTTCAATATGCTTTATTATGACATTTTAATGTGTAAATTTTATTTCAATGTATTCTTCGTTGTCTCTTTCTTCCATTTTCTTCTATGCTTCCGTATCTTCTCTTTACTGACATCCTTCTTCCACCCAGTACTCTGTCTTCAGTTTTATTTGATTTTGGTATTTCATTGCGTTTCTTTTTTGCATGCCTTATGTTATTACACTTTGTTTTATTCTCTGATAATTTTAAGATTGTTGACCTCATGATTTTACTTTTATTAACACAATAAGCGCTGCAGAATCATTCTCCCTTTCTAGGGTAATGTCAATGTACATTAACCGCAGTTCTAACTGCATATTCTATACCACATGTGAGGATTTGGGGTTCTGAATGAAAGATAAGCAACATCATGCAGAATTCATCTCTCTGAGTTTGAGTCATCTCACTCAGTGTAGACTTTTCTAGGCCCCTTCATTTACCTGTCAATTTTGTGGTTTTATTTTTCTTCATAATTGCATTGTTTTTATTTTTACTATCTACTAATTCATTGATCAATTCAGTCATTTCTTTTTTTCTGGATATTGTGCATAGGGTGGCAATTCTAGGAAAGTATAAAGAGGTCAGAGGTGAAGATGTGTGTGAGTTCGAGAAAAGAATACAGCTGATAAGTAAAAAAATAAAAGAAAACATAGAAGAGGCTCTAAGGAGGGAAGAGGGAGGAAAGTCAATACAGAAAAGGAGGATGAAGAACAAATAACATCAAGGTTGCCTCTTAAAATCTCAAGAAACAGTTACACTTATATTTACCTAAAATTGCATACAATATGTATAAGCACATGTATACATACAAATATATACATATATAGTATATAAATATTTTAAAGGAAATTGTATTTATAAGCTACTTGGATTGACAGGCCTTCTCCACTAGAACAACAGACAATACAAAAATAAAGCACAAATAAGTGCTAGGAACAAGTTTCCTATCAAATGTTTGGTTGGGGTAGTATAACTAACTCCAAAATAATAAATTTTATTGATGTATCCATTCCTTGCTTCTCAGAAGTTGAGGATAGGCCCTTGATGCTAAAATCAATGCATGTTTGCACACAAAACTGTTGATGCAGGTTGGATAAGCACAGATTGTTAGAATTTGCCTGCTCTCAAATAAATGCTTCAAAAACCAATCTGGTTTTAAATGTGTGTTGTATCATTTAATCTTCTAATACCCTTGAGGAAGATCCTGTGACTACTTATTGATTCTGAAGAAAATAGAAATTCTCACCTAAAATAATATATAGATGGGAACATGAGGTACACCACTCTTTTCAAATCTGAAACATACAAGCAAACAAACAAACAAAATGGTACCTTTATTCTCACCTACAAATTTGCTGAAATTTTCAAAAATAATATTTCTGATAATTTATGATAATTTTTTCTGTGTATGTATGCTAATGATCTTATCATTTAGTTGGTATTGGAATATTTGTAAATATGTACAAAAGACATCATCACTTTTATATACATGAATTTCAGTGATGTAAAGATGCACTTTCAATTATAAGAAATCATCCAAAAGACGAGGATTCTGTATTTGTTTCATTCATGTCTGTATTCAAATTTTCACTATGACAGTCACTGTCTAGATGAAACCTTGACAATACTTTACTATCTTAAAGCATTTGCTTTAAGAGATGTTGAAATAAATTGTATCCCTACTGGGTACAGCTATTTAAGTCAGCATGTTTCTCTGAGGACTGACCGGAGCCTTCCATGTGGTGTCTGCCACTTACTGAACACAGACAGCACAGCTCAGGGAGAGAATCAACTCCACTAGGGGTGGGCTTTCAGACTCAGCTCTGTATAAATTCTCCAGTGAATTGTTTCTCCAAGTTTCTCTTTTCTGTGAAAGTGAAGAATTAGTACAGCTGTGTTTTTTAAACCACTTCATCTCCACCCTGCAACACTCACCCAGGTCAGGAAAGGACCTGGGTCTGCAAGCAGGGTGCAGATCTGTTGTGTCTCCTGTCTGTGCAATCAATTAAAGGCCTCCCTCTTGGTGGGCCAGGCTGAGTCCTTCTTTTGTGCTGAGGGGCTGTGTCCTTCCTGTTCTTAGTACCCCAAATAAAAATCTAGATGCTTATAAAAAAATTGTTGTTATTCTGTTTCATAGAATTAAGTACACCAGTTTTACTAGATAATTAGTGTCTGATTAAATCACGAGATTCTACTCTTAGTATGCTTTCAGCCAGTGTATAATTCAACATTCCCTAAAAGAACCTGGTTGTCCAATAATGACAATAATGACCATTTCCAAGAAGCCAGAAATTCTTAAATGAAAGACACAAAATGTTCCCATAGACCTAGCCTGGTGCTGTACTCAAGACAATTTTTAAAATGTTGCTAATCTTCAGTCTACACTGAAATTCTGAAGAATTAGGTTCTAATACCAGCAACGGAATGCCTTAGCCACAGGGCAGATGAAGTGGCCAGTGAGACTGAGGACGAGGAGGTTGATATGGATAGCCTACTTTCCCATGTCCCTTTTATGTGGGCTGTCACCAGAAAAATGTGTCCAAGACTTGGACAGCATGGTGTTTCCAATCTCAATATAGCCAGATTTAGTTTGGATCTACTCACCTTAAGTGATAAAAAAAAATACCTTGAGATGTTCAGCTCCTTGGATTTTAGTTCAGAAGTAGCCATGTTGACCAACAAGTTTAGCCAAAACAGTCAGTCATTAAGTATTGATTTTCCATATCATAGTGTTATACCTGATATACATATGTATAGCTCTATGTTATCTCTATAACATATCTCATGCTGAATTATTTGATTCTTCATTTTACTGACATATGTAACATACACTCCTGCTCTTAAACAAATTCACACACACTCAAATGTTTCACCTTAGATCGATGAGAAAAAGAAAGTAGTCTACTGAGGGAGTATTATTGATAATATTATTATATTATTGTATTGATGTTATTAAAAATAAATTTGAAAATTAGATGTTTTAGATATACTTTTTAGGCAGTAGATCTTTCTGAATGTATTGAATGAAAATATCTATTAAAAAGAAAGTAAGCGCTTTTCTTTCCTGATTCAGTCTCTCTGCAATTGCTTTCTCTCTTTCCCTGTTGTCTTCCTCTGTTCCCCTGCCAATGTAACTTTCCTGGCCTCATATCTGAGGACCAGTGAACTTGCTCACCAGAGAGGCAGCAGCTTCTCAGTAAACTTGTGTGCCTCTGTGTGTGTGTGTGTGTGTGTGTGTGTGTGTGTGTGTGTTTGTGTGTTAAAGTAAATGACAACTTTCAGAATCAATTATTTTTCCTTGATCATGACAATGCATCTTATAAAAATTAACTATGTTTTTTTTCCTTAAATGTTAGATGACAGTGCAATTATACTAGATAAACACACCGTCTAATTTAGCTTAAATAAGTGACTAATGAGGCAAGTTCACAGTTTTAATTGCATTAAAGGTCAGACTGCTTCGCTTTACTGCATGAGAACAGACTGTTCTCCACACACTGGCTTGCTTAATTCAAATAAATCAGTCTGTTGGTTCCATTATGATGATGATAGTCATCTGCACCTGTAGTTCATAATAATATGTAAACTTCTTCAACATTCATATTTTCATTGAGAAGGAATATTTTTAAAAATAGAAAGAATTAAAAAGCTTTAATATTTCTTGGCTCGTAAAAATGTGTATTTATATCTTCAGGGTGGGTATTGTGTTTCCCATTTCTTCTGGGAGGGAATAAGAACAGCTCTGTCTAGCCGTCCATTTGCCAACGCTATTTAGTGTAGGGTTCTCTTATATTGTTCCAAGAGGAAGACTTAAGGATCATCTTTGAACATGTCATTGCATTTTATTGCTTTTCCCTTTGCATATGATGTTGCTACAGTGTGTTTTCTTGGCTGCTCACAGACAGTGAGAAAAGGAGCATTGTGTTTATAGAAATTAAAACTTATTGACATGATTTTTCCATATATATTATTGCCTTGATGAAGTATCTTAAGCAAAAGCGATCTAGAGAAAGAAGGGGTTTATTCCCTCTGGTTCCAGAGCCCATCATGACAGGGCCAGCATAGGATTAAGAACCTGAGTGCAATGTAGCAGTCAGGAAGCAGAGATCACAGTTCACTTGCACACAGGGTGCAGAATGGGGGAGGAAGTGACAGGAAGTCAAATGAAAGTATAAATTCTGCCAGTCCATTACTAGTGACATGCTTCTTCCCTTGGGGCTGTACTTCATAAAGGCTCTGTAACCTTCCTAAACAACCACCAATTTAGATTTTTAAGGAAAGCTTTATGTAGTCCCATTTATATGAAACCATGAAGCATTTAAAACATATATGTTCTTATTTGCATAATTCAGTGAATTAAAAGCAAGCAGGTGTAATTAGATCAGCTTAAATACAGGGTTATACGAATAAACGGTAAGTACATACTACTTCATTATGATAAATTTGAAAATATTTTCTTTTTTTTCTTTTTCTGTTTTTCTTTTTCTTTTTCTTTTTTTTTTTTTTTTTTTTTTTTTGGTTTTTCGAGACAGGGTTTCTCTGTGTAGCCCTGGCTGTCCTGGAACTCACTCTGTAGACCAGGCTGGCCTCAAACTCAGAAATCCGCCTGCCTCTGCCTCCCAAGTGCTGGGATTAAAGGCATGCGCCACAACCGCCCGGCCAAAATATTTTCTTTTAATCACTTTTTCCTTCCATTGTAACTATTCTTTTCTCATATACTACATCCTGATTACCATTTCACCTTCTTCTACTCAGTTCATTGCTTTCTTACCTCCCATCCCTCCAATCCAGATCCAGTACCATTCTGTCTCTCATTAGAAAACAGGTTTCACCAACTCTACATCTGACAGAGGGCTAATTCCAAAATATATAAAGAACTCAAGAAATTAGACTCTAACAATCTAAATAAACCAAATAAGAGATGGGGTACAGTGTTAAACAGAAAATTCTAAACAGATGGATCTTGAATGGTCGAGACGCAACTAAAGAAATCTCCATCCTTAGTCATCAGAGAGAAGTAAATCAAAATGACTCTTAGATTCTATCTTACAGGTGTCAGAATGGCAGGAAATAAAAAAATTCAAATAATAGCACATACTGGTGAAGATGTAGAGCAAGGGAAATATTCCTTCATTGTTGGTGGGAGTATAAACGTATACAACTACATTAGAAATTAATTTGACAGTTTATCAGAAAATTGTTACCCCAGGACCCAGCTATAGCTCTCCTGGGTATACACTCAAAAGATACTTCACCATTCCCACAAAGACACCTGCTCAATTATGTTCACAGCAGCTTTATTCATAATAAATATGTACGTGAAGGACCTGTTATGAGAAAAGGAAAGAAGAAAAGAGAAAAGCCCTCACATGACACGATGAACATTAAGAAAAACAGCACTTCCAAAAATGCCAGTTTTTCATTTTCTGTTGGTTGTAGATTGGTGTAAATGGACCTGCCCTTAAAAGTAGTTAATTTCTCCAGTGAGACTCCTTTGGAGCAAACTATATTTCCACCTGTAGCTGTTTATTAATTATGGCTAGTTTCTGCGAGAGAAGTGGATAGAGTTCTAGGACCCCATCTTGGGAAGACTTGTTGGCCCTGTGCATTCTGGACATGCTCTATTTGAATTCAAATGTGCTTTGTTTCTGTTGTATTTAAAAGGCCTTGTGTCTTTGATGTCCTCCATTCCTACTGGCTCTTACATTTACCTTGGGATTCTCTGAATCACAAACGGAAGAATCTGATGGAAAGATCTGCTTATGGCTAAGTATTATAAAGTCTCTCATTCGCCGTACATATTTTTTCTTCCTGTCGGTCTCTATGTTGATTCCCATCTGCTGCTGGAGAAAGCAACCCTGATAATGGTTGAGCAAGGCAGAGTCTCTATGAGTGTAGCAGAATGTCATTAAGAGTTATTTTACTGTTTTGGGTCTTTGTTAGAACAGGAGTAATATGTACGTGTGAGTGTGTGTGTTTGTGTGTGTGTGTGTGTGTGTACATGCACGTGCACGCATGCTGTGTGTGTGTTTGTGTGTGCTTCCTTTCTTGTTTTCTCAAAGAAACAATTTTTGTATCATTGCTTCTTTATACAGTTTGCATTTGTATATTTTTGCTTGGTTTGGTTTCTAATTATTGATTTCAGCCCTGAGTTTGATTATTTCTTGCAATCTACTCATTTTGGATACTATTTCTTTCTTTTTTTTTAATTAAAGTGTTTTAGGTGTACTCTTTTTTATTAGTAGAAGAGTTCTCCATTTTTATTTTTTTCATCAGTATGCAATTAGTGCTATCAGCTTCCTCTAAGAACTGAATTTATTTTGCCACATAATTTTGAGTGTGCTATTATTTTCATTCAGCCATAGAGATTATTTAATGTCTTTGTTATTTTGTGGCCTGACTTATTTTTTTAATGCCTTGAAGTGTTCAATTTTCACAGGTTTGTAAATGGTCTATTATTCCCATTGTCATTAGTATCTACTTCTGATCCATAGCAGTCAGATAGGATTCAGAATCTTATCTCAATTTTTAATTATCTATTGAGACTTGATTTCTGTCTCTTTGTTGTCATTTTTGGAGAGAGTAAGATGAGGTATTTGGAAGATACATTCTTCTGTATTTGGGTAAAATGTTCTATAACTATCTATTAGGTCCATTTTGTTTATGATGTTAGAGAGCTCAAGCATTTCTCTGTTGAATTATTTTTGTCTGATCAACCTGCCTATTGATGAATATGAAATATAAGATCACCTGTTATCAATGTGTGAGTTTCAATGTGTGATTTAATCTATACTGGTATTTGTTTTGTGAACTTAGTGCCAATGGTTTTAATGTATAGATGTTAAGAATAGCGACATCCTCTTGCCTGAGATTTCCTTTGATGACTATATAGTTTCTCTCCCTATCCTTCTAATTTGGCTTGAAATAGGCATTGATTTTATTAGATATTAAATTGACCAAATCAGCTTGCTTTATAGCTCTATTTGTTTCAAATGCTTTTTTCCATTTCTTACCCTGATGTGATGTCTATTGTTAATGTCAAGGTGTGGTTTTTAGATAAAGCAGAAAATGTTTCTTGGATTCATATATATTTTGTTAGTATGTGACATTTTTATTACAGAGTTCAGACCATTGATTTTGTTTACTGATTTCTATTAGTTTGTTGCTGTTGTGGTGATGGTGGTGGTGGTAATGTGTGTTTGTGTCTTTTTGTTTATCATCTTTTAATTTGCTGCTCTTGAATTACTTTTCATTTTATTTTCTTGCATGTGGTTAAACTTTCTATGTTCTTTTTTGTTGTTTGTTTGTTTCCTAGCACTTTCTGTAGGGAGATATATATATATATATATATATATATATATATATATATATATATATAATTCTAATTCGGTTTTTATCATGGAATGTTTTTCTTTTTCTATCTATTGTGATTTTAAGTTTTGCATGGTAAGACAGTCTAGATTGGCATCTAGCCATCATAATATATATATATGGCTGCGTAAGGGTATCCTGGGTCATGGCTGAGTGGTTGCCTAGAACCCTGAGACTCTGCATGAGAACTAGCAGGAGTTTGGCGTGCCCCAAGAACCCAGGGTCCTGAAAAGCAGTCCAGTCTCCATAGAATTACATTGTTCAGTCACATAGGCCAGACTATAGGCCTCAGGCCCTAGGGGATGTATATCCTAATGAAGGCCAGACAACCCCTGTCAAAGTGCACAGGTAGAGGGTGTGACTAGAGGCCTCAGGGCCTAGGGGTTTACTTACTAATGAAGGCCAGAGGGTGGAGCAAATTAAGCATGCCTCCCCAGATCCTCCCCTGATCCTCCCTAGATCCTCCCCCTTTCTCCCTCCCTATATAACTTAGGACTGCCCTGAGTTTTAGGGGGGTACGTCTAGATCCATCCACCATCCACCATGACAATAATCCTTTCTGAAACCAAGGACTTCCCCGTGTCACTGGGGCCTGCCACTGCCAAAGCCTCCAGGCCGCTGGAACCATAGACGTTCCTTCTGCATGTGGAACCAGCCACAGTGTGGAAACCCACTGGGACTCCAGAGCTGCTGCCCTTCAATTTTTCCATATATATATATATATATATATATATATATATATATATATATATCAAGCTTAAGGTTTTACCTCTCACAGATTTTAAATGTCATTACATTGTAAACATGCTAAAACATTTTATGTGAGTGTATGAACATAAAATACTTTATGTGAATGTGTTCAAACACATATGCAAACTCATATCTATTCTATGTGCTTACACATATACATGTATATATGTGTGCTTTTGTCTGTGTGTGTGTGTGTGTGTGTGTGTGTGTTTGTATATCTATGACTTTGTCTATCTATACATTTATTTCTCTGGTATACACACTAAGCTAGCTTTTCTTAGGCTACTTTGGCAAATTTTTTTATTTCTTTCTGCAGCAACTCTAAATTAAATGATCCATGCTGGGCTGTATTAATTATAATTACACCAGGGCACATCTGTACTGTAAACATTAAGTTACTGCATCCTTTTAGAAAAATAAAATCAGTTCTAGAGGAATTCATCCTTAAGCTAGTCTACAAATACACTTCCATTGCAAACAAATGTCAGTCATCACTCCACTCCATGATTTCTTGACTACATATTTTAGCATATGGCTTTTTGCTCCTCTCATATTTGTAGGATAGTATTTTTGTAATTGCAGAGCATCAACTCATAACAATGTATAGAAACATAGATATATGTACACTAATCCATATAGACTTGCATAATACATATATATCAGTGCATACATATATATCCATGCCCATGTTAGGATATATATGTAAAAGCATTTAAAAAGAATATATGAGTTTTTATATGTGTGTAAACACATTCATATATAACATTTTTCATACACTCACATAAAATATTTTAGGATGATTATAATAAAATTTAAAAGTGCTGAGGGATATAACTTTTAAGTGTAAAAGAAATCAGAATTACATTCTTGATTATAAGAATGATTGTATTGTGTAATTACATTTTCTAAAAATATAATCAGTGTCTTCACAGATGAAATATGGATCAAATATCATATATATCCATGTTTGCCATCTAAGAAATTAATTTTACCTTTAGATGAAGCTAAACTATTTGGAAAATATGCATGTCTCATAAGTGGCTTGATAACTGGTTTTTACTTAATATTTCCAAAAGACATTTACTACATGCCCTTGTAATTTAAGCCTTGACAACAAGTACTGAGTTACTTTAAATATCATCCATTAAGGAGAGTAGATAGATAAAACAGTAATTTACATGATTATGTAAAACACAGCATACAGCATTGATTTGGAAAACAACTGTTGATGAATTCTTCATTCAGGATAGGCAATATTAAGCAGCATAATTTCCCTCAGTGAACTCATTACAATAGATTAGATTTGTAAACCACCTAGTGTTGAATATTAAGAAATGAGAGAATTTGGATTTTCATGCTTGATCATGTTCAAATATGAAAATGTGTTTACTTCCTCCTTGATGAGGCATAATATAATTGTATGAGATCAGAATAGAATGAAGAGTTTGTTTGTTGCTTCTTTAAATGGTAGTCAGAATAGTTCTTTCAGAAAATTAAAGAAAACATCTTCCTATCCACTGATCACTCTCCAATGGATTATGAAATGATATGAAAATACATACATACTAATCTTACTTTCTGTCAAAAGATTTTTTTTTTGTTTTCTACAGTTAGAATTAGAGAACATTTTGGAGTGTGGTGTTGAAACCTAGTGAATTTGGCATTTACAGGAATCTGTAAGGATCACCCTGGTGAGCATTCCTAGTAATATAGCATGTGGAATCTGAGCTGTATTTTATAGGCAGACAAAAATTCTAGTTGTGAGAATGGGTTACATTTTGTTGAGTTGCTGGCAGAGGCTGTCCCAAGGAAATTCCAAAACAACCCACACTAATGCTAGGAGACAAGATCACCCTCTGAAACCTGAGAGTGGGTGTCTATTGCTGAGAATAACTTCAACTCAGCTCATTGATTTGAGCTCAATGTGCTCATGAGAGGTAGAGCTGATGTGGACTTGGGATCTTTACCTCTACATTTTAGTCTTTTTGACATACATGAGAAGAGAAAATCTAACCTGGAAGTTACCATTAGGTATTTCTACTTAGAGACTGGGAAAACCTGACAAAGATGAGGAGGAAAAACTGTAGGAGTTAGAGGGGATGGAGGATACAGGTCCACTGAAACAACTAAACAGAGCCCCCATGGGCTTACAGAGACTGAAGCTGTGACCACGGGGCCTGTGTAGGTCTTTACCAGATCCTCTGTTTTTATATTATGAATGTAAACTTGGTGGTTTTGTAGGACACCTAATATTGGGGATGATTGTGTCTCTAAATCTTTTGCCTGCTCTTGAGACTCTTTTCCTCTCAATGGGTTGCCTTATACAATCTTGATATGGGTGTTTTTGCTTTGTCTTATTGTATCTTATTTTATACTGTTTCGTTGCTGTCTTTCAGGGGCCTTCACTTTTCTAAAGATGAAATGGAAGAGAAGAGTAGACTTGGGGAAGATAGGAGGTGGAAAAAGCTGGGAGGACTGTAAGGAGGAGAAATTGTGGTTGAGACTTACTGTGTTAAGGAAGAATCTATTTTAAATATATATTAATTAATTATCAATAAAAAGAAAAGTAATAGGCAATCTCCTGTGTGACAGATTCCAAGCTCATAATAGGAAGGAAATTCAAGCTCCAGGATACTCATTAAATAAGGTTTCAATCAGTAAGATAGGGATTTGGGATGGGAACATGCTCTGCTAGACAAGTGCAAAGATTCAAATTCTCTGGAGTATCAGCCAATGGGAAAAAGAAGGTAGGAAGTTTTCATAACCCAGGGCTTTAAGAAACACTACTTCATTTAAATTAGGACAGCAACCATTTTTTATTTTTCTCAAAGCTGTTGTCCACAATTTCTCCATAATAAAATATAAAAACTGATTGGCCTTCAAAAGAATTTCTCTATCACCTATATCTATGTATCTGTCATCTATCTTCCTATCGTGTGTGTGTGTGTGTGTGTGTGTGTGTGTGTGGTGTGGTGTGTGTTTCTGAGAGTATCTGCACACTAATAACATAAACATGTGCATGGACTTCAGAACACATCTAGTGGCAGTCTATCCTTTCTTTACATTGTGTGATTTTGGCTGATTGAAATCACATTGTAAATCTTAGTAATCAGTGTCTTCATTTGAAGAGTATCTTGTTGACAGTCTTTTATGTATTTATTTGTGATGCTTGCAACACATTTAAAGATATGCGTATGTATACATACACTGGAAAATGACCTCAAAGCCTAGATGTGATGTCCAACTCAGCAATAGATAGGTAGGTAGGTAGATAGATAGATAGATAGATAGATAGATAGATAGATAGATAGATGGATAGATAGAATCTCTGGATTTAGAATTTTCATTAGTCCTCTACAATAAATAGTCATGTATGTACTTAGATTTGCATTAGTTTATATGGCTTCCGAAAAAAGAAATAAATGTCAAGAAAGTACTATGTCAGAAACAATGATGAACCCTTTAGTTTTATTCCAGTGTCAAAATTATTGCATCATAATAAATTTCCCTGCTATTCCTTCAGAGTTGGATATTGGCTGATAATGCATTTTTCATTCCAATCTTAAGTACTAACATTAACTCCCAGATCTCACATTATATATTAAATAGTAATTGTTTGTATGTATGTATGTATGTATGTATGCATATACATGTAATTTATAAGTTATATATATTCACTACACAGTGGGTATAATAGAGTTAAAAAGGTCCTGGAAGTGTTTTGGTAGTGAAAAACAGAAGCAAAGGAAGATAGACTGAAATACAGATGTAATATGTTTAGAAGGTTTGATAGCAAATCCTATTAGAAACCCCAGAAGATTCCATAGCTGAATCATGCATCAGATAAGGTCAAGCTTCAGGAATATTGATACCCTTGAGGAAAGATTTAAGGTGAGAATCAGATGCACCAATGACTGTGTGGGTGAAGAACATATGGTGAAGTCTTCACACTATTAGTAACTGAGCTGAGACATAGACCCTGAAGTCAGTCAGAAGTTCTCTACCTGTGGTTAAGACATTTGCACATGCATGTGCTTGTCAAAAAACACACAAGATTGTGGGAGTGCTTCATTCTCATAATGCTATGGGTCCTTCTTTTCGAGTGTGTATGTGCTCTTTCTCTACTGGTATGCTAAATAATTCTTGGAACTAGTTTTCTGATATGCTTTTATACGGTCCCTATCTGATTGTATGAGTTTATAAGATTGAAGTCTTGCTTTTAAAAATAAGAAAATTTTCAGTTTTTGCCTCATAGGGTGTGCTGGTTAAGTGTTGTTTTAGGTACAGACCAAAGTGATTTTGTCTGTGTGTTTGCACTAAGAACAATGTCTTCTGCTGCTTGTTATATGGTATGTCTCCCACAGCATGACAGACTGATCAATGACAGTTTTTCATAATATGCAGCGTCTAGATTAGACTCCTCTTAGCAATATGCTTTATCTTCAGTGCCCAACCACTCCAAAATCATTTCCTCTAAAATTCTGAGTGCCTTTTTATTTTTCCAAATGAGATAATCAAAGCATATGCTACGAAACTTTCAGAGTGTGATTGGATTAGCATTTAGAAAATAATTCAGACATAGAAATTCTTATCAATATATTCTACTTATATAAATAAGTTTTATTATATTTTAATACATGTATAAAGAATACTTTTAGCCTATTTACTCTCCACTGCTAAATTCTGCTGCTCTTTCCTGCTGGCTTCCTTCTGAATTGCTAATAAGCTCTCTCTTACTTTAAGGCTTGAAAATTTTTAACTGGAACATTATTTTTCAATATAAGTGGATAAAAATAGAAATTAATCTATTAGTTTGTGTGGTGCTCCAAAAAATGACAAAGCAAAATTTCAAAGAAAAGACAAAAGTTACATTTCTAGAGAATTGAGGTCTTTAGAAAACATGGGTCATTTAAAGAGAATGGATGTATATACACATGAATTCTTCAAAAAACTACCACAAATATTTTTCAAAAGTAAAAAGCCAAAAAACACGACCACATTTATTCCACAAAGGCAACATTTTGACACCATCTTGACAACAAAGATACTAATTGCAGAATGAGTATAATTGTTGGGATTGTTCTTATATTATAAGTCTTGTAGTTCAATTAGAATGGAAGATCTTGGTGAAGCCAGGCATATCAGCCAGGTTCTGTGTCTTTCATAATGCTAAACAAGGTTCTGTAAGTCTCCTATGCAGATTGCCCTTATAAACATTCTTACCTCCTTTCTCTTTTGATCCCTCTCTCTGTCTCTCTCTCTCTCTTTTCCTCTCTCTCCCTCCCTC
>NW_021604720.1:4496561-4538518 GCF_004785775.1 Grammomys surdaster | reverse complement strand
CTCTCTCTCTCTCTTTTCCTCTCTCTCCCTCCCTCCTTCCCTCCTTCTCTCTCTTTTTCTCCCTCCCTCTGTCTCTCTCTCTCCTTTGTAAACAAATATTATTTCTATGTACCCATTAACCAAGGATAGCAAAATTGTCATTACACATGACTAAATTAGAATTACTGACATTTGTGTCATTTCTCTTGGTTTGAAGCAAAACATCCACTAAGCCACTATTCCTGTTTAAGATGTTACACAATAAAATTCAATAAACATTTCAAGTTCAAAAGATGTCACCAAGATTTAATCACTGGGGCTACTCTTGTTCTTTAGAAAAATCTCCCATAATGTTAAAGACAAAATTTCTTCTTTATACATAGGTCTATGGTTTTATGTTTTAGTCCTTATCTGGTGTTGGTATCAGAGTGATGCTGGCTTTGTGGAATAAATTTGGTAGTTTTTTTTTTGGCTTTTTACTCTGTGAAAATATTTGTGATAGTTCTTTGAAGGTGTCCTAGTATCTGGCTGTAAATCTATCTGGAATTTTCCCTGTTGGAGATCTTAAATTCCTGTTTCAGTCTTGTTAATTGTTCTGAGTCTGTTAACATTGTTTGTCCCCTGTTTTAAAATGAGAAGGTCACAACTGTGTAGGAATTTATGCAATATCAATTTTTGAATAAAAATTTCACACTGTTTCCTAAAGAGACTCTGGATTCCACTGAACTTTATTCAGAGCTTTCTCTGCTTCACCTCTAATTTTATGACTTTATGCTTATAGAAGAATGAAGAGATAGCTCTTCATTTTTGTTAATGTGTCCAGAGTTTTGTCAATGATGTTTATTCTTTCCAAGAACTCCTTGATTGATTGTAAGCACCGTGTTTTAAATCTTCATTTAACTAAAGCCTTTCTTAACATTATTTCTTCTATCTACAACTTTTGTGTGATAAATTTTTCTTCTTGTTTTTTTTCTTTCAGAATTTGAGATGAATCAATAGGATATTTATTTATGTCTCTATTTATTTATTTATTTATTTATTTATTTATTTATTTATTTATTTTTACCCTAAATGTAACAGGTCCACAGACTTTAATGGCACTCATACCCTAGTATAAATGATGGAAGTACATGAAACTTCCACTATTTGGATTTTTTTTTAAACAAAGTGATCCAATTTATATCTCAGATTTGGTGAGTTGATGACATTTATATTTCACATGATATCTTCCACACTGATAAAATATGATTATGAATAGAATTTTGAAGCTGTTCCCAGAGTTTTCCATATGAAGCTGAATGGAATAAGAGAGAGAATATGCCATCAAGTAGCACTCAACATTAAATCATCTGACAAAGCCAATAGCTTAAGGAAATGTGTCACTATAGCAAGATCTCACTCAGCATTTCTTGGCCCTGGATACCAGACCTCCAGGCCTTGAAATGTGATCCATAACTAGCAACAACTTCCTCTGGATTCTTAGAAATTTTAGCTGAGAATATTAGCTTCCTGAATAGCTCCAAGAGTGTCATGTTGGGAATGAGTCCAGGAACTCTAGTTGAATGTAACCCGTCAGGAGATTTCTCGGCTAGGGTAATTCCCTAAACAAATACTCTAATCAGTCTTCACTGATATATCTATATCCACCTGTCTGTTTGTGTTATTGGTTCTGACTCACTGGAGAAATAATGTGTCACTGTTCAGTGCCTTAGATTTCATACTGTGAACTAGAGATTAACATTTATCTGAGGTTCTTTCTCAAAAAAATAAAAAATGAAATACAGTGACATACACAAAATTTTATCAAATCAAGTTAACTATTCATCATTCTTAAAAAATATGCCAAACCATGATTGTTCACCGGGTTTCACCCGGTGTCTGGGGTATGGGCATACCACTGGGCAGAAGAAACATGAGGAAGCTAGACTACATTTACCCTCTGCCCATTGTCAGGTGCTGGGTTTATGGGAAATGCAGATTCACATCTCAGAGGGTGGGAAAATGCAACCTAACCTGTGGGAGGTTGAAGCTGGGGTTACCTAACTCCAAGTCATCAAGTTACCTCTGGAAACTGTGCAGGGGGACCACAGGCCTGTAATGAGGAGCCTGAATCCAGGGGATCCCAAACTCCTGGACATCCAGAAACAACCGGGAGTTGGGAACAGAGTTGGGTATACAGGTTGAGGAGCCTGGGGCCAGTGGGATGGGGAACTCAGGCTTAACTCATCAGGAACTTTCTTTAGCTTAGCAGGGATTGTCTGGGAGCTTGGAGAAGCCTTCTGCAGATGTAGGTGGCATGGCTCTGTAGAGGAAGATTTTTCTCCATGCTTCCCATGATGGTTTTTGATGAGAGACAGTCCTTCTTTTTCAAACTGATTGATTGTTCATTGTTATTGATTGTTCCTTGTGGAAAAGGGGTGAATACCACTTCCTCAAGGTGGACCAGAGATTAAATACCTTGTACTGGAAGGATTTTCAGGAAGGGAAGCTTACTGGCTAACTCTCAAGGCCCCTAGGTACCCCATTAGCATAGAGAACTCTGTTCTGATCTACCTTACCATAGGTCATGTTTTATGTAGGGAGTGTGGTCACGTGACATGTGCCTGGTTGGTGAAAAGCAGGTGAAGCTCCAACCATGCTTTCTGGATTTCAGGTGTTCCAACCCACTTAAATTTACAAAGTTCCGTGGCACAGTCCACTGCCCCTCAGTTCATGGTTATCTAGGGATGTGAGTTGTTCACTGTTTTCTCCATAAGTTACCAAATATGAGGGTGACGGCAAAACTCACTTTAAGGGTGTTTCCATGTTCTAAGAACTAATATGCATTTTAGATATAAATATTGAAAATTTTAGCATACAAGGGTACGTGCAATATGTGGTTAGAAATACCTTCTCAAGTATAAACACCTACAAATCTGCATGCTTCTGTAGCATGCAGAAACATGTAAATAGACTTTAAAATGCATGTCTATCAGGAAGAATCTCAAATGGATTGTGGTAATCCATTGCAATTTCTATTTTCTTGGAATTCAGTATTATTTCTCTTTTTCTGTAAGACATTAAATTTTATGTTAATTTTCTTAATATCAAGTTTCATATTGTAATCCCGTTTTTGTTTCATAAGAGAATAATGTAATAATACATCCTTTTGAAAATGAAATGGCTTACTTGATATTTGTACATTTCTTAGAAGTGTGATGCTTTGATGTTTCATCATTTAAACATATTGATTTTTCTAATGATTTCCTGTCATCCCCCATCTCAGTTTCTAAAGCATTCTTTCCTCCATTATGGCTTTCTTTTTGCAATGATTAATATGGCCATTTATAAAGATACAGAGAAAAGTTCGCTTCTCGGCAGGCTCATTTTCTGTCAGCATTGAGTGTATTATTAACCTGAGTGTTTTGGAGTGAATTCATTAATAATTTACTATAAATGTTTGACTAAAATGCTAATAGGTTATGTAGACAAATAAATATTGCATTGAAAACAATAATTAAAGGTAAAAACAGAAAATACATAATGAAATAGAACAGAAAACAAATGAAATAATCAGCCTTGTTCTTAATTTGTTAATAAGTGCTTTCTTCAGATTGAAGCAGGATCAGAAATACAAGGTAATATAATTACCTAGAAATTAATTATTACTTTTTATCTTTACCAATATATATTGATTGGTGTGTATCATTGTCTTGTAGGCATTTATCATGATCTGATAGAATGTCAATTTCATTAATGAGAACTCAAACATAAAGAGTGGATTGTCTTACTTATTAGTCAATGGATTTCAATCATACTCAGCTTTACCTAAATATACTGGCTCATGAGTAAGCAACGAAGGTCTGAACATAAAATTGATGTTAAATTCTTGCCAATGATGGAGAAAACTCCTGCACTCTTTGACTTTCAACACAGTAGGAGATAAATAAACTTGTAAGTATTTATAAAATGTGCAAACAATTGAAGTCCTTATTATCTGCAAGTGCTCAGAAACAGCCCTCTGCCTTGAAGTCTAAAAGTACCATTAGAGACCTGCAATGGAAAGTGATCAGTTATAACCATATATCTTAAATAGATGAGAACCATATTTTGGGAGGCATTTGAGAAGTTTAAAATACATACAGAATAATAAATCTATATAAAGCACTTCACAGACTTAACTTCATAAAATGCTATTATGAGGAAAATAATAAGGTCAACTTCTATATTATGAA
The DNA here is from genome assembly GCF_004785775.1 of Grammomys surdaster. Lineage (NCBI taxonomy): Eukaryota > Metazoa > Chordata > Mammalia > Rodentia > Muridae > Grammomys > Grammomys surdaster. The sequence continues at coordinate 4,534,325 of NW_021604720.1, read as the reverse complement.
CTTCCTGGTCATAGCTCATTTGTGTATATACAGGCAGATAAAATGGTGAGTCCAGAAACTGATTACATCCCCAGGCCTCAGAAACATTCATGTGAAAGAATATTAGGAATAAAATGTACCAAATGCTCTAGAATTTTCAAATGCAGTTAGCGTTAGCAAAAAGAAAAGACAATTGAACTGATATTGGGAATATCTTTAGCTAATACAATCAGAGAATTTAAAGGGTAAATGCATTTAATATTTTATAAATAATATGCTTAGTCATAAAAATTTCTAAATATATGAACAAATTAAAGATATTGATAAAATATGAATTTCAGTTAAGGAAAAGAATATATATATATATATACACAAATATATCAATAATTTTGTCTGTTATTAGTTCAAAGTGGTAAGTGTAATTATTCATAACCATGTTAACTTGTAATTCATTATAGATTATTTGGATATTGATTTTGTTTACAGATATGCACATATGAAATAAATTACATGTACATTCTTTCTATGTAGTATTCTTATGGCAGATATATAGTGGTAAATTGGACCTGAACATTACCACACTCTTGTATGTAAGGGATTCAGTAAACTTGAAACAGCCACAACATTTGTAGGATAATCTCACACTTCTATAAGAAAAGAGATATACCAGAAAGATAATAATTCTTAATTCATATTGAAATTTTTTAAAGAAGATTTTATACTAAGGTTAATTCCTATGTAACAATAAAAAGTGCAGGAATAATAAGATTTAGAATAGACTTTATAAATAGATAGCAGTCATTTTCTGGTGGCATTTTAATATGATTGCTTATAATATAAATATGTTTTATATTTTATAATCAGTTTTTATATTATTATTATATTTGTGTTATTTAAAACAATTTGATCATATTCCTCTCTCCCATGTTTTTCCAGATACTTTTCTCTTCCTACTAAACCAACTTTAAATTATTTCTCAAACGGCAAAAAAAAAAAAAACAGTATAACAGCAAGAATTCCCCTTCCCCCCAAAAAAACCTCTGAGTATAACCACACCAAGAGAAAACAAAGAGAGAGAGAGAGAGAGAGAGAGAGAGAGAGAGAGAGAGAGAACCTCCAACATCTATCCAAATAAAAGAATAGACAAAAAAATCAAAAAACAAAAAACAAAAAACAAACAAACATGTGGAGTCCATTATATGCTGATCAACTATTTCTGAACATGAGCTCTGCCCTGGAATGATTGCTACATCCAGAGTCACCTGTTTTGAAAAACTGGTATTTTTTTTTTCCTCCAACTGGTATAAGTGACAGTTCAGCTATTATCATTTACCATGGTGACGAGATTTTTACTCACTCACTCACTCACTCACTCACTCACTCTTTCTTTCATGTATACATGCATTCATTCAATCAAAAATCATTTTTCAAAAACTATAACAATATAAAATACAATAAGATAAAGTATAATTATCACATCGAGGTTGGACAAGACAAACCAAGACACAAAAGAGAGTCCAAGAGAAGGCCCAACAATCAGTGACCCACTCATTTGCACACCCAGGAATCTCATACAAAACACTATACTGGAAGCCCTAATGTATCCTCAGAGGACCTGGTACAAAGCATGCTATTACAGTCTGTAAATTCTAATCAGTATTTGCTGTGTTGATTTAGAGGGCATTGATTTCTTACTATCTTCTAAGACCCTCTGGATCTTTCACTCTATCTTTTTTCCAGTGAAGTTCCCTGAGCTCAGAGGGAAAGGATTTGATAGAAAAATCTCATTTAAGACTATTTCTAGGTCTTTCACTGTCTGTATAATTTCAGCCTATGTGTCTCTGTAGTTTTTCCTTGCTGCTGAGTAAAGCCTCTTTGATGATAGTTGAACAAAGCATTGATCTAAGAGTATACCAGAATATGAGTCATTTTATCACCACACTTTTGTTATTATTATTTTCAGACCAGTATTACTTGGTTTTACTCTAGGTCCTGCTGATATATTTTCTACGGTTCTTGTTTCCCCAAGCAGTGTAGGTGTGGGTTACTGCTCTTGGAGTGGACCTTAAGTCAAATTAATTATCAGTTAGGTACTTCACAAGCTTTGTGCCACCATTGCCTTAAGTCATCTTTCAGACAGTACAGCATTGTAAACAAAGAGTTTCAGTATGGCTTGGTATTTAAATTTTGCTTTTGAGAGTATGCAGAGTATTTTCCTGTACCAAAGATGATTGAATCTAGGGGCAAAGGCTGTATGTAGACATGAGCCCAAATATCTCGATTTTCAATGAGTCATGTAAGCATTGTCTTTGCGATAGGGTCTTGAAAACAGTGTAGGCTGTTTGAAGATTTCTGTGGAACCTCTTTGGGCAATAACTCAATTAGCTATAATCCAAATGAAGTACTGGAGGCTTTATTTGTTGACAAAGAAGGCCAATTGAATCTCTGTGTCTCCCACTATTTGTGAGTTCATTTATATCACTTTCAAATCTGTAGTTACTTTAAGAATTTTCTACTGTATTAGGTTTTCACACTACCCCTCAAATGCCCCTTTTAAATTTGTGTTCCCAGAGATCCTAAAATTTTCGAAAAAAAGCTTGATTTAATTATTCTTGTGAGTTCTGAATTGTGAATTTTACTTTTTAGGTAGAAGTTGAACAAAATATGTGTTTTAATTTTCTATTTTAAACATATTGTCAAATGAATAGTATGCCACTGAAGATTTATTTCAAGAAAATTTTATTAACTCTCCTAATTATATGTGTTATTTTTGAAATGACCCATCACAACAAAATAAAAGTTAAGATATATTAAAAGATGACTAACAAGCTGGAAATATTGTAAAACCTTTTTGACAAATTGGCTTTAAAAAGAGACATCTCTGTGATGAAGGGAAAAACATCATCTTTTGCCCAAGTCTATTTCACTCCAAAACCTTACTATGGCACTCCTTGGGAATTATTGAGCCATGGATAAACTAAACTTCACTAACACCCAGTTTGGACACACCAATCTTCATGCTTTCCCTCACTTTAATCAGATGCATTATTTTCTCTTATTGTACCCTAAGAATATCATACTGACAATACACTATAGAGCAATCTTGTAAATAAAAAATATAAAGGCTTGCAGAATAACATACAGAAAAATGTGTCTTGATATTGATCAAAACTATATTTACTATTATATAATAAAGTTATATATTATGCTTATACACATTCATACATTCCTGTTCTCGTGTCGTAAATATACTTTTAAATATACTTTAAAATACAATGTATGATGCTGTGAACAACACAACGTATGTTCTCTTTAGATTTGACCAAGCATGTCTATCTAATCATGTCTAGCATGTCTAGCTAATTTTGGTTTTGGCCTAGTAAATCTAAGAAACAAGAGATAGTTTTCAGAAATCCAATGCATCTTGGACAATCATCTTAGTTATTAGAATTCAGGAGGTATATCAATATTTCCACACGTTCTATGGATGAGCTTCAGTTAGCAATCACTGATAGTTCCTATTAAGCACTGTAAATAAAAACAATGGAAGTTAAAATAAAATTTTACCTAGTAATTAACCTGTGGTGACTACGTTGTATATATATATACAAATAAATAAATATAATGTATAATTATGGTATAATAAATATATTTGTAATATATCTATATATACATATATACATATATTCACATGGATAATAACATCTGTGGTTTCACTGATTATAGTAACATTATATAAAACTTTACGTGAGATAGGAGACTCAGTTACACATTTTAAACTATTCAGACATGGCAGCAAAAAATAATAATAATTTTCCACATAAAATAGTCCTGTTATTAATAATCTGTTAATAAATAGTAACAACACACGGTTCCCTGCATTTTAAATGGTCTCATTATTAAGTTAGCCACACAATTTATTGTTTTTATGAAGTGGTGTCATTAGAGAGAGAAAGAGAAAGGTGAGCTTTCTATCTCTATCTCTTTGTGAAAATGAACTACTAAGCATTTCTTGATTAGGTATAAAGATTGATCCTCTATGCTTACTTAGGAAACATTGTCTTACTCTGCCTGGTATGAGTCAATGAAATTAGTCACATATTTAAAGATTTAGATACACATGAAGTACTAAGTTGTTTCATAATTTTAAAAGAAATAGTGTTCAGTGTTGTAAGTGTAATAACAGCACCAAAGTCAAAATTTTAGAATAATCTAAACATAGTAGATATGATGATGAATAAAATCCTTTTGTAAAATTTTATCAGTCCTTCTGTATTTAGAAATTGGGTCTAATTTCTGAAACAGGTAATTACCCAGTTCAACATACTCTGTGTGCCTGTGTATGTGTGTGTATGTGTGTGTGTGTGTGTGTGTGTGTGTGTGTATGTATGTATGTTTAGCACCTAAAAGGGAATTTTAATACATAACTTTTAAAAATAGATAAATTGCTACCACAATTAAATGAGTTCAGCAATGAACATATGTGAAAATGCTGAAAAATATTGACTATTCAGAGAGAAAAATAATTTACATTTTCAATACAGATGACGAGTTGGTTTAATCTTTGAGCAACATTTGTATTCTATATGTCTTCTAAATTGGATAGGAAAGACAAAGAAATATAGAGTGATATTTACAAACCCTTAAAAAGGTCATGTTTACTGAGGTCTATTTGTCAAATATTTATGATTTATTGCAATAATATAGAGTGTGCTTTAACAGTTTCAAACTTCAAAGCTTCTTTGATGCTATGATAACATGAAGAGGTCATATGAGTTGTGCAGGATCACAAGACAAGCTACTGGAGAGTAGCTTGGATCTCACTCAAGTTCACATTTTTAAGTACTATACAACAGACTGCTATTGCTTAAGTTACCCAGTCACGCTACTGTCAACCTTCACTATAACAAACACCCATAAATATTTACTATAAACAAGTCCTTACATTATAGCAGAATTCTTTTTTCTTAGTCATAATCATGGAAACCGTATCACATTGTTCTATATTGAAAATATAAAATATTTACTCATCAAGTTTAAACAGCTTCTGCTTACTCAAGTAATCCATTCATCAACAATGCAGAATTAACTATAGAGTTGGTAAAACTTGGGAAGGCCTTGACCTTACTCAAAACCGTAGACAACAAAGGAATGCCAATAGTGGGAGAAATAGATATCCAGAGGACAGATCACTCCTCCATTATCAAACACCAAATGCACATCTCTGAAAACGTACATAAAAGAAACATTATAAAAACTAAGCAGGTTGTATTTAAGAGAGAGAGAGAGAGAGAGAGAGAGAGAGAGAGAGAGAGAGAGAACATATGTGTTTGTTTACTCTTTCATGCGATAACAATTGATGATAAAAAAGGACCATGAATTTGAAAGAGCAAACTGGGTTTTCAGGAAAAAAAGAAAATGGTGGAAATAATGTGATTGTATTATAATCTCAATAATAAAGGAAATGACAAACAAGCATCCAGAATGTATCTGAATATATTGCTCATACAAAGCTTTAACTGAGCAATAACTTACTAATATGGAGGCTTAACTTTGAAAGATCTGCTTTCCTGCTCACTAAGATTGTTGAGTGAACTTATTTTACCATGGCAGAACTGAAGTCTTCATCTGTGTGAGAGTAGACAATGCACATCTTCTGACTTCACACTCACTTTGGTGTTGGTAAGAGGCACATTATGATAGAAATGTTGACTTCTTCAAAATTACAAGGTGAATATGTATTTATCTTATTTTAGAGCATAGAGCTATAGGTGTAAAATGAACATATGACATTCTGTCACATACTATGTTCATCAAAAATGTCATCTCATCACCTTTTATATAGTTTGCTGCTTAGAAAGAAAACGGCACTCTCATTTCTACCCAATTCAGCAAGAAGATATCGTGTAGACTCACAATCAGCAGTCAGTGCATAAGTGTAACATGGGGTATTTCATTAAGCTCAAGTCTCCAAAATCATTGAGGACACTAAATGTAAGAGTGACAAACTCTATATCTTTGTTTCAACCATACTGAAGAAATCTGATGGATCATAATCCCTGTTCCCAGTACTATGGAAACTGATTATTAGGTGTGCACTCTTTTGCATTCCCCAGAAAAACCAATGTTATAACCCTTAAACTATACCATAAATCTTGCTTAATTTTCTTTTCCTAATCTTCCTCCACTCTCTCAAATAGGGACCACCCATTTAGGAAGGTTTTTCCTGCTGAAGCCCTTGTCCTCTGTTGATTTCCATGCAGCAGAGCTCCAGAGGATAATGATAATTTCTATTTCCGGTAGTATTACAAACCTAAAGAAGCTCTATGAGAGGGTCAGATTTCATTTTTATTACTTTATTGATGTGTGCTTGGTGATTAGTCTATACACAGTTGTTCCACGGTGCTTAACAGTGTTCAGTCTGTGCATGTAATCGATACTTTAGAGATTGACAATATCTATTGAATTGTGCATGATGGCATGGAGAAGAGATAAAATTCACCCATTAATTTGAATGTATTCATGATGATGTTACTTTAAATACTATCATGAGTTTAACCTATGACTACGTTACTAATGATACAGCTATCATAGTTGCTTAAGAATTAATACCTGACAATAACCATTTCCATTTATTTATGTTTCAAAATCTCTTCTGTGTATGAAGAACTTAAAAATATTTACTCTCAAAACATTACCGATGAAAAATTAGATGCAACACATCTATTATGTTAAATATATAAACTACTAAGAAGATAACAGAAAATTTTACATTTAAATACCTAAAATTTGTTAAAGGAATCAATGAAGGTACATCAAACATGGAATTCAGAGCACTTAAAAACTTTAATGTGCTTGTGCTATGCACATTCATTTGATGCTTAATATATTATTAAACACAGCTCCAGGCAAAAGTTCTGTTCCAAAGACTGGAAAAAAACAGTTCATGGACGAAAAAACACAGTGCATAATTGACCTCTGTGTGCCCATATGCTCAGTCACAATTGATACAGCATTTCAAAATGTGATATTTTGTATGCAGCTGTGTAACAAAAACTGATTCTAAGTGTCATACAGAAAAGCCTTATATTGGACATAATGACAAAGGCCTAAAATGTATTATCCGGTCATTATTTTGAGACTTTTAGGCTGGTCTCAATGCTAGGTTTTTAATGTATACTAAAAGAGTGAGCAAGATTAAGTTGAACACATTTTTGTATTGTCCATAGAATTCATTGACTGTATCTTTGTAAATATTCAAAATAATTGTAATGTATAAAATTCCTGTAGTTTATAGTTCAAATACAGAAAAGGTAAAACCAGGAGAACCTAGAAATTGAGGGTATTGCTAAGATTCTGAAATTAATTCCAATTATTAAGGAAACTAAAATCATCATCCAATGAAGTTGATTTTGTTAATAATTTAATAATTTTGTTTATTTAATTTAATTATTTACTTATTTGATTTACTTCCTGCTTACTGTCCCCCTCTTGGTCACATCTTCCCACAATTCTTCTCCTATCTCCCATTCCCCTTCTCCTCTAAGCGGGTAGGGCCCACCTGAGTATCCCCCAACCCTAGTACTTTAAGTCTTTGTAAGGAGAGACTAGGCATTTTTTATCCTATTGAGACCACACTATGCAGCCCAGCTAGTAGAACATTTCCCATGGATAGGCAACAGCTTTAGGGATAATGCCCCCACTACAGTTGTTTGGGACCACATGAAAACCAAGCTGCATATCTGCTACATTTGTGCCAGGAGGCCTAGGTCCAGACTGTGAACGTTCTTTGGTTGGTGGTACAGAACCTGAGAGCCCCAAAGGTCCAGGTGAGTTTACTCTGTTGGTCTTCCTTTGGAGTTCCTTTTCTCTTCAGGGCTTACAATACTCCCTCCTATTATTCCATAAACTTCCCCAAGCTCCAACCACTCCTGGGTTGTGGATGTCTGTATCTGTCAGCTGCTGAGTGGAGCCTCTCAGAGGACAATATGCTCCTTATATAAAAATAACAGAATATCAATAACAGTGTCAGAGAATGTTGTTTTAGGACACAAAAGATTTAACTTATCAAGACAAAATGAACTCAGCGACAACTTTAGAAGCTCTTTTTCTCAGAATGTTTTATCACAGCATTTTTTTACTTTTACAAGTTTTTGGGGTGTGTGTGTGTGTGTGTGTGTGTGTGTGCATGTGTGTATACTGGTTTCTGGTTTTGTGTCTTTATGAGTTTCCTGTGTGTATGAATCTATGAGCATCTGAAGCTATGTGTGCTTCTCGTGCTTTTTTATTTCTTTTTTTCTGTTTCATCTGTTTTGTTGATTTGTCCTATTCACATTAGTTTGCCTTTGTTTTTTTTGTTTTGTTTAGTTTTTTGTGTGTAGGTGTGTGTGTGTGTGTGTGTGTGTGTGTGTGTGTGTTGGTTTGGTTGTTATTATTCTTTAGATACCTGTTTTGTTTTTGTCATTTGTTTTCTCAGAAATAGAAAGGTAATGGTTTTGAATGGGAGAGTAGGTAGGATGGTCTTAGAAAAGGAAATTATTATCAGAATATATTGTACAAAATTATATTTTTAATAATAGATAAATCAACAAAACAAAAAAGAATCACACATAAGAAGGCTAAAATCATCATTTACTGGATTTCACTGCATTCAAAAAGTCATGGTTATTATTTGCCAGCTGTCTTCTTGTTCTGTTATGAAACAGAGTTCTGTAACATAGTAATAATGTTTTCAGCTAGCAATACTACCTTCAGAAGACAATGAATCCAGCACAATTTAGGGGTAGGGAAGTAGTCAGCAATATTTCAATGTATGCACTCTTCAAAAACAACCTATAGGCTGACAAGATAGTTTGGTGGTTAAGACTGCCTACTAGTCTGTGAGATGGTGTTTAAGTTCCTCTTCCAGGACCTTGTTGGGCATTTCAAATAAACCTGTAACTCTTAATCCAGGGTATCTGATGCCCTCTTTGGTTCCTGCAGGCACTTGCATTCACATACACATACTCCCACACAGAAAAATACACATATACATAATTAAACGTGATAAAGAAAAATCTTTTTAAAAGACATTTTCATTGTAATGTTCTCATAGTCACCTGATAACATAACAATACCTTCAGTCGCCAAGAGATTAACAAGAGGAGTACTGCTTGCCAATGCTATTGCACTGAGTGAATATTGTACCATGTTTTGGAAGGTAAGACAAATTCTCCTAAGAAGCAAAAGTCTAGCTCTTTTCCCTTCAAACACTACTGAAGTTGTTTTATTATTATTATTATTATTATTATTATTTAGATAGATAAAATGTTTAGATGGATGGATGTGGATTATAGATAAGTTAAAAGATGATGGGGAAAAGTTCTGCTGCTTTTGCTTAATATATAAATTCAAAGTTATTTTATATAGAGAATTTAATCTTAGCTCATATTTCCATAACTGCTAGAAATATTGTTGGAATGTATGAAGTACAATATATTTTTATAATGTTCAAGTATAGATTTAGAACTATGTCAGTTACACAGAATCCCACTGCATTTGTGCAGGTATAAAGTATACTAATACATGTTTTTATTTATTTATTTATTTATTTATTTATTAACTTTTTATTATTTCTTCATGAATTTCACTCATGTACCTAAATCCCACTTAACTTCTCCTTCTCTTATACCTGTCCTATATTCTCTCTGTTCAAATGTGAGGACCAAAATTAAATTCACAGACATTATATAAAAATCAAGTGTGGCTGAAGCCTACTGTAGCAATGATGTTAGGCATGGAGAGGAGTATCCAGAGTCTTTCTGGACAGTGAGAGGAGAATACAGGGCTTCAATATCAAGTTAGATGCCATGTTTTGCAACGTAATATGTCAATAACAAAAGTTTGAGCTTCTGTCAACTCCTAGCTTCCACATGTGCCTATACAAAATTCACTAAAACATACACACACACACACACACACACACACACACAGAGAGAGAGAGAGAGAGAAAGAGAGAGAGAGAGAGAGAGAGAGAGAGACAAAGACAGAGACAGAGAGACAGAGAGACAGAGAGACAGAGAGAGGGAGGCACATAAACACGAAAGCAGATGCTAAACAAAAAGTATGTTAAATATTTCTAGAATGTCTAGGTGAAAATATATATGGAGATAAATATGTTTTTGGTATATAAGTGAAAAGTTAGATCCTTTAAAAAATAATGTGTGATATTTTTCTGTGTATTTTCCTTACAATTTCTCTGTAAAAGATTATTTCATCTGCAAATCAAAATGATTGCATTCTTATTTTTCAATTTAAAACATGTGTTTACTCTCTTTACTAATTGTCCAATTCTAACAATATCAATGAATTGCTTATTATAATTGACAAGATAAACAACAAGAGAAGACATCTTTGTGCTGTTTCTGACTTTGGGAATATTTTCTTTTACCATGACGTGGCTTACATTATACTTAATAGCATTGTCTAGGAGGACACAGGAGTGTGTGAACTCAGTGATACACACAGTAAAAATGATGAAATGATAGAAGAAGAGAGTAGAATAGATAATACCAAAAGCTGGATGAAGAGTGATTGCTGAAGACATGTTGGTCAAAGGTACCAGAATTTGTGGTAGTCAAAACTAATACTGGGGTGCTGACATCACTGCTCACATGAATATTTCTAAAATTGTAGAATTTAAATATTATATTTTCAAATAATATTAGATCAGAAAAAGATGTTATTATAAATATTAAATGGAAAACTCATTAATCAATGCAACAGTTTATATATTAGTTGTATACAATGTTCTACACTCTGACTATATCCAATTTCATCTTATATTATTCTTCAATGTGAAAAAATAACATATTTCAGAGGAGAAAAATTAAAATAAATTATTAATTTCAAGGTCAATATTGTGATTTACTCAACTATTTTTGAATTGAAGGATAAAATTTGTTTTCCTAAATTGCATGAATTTTATTGTAGTTACTTGTTTATTTTTGAAATGTTATTGAAAAGATAACTACTTAAAGACAAACATTATTCTATTTAAGAGATATAATTATTACTTTTAACACCATTTTCTTAGTTCTAAATACACAGTCATTTATGTGACATTAAATCTGTTTTGGATTTATCCAGGCCAAAATATTTGTACACTCTAACAGAGAAGCAATGCTATAATACATTCTTCTGTATTAACAATGCTGTTTTTTAGCAGTGAGTTAGTGTGCGTTTGTTTGATTGTTTAATAATTTGCTACTGGAAACAGATGCACAGTAGGAAGAAGATGTAGCATGTATCATACTGGCATGGAATAGTAATTTCATATTCTTTCCTTCTTCTCTATTGCTTCCTAATCCATACAAAGTTGAAGAAAATCTCAGGCAGCTGTTCTTTGGAAATATGTTTGTCCAATAGATAAAATGTCTAGGATGCACATATAAAATTGTGATTTGTATGGTATAAATGTCATTAAAATAAAGGCCTTTACTGCAGTGAAGATGTTTTGATCCAGCATAGCAAGACCAACCATGTTGGAGAAAGATTTAAGAGAAAAGTTAATAAAATTTCAGCAGAAAAAGGAGAATATATTTGTCATGGGTTGAATACTTTGAAAAGCATTTCTTTAAGAGGAGAATGTATATTATTAACTGGATGCTTATGTTCATTATTTTGTATGTAAGATTTTCTTACGTAGCATCTGCTTCACACATTGTCTTTGAATTCAGCTTTTCCTCAGCCTAGGACTACCGATACATATATAACTTCCTCTACAGTTAATTGACTCTTGAACAGAGAAAAAGAATGGTAAAGTTGTGGATAGCTGGTAGATAGCAGAAGCAAAAGAAAGGAAAAAATATCCTTGAAGGAAATTTCTAGAAGTCATTTAGTAAGACCATAACAGTGGAGAAAGGAAGCGTTGGAAGATATGATAGGGTTATATGTTATCTTAGCCCTTAATTTTCCTGCCAACACTGAAAAAAATATTGATCAGGAAAAGATGGTGTGGCACAATATTTCAATGTTTCTCCAAGATAAAAACCACAATGTTAAGAATTAGAAGCAATAAATGATGATTTCTCTAAGTATTAAAAAATCAATGTAGGTACAGGCAAGAAAAATTATATAAATTATATACTGTTATAATTATAACAGTAAACAAGAGATTGGATCCAATAATAAAGTGGATCGGAGATCATGCAGATGCCCAGGCACAACATATAACTTACATTATGTTGATAATTATCATGTGTTATTTCAGCTTGTTGAAAGTAGATTCATGTTTGGAGCATGGAAGATGTTACCATCTCTGGCATGCATATTTCAAAAAATACTTCAAAATTCTTATCTGGACCATCTTATGCTGGTCAGTAGTTTTTTTTCACTGTCAGCAGAAGGGTTAAAGGTAAGATTGTATGGACTCAACATATATTACTATCATCTCTTCTGACCTTTGCTTTCTCCCATATTATGGTCTTATCCTTTAACTCTGTGACAGAGAGAAAAGAAATCAACAAAAAGGAACGAAACCAAATCAAAACAGCAACAAAAATCCAAACAGACTATAAACTATTTCCAATAGAATTTACTATTGTGTATTCTGTAACATAAAAATACCTGAAACAGGAACAGGACGCTGAAATTTTAGCCAGAGGAATCTCATCCATTAAGAAAAAGTTCATTTGGGAGTCTAAGGTAATTGCTTCAATTTCTCTAGTCAGCTTCTGGTGAATGATTATAAATACTTCAATTGATGATATAATCCATCTAATCTTTGCTATTTGCTCTTTAATTTGGAAACCTTACACATGGGGACACTATGCTCCCTGCCCTGAATATTTTTTCCACTTTTTCTTTTGTCACAAGGTCTTACTGTGTAGCCCTGTTAGACGGTAACTCGCTATGTAGACCAAACAAAGCTGGGGTTTACTTCATAAAAATCCATCTGTGTTAATTCTAAATCCTGAGATTAAAGGAATGTGCCCCATGCTTACTCAACTGTCATAAGTTTTTGATGACTCCAGCTGGCTGTTCCAACATGTCTTTGCCAGTCAATTTCTACTTGACTTTTATACACTCCTGATTTGATGATGTTACCTTTCATTTATTCTTTGCTCTCTCAGTTGAGTTACTCCAGCCATTTCTGCTAGATATTGTGAACATCTGAATTGATCATACTTTCCTGTCTGCTAAAATTTATTTATCTTTTTGCATTGATATTAAGTTTATTAGCTAATTAAGTTTATTAGCACACTCATCCAAAAGCACCAGTATGGTATTTCTTTCTTTATTACTGTAAATAACACTATGGTATTCAGAATCTTGATAGTGCCTTCCAAACTTCTCCACTATTCTCTCTACCCTATTATTTTACAGCTGTGATATTATTGCCTATCATGCTTATCCCAAACCTGGCTATATGAAAAATTAACTTTTTTATGTTCCTTCAATACAGCAGGTTTCCTTGGACCAAAGACTCTTGTATTCATTTCTTTTTACCTGAAAAGCTTCTCCCAAATGAAAGCAGAAATCAATTTCAATTCTGCCCAAGTTTTTCAAAGGAAGCTAACATACATTATATGATATGTCTGTTCTAATCCTACACTTCTTATATAGAATATTGATCTCAATCCCACTGCTTACTATACTCATTTCTATACATACAACTGATTAATTACACTTACCAGTGAAGAGTTAAATTCCTTCATTTTAAGATTTCAAGAATCTTTGTAGATTTTTCTGAGCTAGATTAAATGCTTACAAGATCTATAATATAGATGATACAATAGATATTATTAGTTGGTATAGTAAGGAATAACACAAACTATGTTAACAGAATGCTACATTAGAGAATAGTGCAAAGCAGTTTTAGACCCAATTAATTTATCAATGCCAGTTGCATTAACAGAAAATGTTACTTTTCACTTGGCCTTTCAATCATGGAATTCATTTGGTACATTAACATCAATTTGCTATGTATTAGTCCTAGAATCTGAGCATTCCTTGAGTATGTTTTTACTTTGTGGTGCTGGGAATCAAATGTAAAATATATTACAGGCCGAACAGGTTTTAAATCACTAAGATATAAGTTCTAGGCTTCCATGCATCTTTAAGAATCCTACAATGAAATTTCTCAGGCATAGCTATTATTTTTTTTAATGCTTACCTGTTCACTTGCAAACTAAATCAATAATTTAATATAAAACATCAGAGAATAACCTTTTAATACATTTTATAACGTCATGGCCAAAAGCAGCCTGCTACTTCTTAGCACCAAATTCTTATAGAAACTACATCGAATTACAGACCAACGCTTACAATTACCAATGTATCTATTGCCTGATCATTGAAGCAGCACTATACAGATTTTTTTTCAAATCTGTGTAGTTAAGCAATATAATTCATTGAAGAAGAATTTTAAAACACTTGGCATCTATTTCCTCATAACATGGTGCATTGCATGTAGCTGTTATGATACACAATACTATTAAATGCTTACATATAAGCAGCTGTCTGTACGAGATGAGGTGAGTATGCAGGCTTCATGGAGGGAGTCGTCCTAGTTAAAATAAATGCCGTTTCTGCTTTCAAGACTTTCACACATACATGTCTACCCCCAAATTTACAAAATTATATTCCAGGTTCCAAACAGACATTTGTTAGAGGTCATGGTTGAGGGCCCCTAGACAGGCTTAGGTGATTTGAGACTGTTTACGAGGTAGCACCTTGAGTTTGGAAATGTCCCATTGGCCTTTGTAGCACACTGTGTGTGCAAATAGATTTTCTGTTGAAGCTTCAATAGTAAACTGCAGCAAGAGATTTTGGCAAATTTGTTTCTAATGTGACAGCTTAAATATGTTGCCACATGGGTATTTCCGATTTTGAATTTACAAGCACTCAGAAGGATGCTGCACAGTGAATCAAGCAACCAGCCTGCAGTTGTGAAGGGACACCAGGAAATGCCAAAGACAGGTTTCAGGCTGCTGTTTTGGGAAAGAGGAGATATAACAAGGAATGTTAAATTCATGTGTCAGTTCAGAGGTTTCTCTGATGCACTGGTTTTGTGATTAGGAGAGAAAAACAGAGTGAGAGTTCCTAGCGGTACTCTGTTGGTGTGTGTGTGTGTGTGTGTGTGTGTGTGTGTGTGTGTGTGTGTGCTGCATCCTCATGCTCTCAAGTATGATGACTGGTTTGTGAGTACAGTCCTTCTCATAAAACTCACCCTGAGTTCTTGGCTACAGCAAATCCCCAAGGAGAGGTAGAGTAACATGCTCTCATAGGTCCTCCCCCTACTGAAAGCAAACTTTGACTTCTTACTAGGGAATACTAAATTGAAATAACATTAAGCAGTAGACAGATGCAAGAGTCTAATCCACAGGACAGTTCCAAACAAGGACAGCCAGGGATTTTGCTAACCTGTAGCAATGGCTCACAGGTGGGTATTAGGGACTATTGAGAAAGTGTGGGCTGATGAAGTGTTGACAATTTTAGGTATCTGTGCATTTCCACATCACCAGGCAGGCTTGCAAAGTTACTCAAGTGACCAGCTTGTTTGCTTTATAGTATGATTAAATTGATCCAAACATCCAACTCAAAAATACATCTATAGCACCCAGTCTTTAATGCCAGTATACATAATATGCATGGTTATAGAAAGAGACAAAGACAAATATGAATGTCACCACATAATATTTATTCTAGGTTTACATTAAATGAAATAAAAAAGGATATCCTTAGCTGAAAAATGACAGGAAAATTCCGCTTGAGCTAGTGGCTGTGAAATGAAATGTGAACAAGAGGACTAATGAGTAAAAATAGTTGATTTTCCCGGTAACAATGGAAAATAAGGTACCTTTAAGACAACTTCCAAACACAAATGCTCATGTAAAATCAAACATTTCCCTTACAGCAGTTATGATTAGTATTTTAGAAAATCCCATCTGCAATCTATTGCTACTCAATTCTTTTTGTGCTTGACACTTATGCTAGTCTTTTAAAAATATATACTCTGTCATAATTTGACTTTGAATTTCAAATGTATGCATTCAGTTATAAGCTATGCAAGAACATTATATATACATATATATATATATATATATATATATGATAACAGACATTATTGTTACAGTTAATGTTCTAGTGCAGTGAAGAGACACCGTGACCTCATAACTTATAAAACACCATTTAGTTGTAGACTTGCCCACAGTTTCAGAGAGTGAGTCCATGATCATCATGGCAGGAAGCATGAGACCGTCAAGCATTGCACTGGAGTCATAGGTGAGTGCTCATATCAGATCTGAAAGTTGCAGGCAGAAAGATCAAGGTATTTGAAACCCTATAGGTCAGCACCTCAAAATCTTTTCTAAATATTCTACCTTTTTTAGGAAAATACACTCAAGTATGTGAGCCCAAATATAGGTGCCATCCTTATCAAAACACAAGTAACTTTTTCAATAATCTGTTTTTCTAAATGTTGATTAGATGACCAGATTCCTCAATTGCCTTGGTCCCATATTAGCTAAGATAAGAGTCAGTTGATTCTTTGGGGGAAGGGTGAGCGAGTCATGACTTAAATTTCCTATTCTGGAGCATTTTTGGTTCTTTAATAGATTTTGAGAAATATGATACTTAACTCAGATTCTAATGAATTCTGTGTTTTTTCAGCATCAAGTTCACTCAAAAATACAAGTGAGAACGGGGTAGGTACAATTAGATAGTGTCATAATGTTCGTTTGGATTTGAAGAAATATCAATTGCTCAAACATATTTAAATATTTTGGTAACTGTTCTCACAACTGTCTTCTTACAACAACTCTAAATGAAGCACAATAGACTCTTATTATTATTATTATTATTATCATTATTATTATTATTATTTGGTAAATAAGGATAATGAAGCCACAAATTAAAGACTCATGTCAGACAAATGGTTGTCTATATCAAGCTGTGATATGACAAGAAAAAAATTCTTTCTGTATATGCATTCATTGGTATCACAGAGCGATGGTACGTGTTCAATCAGAAACTATATATTGTTCCATAACATCACATCTAAATGGTACTATCAGTATAAATCATACCTAGGATGAATGTGG
This sequence comes from Grammomys surdaster, assembly GCF_004785775.1. Taxonomy (NCBI): domain Eukaryota; kingdom Metazoa; phylum Chordata; class Mammalia; order Rodentia; family Muridae; genus Grammomys; species Grammomys surdaster. The sequence continues at coordinate 4,517,262 of NW_021604720.1, read as the reverse complement.
ATGATGCTGGTGCAAATGTATGCATTGATCCTTAATGGTCTACCGTCAAGTGATAAATGCCAATCTACTTACTCTTACCACTCAAACTGGTATCGGAAGTGTCCTTAAGTTCTTAAGCTCAGCTGAGCTGATTTTTACATATAATATATTGAGAGCAATAAAAATTGCATTTCACATGAAAACAAATATCTCTAGGCATTTCCCAATCAAGTTAATATATGTTTAGAAGTAACCGAAAAAGATAGAGTAAACTAGGTCCTTGAGATAGCACACCAGTATGGAGTGGTCTAAGTAGAAAAAACATATGGCAAATGATGGAAAAATCTTCTCTATAAAGATACTAAAAATAATAAAAATGTTATGTACAAATCAGTGCAACTATTACAAAATTCTGAATATTAACCAATGATGCTATAATACAAACATAATTTGATTATGTCAAGAAAATGACTGCATGTTCATGAGTATAGAAAATTTTGTGGTCTATTTTTATAATTGACACAATGATGTCATTCCTCTCTGAAAATATCTTTGTGAGTCTTCAAAACCAACAGTGATGAAATTAGAGTAGCCATAAAAACAAATACCTAGTATCTTTATAGCCAAATCAATACGATCACATAGGCTGGGTGCTCCTCAAACATCCCTTGCCGAGTCAAGAGTCATATTTCAACCTGCCTAGAAGGTTCCAAAGCATGTCAGAGCCTATTCATATTGACATGACTTACTTTTAGTCCAAAGGCTAATATTAAAAGTACTTTTCAAAAATGGTGCCAAGCAATAGTTTAAATATGCAGATGCCAGACATGGTGATATCTGTGGAAATTAATAAGAGATTTACTGAAATTCATTAATAACTCTTGAACATATTTTTTTGTGGTGGGAAAGTGATGTAAAAAGCAGGCTGTGAGTTGTATTATGTATTTACCATAATCTGTACAACTGGGAAGGACCCTTTATGAACTCAGACAGTCTTTGAGTATGTACTAATTTCTCACCTATGGCTGACCTTAAACAGATAAATTAAGAATAATAGAATTGTAAGCAGATTATTTTACTCTCTGCCACGTTCAAGGCATTTAAAGTATTATATATCCAATCAAAAACTGAACAGTAAGTAAAGTGAGCAGAGATTCAGTTAGTGGACAAAGAAGAAATATAAACTTCACATAATTAGTAGCACCCAGCTGCAGTGAAGCTTTAACAACTAGAACAATTGCTAGTTGAGTCATCAAATCTGAGTGCTCGCTAGCTCTCTGTCAATTGAGAAAATAACTCAGGTGATACTTCTCAGAGAAGAGACTTCTCCTCCTTGAGAGTTTTGAGGGCTGTAGTCCATATTCTCTTACTTCCTCTCTAAGTCAACATGCCTTCAAATGTATGAAAGCTCAGTACATCATGAGCTTAGGGGAGGGCTATACGCTTGGCTGAGAAGCAAGGAGACAAGTGCCCAGAAGTTACATTCAAGTGTCTAGTGCCTATGATCCTGAAACTTGTGCCCACTTTTCCTTATTCCAGCACATCACTGTAATACTACTGTCACCTTTGTTGATGTCTTTATCCATCTCTTAACAATTATAGTTTTAGAAAAGTCTAATAATTCAAATGATCTACTATAAATTAAAGGGTATAATGGATCAAACAAATTAGTCCAATTCCCAGAAAAGGTAATGGAATTGATGTAAGAAAAGATTTAAGTACTGTTACACCATACAGTCAACCTAAATTATTGTGCTGAATGAAGACAAAAAAAATTTAAATTTGTTCATTTTATAGTGTTATAATTTTCTAATAATTATGACTTAGAATTTTTTTAATATCTTGGGAAAACTGGTACGAAGCTTAAAGAAAATACATTTGTCTCATTTTCTGGAAAGAGATAGTCCACTAATATTTGTTTTTTAATAACTTCCAGTTATATTTTCAAATCATCTTTACAGTTTACATGAGATTTGATTTTGTAAAAGGAGAAAAGTAGAGCAATAGCCTAATGACTCACAAGTAAAAAACTTAAGTCATAGCACTAAAGACTAATTGATCTTAAAATACAAAAACAGCCATTAAAATAAGCAATTTTGAATTTTATAATCCCTCTAGAGCTATAAGATACTTGTAAAGTTTGTACTGCTGTAAGAACAAATGGAAACCCTTTCCATGTGCAACATGTATTAAAATTTGCATACACAAATATTGACCATCTGCATAAGCTCTCTATAAACATTGTGATATATTTTGTCTTATGAATGACTATCATAAAATTAACATCTCATCTATAACTTTTCTCTTACCAAAACATGGACCAATAGAGGAATTTGTTCAAATGCTGAGATTTTTTTGTTTCTTTCTTGACCCAGATTATAACTTAATGAGTTGTATCCAAATAATTAGCATGAAAGAATTAAAAGAAAAATACATTTAAATATTTATATGATTAATAGGAGAACAGTTTGATATCATTGTATCCATCTTAGTTTTAATAACATTGTTTATAATGTATGAAATAAGAAAACTGTTACGTAACTTCATGTTATTGATTATTAGGGTAAGTTATAACATGAGATAATAAATGCCTAGTGCACCTTTTTCACAACATTATACATTATCTTAAGAGTAAAAGTATAAAACTTTATTTAAAGCTCAAATGATTAAGAAAGACAGAGTTGATTTTTAAAATTGAAATTGCAACTTAGTATATTAAATTCTAATTTTATTAGTAATAGAAAAACATAACATTAAGTAATAATGTGAATCATTATAGGATTTACCTGACAAATATTAAGGAGATTCATACTAGCACCAGACTTCATCCAAATCTCTATAATCACAATTTGATGATTCTGTCATCAATTTGTGTATGGCTTTCCATCTGTATTCTTTCTCTTGAAAATGGCAAGAAATCCATCTCCTTTTCCCTACTATATCTTTTATGATTGTGTATTGTGATAATTCTTGAGAGATATATCCTTTAGTAATCATCTAGGCACAACTGAACACTCTTAATGTCTTCTCTAAAGTTGTATTTCTGAACCACATACTCTTCTACAAGACTATACAGCTTCCAGAGCAGTAATGTCTATGTGATGGTTCCTCTCTCCAGCCTTCTAGCACTTGAAGAACGTCAGTTTCATCAATATTCATGCAGAATAACTGCAACAAATAAAACTTCAGCAAAGATGGCTGCTGTTCCCATGTTTTTGCCCTCATATGACATTTATTGTTCCAGTTGCTTTCATTTCTTACAGGAAGCCACTTGACCAGCACCATAAAAGTATATAGTATTGGAAATACAGGTCTTCCAAATGCATAGTTGAATGTCTTATATTGGGTATTCAGGAATTCAGAAAGTATTTCAAAATAAGGTGACACATGCACAGATAATACTCACCAACAGTAAAACTAACAGAAATTATGGACCAAATGGATTTAGCAGATATCTATAGAACATTTGATCTTAAAACATAAGATCATTCAAATTCACTCTGTTTCTGTCTTTCATTAGAAAACAAACAGACTTCTATGGGATAGTAATAAAATACAATAAGATAAAATCTAGCATAGCATAATAGGACAAAGGAAATAAACATAAGGAAAAGAGTCCAAGAAAAGAAACAAGAAAGACAGAGATCCAAAGACCCAAATTCTCACACTCAGCAATTCCATAAAAATAGTAAAATTGGAACCGTAACATCTATGAAAAGGACCCTTGGGAGCTCCTAGTGACCGAGCCACCAACTAAGAGCATACACGAGGTGGTCCGAGGCCACTGGCACATATATAGCAGAGGACTGCCTGGTCTGGCCTTAGTGAGTGAAGATGTGCTTAATCCTTGAGGCAGCAGGGAAGAGGAGGGAGATCTAGTAGTGGGGAGTACCCCCTCTGAGGCAAGGGGAAGGAGGAATGGGATGAGGAACTGTGGAAGAGGATTCGGGAGAGAGTGGCAACGATTGAAACGTAAACAAATAAAATATCATTTTAAAAGAAAAGTAAATATATAAATCAATTAAAATACAGTAAAATAAAATTCAAACAAACAAACAGAAACCCCCAAAATAATGTTATAAGAGAAGGAATGACCAAAGGTGCCATTGAATTCATTTTAATGGCCATCTATCTACTGATGGCCATGTAGCCTAACCTTTTAAAAAAAAAAACTGGAAAACCTGGTTTATTTCAGTTTACAAAAGAGGGTAAATATTATTTTTCTGACCTAGCTATTTTTATCTTTGTTATCTGTGGACAGGGGGAAATGCTCACAGTTCCTTTCACTAAAATAACTCCCTGGAGAAAGTGAGAAGTCTTGATGGTTTTCTTCTGCTGCTGTCCATTGTCTAGATATTAGGAACTGAATGTCTGCACATTCCAGCCCTGGGCTCACCACTTGTTCTGTGACCTCCATGCTTTGAGTTTCCTCAGCAGTGACATGAGAAAGTTTTGGACTAGAAGCATGCAGTCTCTCACATAATAGTATTTCTTGCCTGCCTACCATGTGCCGATACTGTTGTCTGTTTAAAAGAAGTTGACAAAAAATTTAAAGTTGTCCCAGGAGGAAGTGATAAGGCTTTCTTTTTTTATTATTTCTTTTTTTTAATAATTTATTTATTTTTTCTCAAATCATAATTCATTCACACAGGGGTTATAAACACAGAAAGGCAGGATGTGGGGAAGGGGATGACACTGGAGTGGGGTGTTCAGGAGGAATACAGATATCTTTCAGAACCGGGTATCAGCTGGGTGAAGGTTCAGGGGACAGGTCACTATGACTCTGCCTATGACTCATTTGTCCTTATCTAAGTTGGTATTGTCTGCCAAGGCTACCTATTTACAAGGTCTATGACTACTCAGGCATGTAGCCTAACTTTAAGAGTAGTTCCATTCTGTTGTAAGACTCCTTTGGAGAAAACTAAACTTCCGTTTGCATGTAGTTATCAATTGGAGATAGCTCGTGGGTTTGGGATGCGGTCTGTGTCCACATCTCAGTTCAACTCTAACATCCCATCTGGTGCAGACCCGTGAGGCCCAGTGTATGCTTCTTTTGTCCATGTGAGTTCATATATACTTCTGTCCTGCTGAATTACAAGGCCTATTTCTTTGTCTCCTGTTACCTCTGGCTTTCATGTACTTTGTTCTCTTAGTCCAATACAAAAGAGAGTTCACGATTCTACTTTTGTTGTGCTGTTTTATTTTATCATTTTCATTTGTATATTTTTTAAACATTTTTTTATTAGATATTTTATTTACATTTCATATGTTATCCCCTTACCCCATCCCCCACCCACCCGGGAACCCCCCATCCCCTTACCCCTCCTCCTTCTTCTCCGTGGATGTAACCCCCACCTACCCCCCCCACTCCCACATCCCCACCCTCAAAATTCCCACCCCCTGGGGCGTCCAGCCTTCATGAGGTCAAGGATCTCATCTTCCACCTGTGCCCAGCAGGGCCCTCCACTCTTACATATTCAGCTGAAGCCCTGGATCCCTCCATAAGTGCTCCCAGGCTGGTGGTTAGGACCCTGGGAGCTGTGGTTGGTTGGTATTGTTGCTCTTCTCATGGTGGCACAAACCCTTTCCACTTCTTAAGTCCTCACTATAACTCCTCCATGGAGAACCTCATGATCAGTTCAATGACTAGTTGTAAGCATCTGCCTCTGAATATGTCAGACTCTTGAAGGCCTCTGAGGAGACATCCATATCAGGCTCTTATCGGCATGCACTTCCTGACTTCCACATCAGCATCTACCTTTAGTGACTGCACATGGGATGGATACTCAGGTGGAGTGCTCTTGAAACGGCCCCTCCTTCAGTTTCTGTCCCTCACTTTGTCTCCATATTTGCTCCCTTGAGTATTTTGTTGGTCCTTCTAAGAAGAACTGAATCACCCCCACTTGGTCTTCCTTTTTTATGAGCTTCATGTGGCCTGTGAGTTGCATCTTGGGCATTTCAAGGTTCTGGGCTAATATCCAATAATCAGTGAGTGAATACCATGTGTGTTCTTTTGTGATTGGCTTACTTCACTCAGGATGATAATTTCTAGTTCCATCCATTTACCTAGGAACCTCTCAAATTCATTGTTTTTAATAGCTGAGTAATACTCCATTGTGTAAATATACCACATTTTTTGAATCCATTCCTCAGTTGAAGGACATCTGGGTTCTTTTTAGCTCCTGGCTATTATAAATAAGGCTGCTATGAACATAGTTGAGCATATGTCCTTGTTATATGTTCGAGCATCTTCTGGGTATATACCTAGGAATGGTGTAGCTGGATCCTCAGGTAATGCTATGTCCAATTTTCTGAGGAACTGCCACACTGATTTCCAAAGTGGTTGCACCATCTTGCAGTCCCACCAACAATGGAGGAGTGTTCCTCTTTCTCCACACCCTCGCCAGCATCTACTATCACCTGAGTTTTTAATCTTAGCCATTCTGACCGGTGTGAGATGGAATCTCAGAGTTGTTTTGATTTGCATTTCCCTGATGACTAAGGACACTGAACATTTCTTTAGGTGCTTCTCGGCCATTCGAGTTTCTTCCATTGAAAATTCTTTGTTAAGCTCTATACCCCATTTTTTAATAGGGTAATTTGGTTGTCTGGAGTCTACTTTCTTGAGTTCTTTGTATATAATGGATATTAGCCCTCTATCAGATGTAGGATTGGTAAAGATCTTTTCCCAATTTGTAGGACCAGGCAGGGGAGGAAGGGAAGTGGAATTCCGGAGGGGTGGTGTTTGGGTAGCTGCTGTGTCCTGAATGGCCCTGGCTCCCAGATGTATCTCTGGGGCTTAGGGAGTGAGATGGAGTTCTGGCTGCTCTGAGTGCAGTGGCTCCTCTAGGATGACTCAGGAGTCAGTATCTCCACAGGACAGGAGCAGACCAACTCTGTGTCTGCCCCAGCCCACAGGACCAGGCAGGGGAGGAAGGCTTCATTTGTATATTTTAAAGTGAGATAAATTGAGTTATGTGCATATTGATAGGGAGACTGGGAGGATCTAGAAGGAATTGGATTTGGGGAAAGAATGTAATCAAAATATATTGTATGAAATTTTTTATTATTTAAAAACAACAATGAAAGATTTATCTGTTATTGGTCTAGTTAAAAAAATAAGAAATTTTATTTTATCAACAGTAGTATCTTTTATAAAATTCAATGTCTATATTTATTTTCTCAAGCCGAATCTTTACCATTGATTAAAATGATCCACAATGTGATTCAAGGCTGAGAATTTAGTGATAGATTTATGATTGACTACGACACCATTCTGCCTGTTCTTTCCTTGAGCAAAGTCATCTGAACATTATGAATCAAGGACAGAGAAAGAATTCAACTCTGCAAGCACTTTGAGAAATTTAAAAAATTTTTTGCTTATTGAAAAATTAGCTTGTTAGTATAATGTTTGTGTGTATAAAACTACTTATTCCTTATTTCATGAATTAGTTAAACATATCACAAATATGATTATATGTTGTCTTCTGCCTACCTCTCCTTCTTTTGAAGGGGAGAAATGTATTTTAAAAATATACATGCGAAGCAAGTAGGTGAGAATTTCTGTCTATCTTCCTAGTTTATGTCCACATTTTATTTTTGTCTCAGAGATATTACTGAAATATATATATATATATATATATATATATATATATATATATATATGCGCCAATACTTCCCGATGTATTTCCTACCTCTCAAATCCTCCCATCACCCTCCCCCACCTACACTTTCCCTCAAATACAATCTTCCATTTCCCTTCAGGAAAAAACAGGTTTCCCATGGCTAACAACTAAACATTACCTGAGGAATTGCAATATTACATTGATATCCGGTCTTGGCAAGGTAATCCAGTAGGAGGAGGAAAAGGATCTTAAGGGCAGGCAAAAGAATGGTAGACACACCCTATACCCACTCTTAAATATCCTGCAATAACACCAAGCAAGACAACCATAATGCACACCATGGAGCTTCCATGATGGCAGTTTTAGCCTCTGTTAGACCCTTTAAGTGCTGCTTAATTTATACAATTGGCCCTGTTTTCCTGTTGTCCTCCACTGCTCTGGCTCTTATAATTCTACTTCTCCCTCCCTCTAACATAGGGTTTACTGAGTTCTCAACTCTGAGGGAACGGATCTAATGAAGATTTATAATTTGGTATCTAGCTCAATTGTCATCAGAGAGAGGCTAGCTCAGGTAGCTGATTGGAGAAGAGACACACAGTCAAACACTAGGTGCAGAGAGAGCCCAAATTAAACATTTAATGTTATAATGACACAAAGAAGTGTTTCTTCAAGATCATTCTTAAGAAACTAAATCACATAAGATAGGGATAAAACCTCTGGTGAGCTGTCACAGAGTGAAGTCACGTTGTATTTGTGATTGTGTCCCATATATTTCAAAAGCTAGAGGCAGTTATTGCAAATGTTTTCACTATCACTAAATGATAAATGTAGAAAGACATAGATACGTTCACTCTCGTTGGAACATTTCCAAAGCAGAGCCACATGGAACCTCACAAGTATATGTACTTTGTTTTATATCATATGCTTCAGTAAAAATAAAAACAGACACATCAATAAAACAGTGAGAAAAACAAAAAAGAATCCACACACCTGTAATTGTTCTCTTTACAGCTAGAACTAAGTCAACCTGAAAGTCAACAAAGAATGTTTAAATAGGTATGTTAACCAGTTAAGATATTGATAATATAAACAGACAACTCATTCAAAATTGCCTATACTGTGAATAAAAATCTTTGCCTAAAAGGACCTTTGGCTACTATTATCATAAACCTTCATAGGTCCTTCAAAATGTTGGTATTGAGGTAAGTCTCTTAAAATAGCATCATGAATTAAACCCAAAATTCATCTGGAAGCCAAAACATAAATGAAAAACCTGTCAAGTGCTAAGACTATTATGCTCAATCTTTCTCTTAAGGGCACTTCCATAATTATAGAGTACCATAAGCAACAAAGTCTTATTTTAGAAATCCAACCTGGAGAAGGAAAATTCATCATTTTTGTGGAATGAATGGGGGCATGTAAGAGTCAAGGAGGGAAGGAGGTCAGGAAGGATGTTGGTACCACAGTCACAAATGTTTGTATTCAAGATCTGTTTTTTTAATCTCTAAAAATGTACTTGAGGCCTAAAGATTATTTGATTTGGTTGAAGTAGTTAAGCATATTACCATGATAGTGTTGTAGTCCTGATAAAAAATGAGGACATACTTTGGAGAAAAATAAATAAAAATAAAAGGGCCTTGATACTAGGGTAGCAAGTTCATTCCCGCCTTAGTAGTCACTCATATCTATAGCCTGGATCAGCATCCCTCATCTTCTAACAGGGCATTTGTTTTCACAAGCAAAGAGATTTGAGCTCATGATGTTTGAGAAATATATCTAGGTTAATCTGTAAATGTGTCATAGGAGGTAATACTTTTTAGCTTGATTATATTTAGCTCGGCAGTGTGAAAATGCTATTTATTATCAACTATATTTTTGAGAATGTGCAGGGCCCCATGTCGCTTCAAATATTAATCATGCTTGGTACTGTATATGGAAAAGAATTCATATTGCATTCATAGAATGTTCGGTTGAAATAAAATGACCCTTAATCAAACTGAGATCAGTACCATTCTCATAAGTAAGAAATTGCAGTAGGGCCTCATCTTTCACAGGACAGTAGTGATTCCAGGAGTTTTACTGGCCAATTCATTCCTCTCTCAGATATTTAAAGGGAGCTGAGATTATGAAGTCTTTAATATCAAATCACTATTATATATGATTTCTTTTTCATCCTTTTACAACTGTCATTTTCAATTCAGTGTTAGATTCCACTTAATTGAGAGTAAAATCTGGACCATGACTATCACAAGGGACACATTAATTTTAAAACTCTCTAGTAGCAGATTTGTTTTTAATCACAGTGATTTCTTTTTTCCATCTTTTTTGCATTAGGGATATGTAAAAAGGCAAGAGTAATATTGAATCTGTCTAACTTTCATTGAATGAGAGGATGTTAATATGAGCCAACTTATATTACTTATCTAAACTGCTTACTCTAGACCTAGAAATATACACATGTAAGTTAAGCTTTATATGATACCGTATGGTATTTATATTATTATTCTACTTAGATGTGTGGTTGGAAGGCTTCCTGAAGTCATCACAACTTATAAGACACACATACACATATGTATATATATGTAATTGTATATGTATGCATATCTATCTATCTATATATATGCATATATATACATATATGGGATTTTAAAGTGAGATGACTAAAAGAAGTAAAATATTCTCATGAGAATGATGAGAAAGAACATGGCCCAAATATCAATAGTTTAACTGAAGCATAAATCAATTTATGATAAAACTATTTACCAATTGGAGTAAAAAATAGTTATGTAATTGGAAAGATGGCATAGTGATTAAGAGAACTTAGAGTTCTCACAGAGGGCTATCATTCAGTTCTCCTCACTCACATTTACTGATAACTAACACTAAGGAAACTCTTACCTTACTTAAAAGTCACATTATGTGCTCTGGACTTAGAACATTCTTTCAAATTTCATTCCTCTAACCTCTCAAGTAATTTGTATTACTCTCAAGCACATCTGAATCTTTCTAAAGCATTTTTGTCATATTCACTTATACATACACTGTTTTTCCTTGGGTGATCCCTACATATAATAGTAGTCATCTTAATTTCCAGCCCCATATCCTCAAGTTGAACTGCATGCATTTGTTTCTGTGCTTGTACAATGTAACCGAATATCATGATAGAAATACCCAACAAATACATTGACTAGGACTACACAAGTGTTAATTTCACATCCTTCAAGCAAGATAGTTGTTGACATTGACTTCATCGTTGGTTTGAGACAGCACCAATCCAATTTCAGCTAGGAACTCCAGGCTTTCTTTGTTTTTTCTTTCCTTTGTCTTTCTTCTTCTCTTTTTTTTTTTTTTGGCTCCTGTAGAACAATTTTGCAATCACTCAAATTCCATGTTTCCAATCTACCAACTTAGTATATATAGAAGGTATCCATTGGCAAAAGTTATTAGTCTGTTTGCCAAAGCAAACATTATTCTTAATCATAAAGTTGAGAAATGATCTAGGGATAATCTATAAATGTTAACTGTGTTATTTCCTGAGTGAGTGTAACACTGTAACACTAACAGGCTTGCAACAACATACACTTATTATCTTAGAGTTCTAAGCAGAAAATGTCATTCCATGAAAGAAAACATTACAAGGAATTGTAAATCAACAGAGTGAAAGAGAAGGCTGGGCTGGGATAGGGGGCAAGTCACCTATGATATTTCTTAGCTGATGACTGAAATACTCTACTTCCTTCCACTGGTTGTGTTAAATGAGAGAATGGTGTTACTCTTGTTCATTGATAAAGAGAGACTCTCTGATACATAGTGCAGGCTAAAAAATGCAACATCCCTCTCATTAGACGGTTAATTTGAGAATTAAATGATGCTATAACCAAGAAAGAGTCTCACACATAATGAAGTTCAAAAACATATCTTCCCCATCTCCATTAGCTGTTAAATTTTTCAATAAAATTTTTCTTTAAAATGTTCTTTGTTTTTGTTTGATCGTTTGCATGACTTATCAATGTTCTAGATAATAAATAAAACAGAGAAATCATATTGCTCTTCTCTATCTGCCTCAGATAGGGGTGGGAATTGAAAATGCCCATGAGACATCTATATTGCTATCATGCTATTCTACCCCAAGGTTCAAAGAAAATCTTAGAATGTAGATGCACGCTGTGAACTTTGTGTTGTGGCCATAAAAGAACTGTTATCTACCTATCCAAACAAACAACTGTAGAGTGGATAAAACAATGCCAGTTAAAACCAGAGCTTGGTTGAGACAGCATCCCTCGTGACCTATCCTTAGCTAATGAGCCTTAAAGTTAATGGAGTAGAGAGTCACTTTTCTTTACAATTGTACCATCTGGAAGGTTGCTGATGCCCCAGTGGTTGGCCCTACATCTATGTACATACTAGCAAAACTAACTTTGTTCTTACATATAAAAAATATTGATACAGAAATACAGATAAGATTCTTTTAAACAAATACAAAAAAAATAGACTAACACAAAAAGAAATTTGAACACATATTTGGTTTGAGAGGTCTAACTACATTCAAATGCTTTGCTTCATATTGTAGAAGGCAGAGAGCAATTTCAAATAGAATAAATAAATAAATAAATAAATAAATAAATAATCAAATCAAGTAATCCATAATTGCAATTCATTAATAAAAACATATTTAAATGAGTTTAAAAATAAAAATTCTCAGTATGAAATTAGAAAAGCAACTACAGAGAGGAGAAAATGAGTTGTTGGGAAGGCCATAATGCTTATGATGTCTCAGTGCAGAAAATAGAATATGGACAAAGTGTAGATTTGAAGGGAGATATCAAAGGCATAGGAAAGGAATGTATGCATTAAATGAACAATAATAACACCAAATTTAAAAAAATATTTTGTTTGAAAATCTTATAATGAAACTGATATTTTATATTCTACATTAATAATATATGAAAGGAAGTGAGTTCATTTGACTTATAATGTTTTTGTCCTTAAAAGACTTTCAAAGTAGTTTTGTAAAATTAAGCTTTACATTTTTTTGCCTTTTTTAAAGATTTTATCCCCTTCCTGGTCCACCTTCTGACTTTTCCGTATTCCATAGTTCCTCCTCCTGTCTCCACAAGGATGTCCCCACCTGCCCTCACTACCCACTCCTCCAGATCTCCTCACTCCCTGGGGCCTCCAGTCTCTTGAGGGTTGGGTGCATTCTCTCTGACTGAACCCAGATCCAGCAGTCCTCTACTGTATGTCTTGGGGACCTCATATCAGCTGGTATATGCTGCCTGGTTGGTGGTCCAGTGTTTGAGAGATCTTTGGGGTCCAGGTAGTTGAGATTGCTGGGCTTACTACAGGGTTTCCCTCCTCAGCTTCTTCCATAATCTTTATTTTTAAAGACAAAATAAAAATAATATTGTCTCAGAACAATCAGCAATGATAAGGCTGCCAGTAATACTGCTCATTTATGTAATTTATCAGAATCATGCATAAATCTTAAAACATTTGAAATCAGATATTTCTTTCTCCCCCCCCATACTCATGTGCTTAAAATTAAAAGGAAGCATATGGAAATGGAGGTTCATTGCCCTCTGTGCATCATTTAGTACAAAATTCACACAGTAGATTCTTTCATGGGATACTATTAGATGTGCTACAGAACACTTTGGGTTTCATCTCTTTGCAAAAATGATCATGACTTATTAATGAATTAGGAAACGTGATTTGATTGATTACTATGATGTGCAGAACAGCAGTACTTTTCTTTAAAGTTGATGAACATTACAATTGCCTGTGAGATTCCACTGCTCTTGAAGTTCATCTTTTCAAAGGAGCGAGCTGTTTCTCTCCACAAAAAATTCACAGAGTGGATAATTTTCTAATTCTCTTCAGTTTGTTTTGTTGTTTTCCACCTCCTGTACTCAGAGTCAATAGAATGTTTCCGAAGACTAAAATTCATCAAGTACAAATTATGCTAATGAATTCCCTAGACCCTTACACCTCATAAAACTGAAGATTGTTTCCACAATCAAAAACAAACTTAAAACTAAATGTCTTAAATAAGTAAACACTTTATTTGCCTGACTGTAAAAGGAGTCTAGAATCATCAACTCTTGATTATTTCTTTTTTTTTTTGAATTTTTCGAGACAGGGTTTCTCCGTGTAGCCCTGGTTGTCCTGGAACTCACTCTGTAGACCAGGCTGGCCTCGAACTCGGAAATCTGCCTGCCTCTGCCTCCCAAGTGCTGGGATTAAAGGCGTGCACCACCACCGCCCGCTCTTGATTATTTCAAATGTTCAAAATGTCAACAGAATAACTTTTGTCTTGCTAAACTCTAGCATTCACCTTTTATCCAAGATCTGTTTATTGTAAACAAATAGTTGTGGTGTAGTTCAGCCCTTGTGTACATCCTTAGCCCAAGAGCTTTCTGTAAACAAAAGCAAAGCAACCAACCAATAGATAGGTAGTGAACATAAGGAAGTAGAAAGGAGGGACCATAGAGTTTAAGTGTATTGAAGACAGTGTGGAGAAGAAGAAAGAACTTTTTTCCTTCTGCTGAGTAGGAAGGTCAGGAAGGTGCTTTCTCTGTCTCTCTGAACTAGTAGGCTTTCACTCCAGCATCTGGCTTCTGAATCTTCATTGTTAAAATTAAATCCTTGGGATTTCTCTTTAAAAACACCATCTAAGCTTTATCTTATCCATATTTAACTCTGTAGCATAATTCATCAAAATTGGCTACAGAGTTCAGTTCATAAAGTATGTTCATATCAACATAATCAAAAGCTATTCTAGGTTCCATCTTTTTCAAAATAAATGCTTAAACAAGGTTTGATTACAATTTCAAATTTCCTATGAACATAATAAAAAGCTATTCTATTTTCCATAATTGTCTTAATCAAAGAAAAAATTAAAGAAAATTGAGAAAGAAATAGCTATAGATAAACAAAGACTCCCCTGGTTTCCTCCCATGTTCTTCTTATCAATAGCAAAAGACAATGAAAAATAATTCTTACTTTGATTTTTAATTTTGGTCAGACAATAGCAAGAAAAGTGACTTGAAGTGGTAACTTAAGGTTCTTTAGAAAGTTGGTTGGATGGTGTTCTATTGGGGCACACACGTGGAGAAACATTTAACTGAAATGGACATGGGTAAAAGACAAAAGTAGACTCTTGAAGGAGTGTTTCACAGAAGCAGACATGGGAAAGAGGTTGTTCTGCTAAAGAAAGCATGTGAAAGAACATATGATGAAAGATGCTTTGCTAAGGACATGCATGTATTGGTCTGCCTTGCATTAAGTATTTGAGCTGCATTTGGAGGGAATCCATAGTGAGAAAGACACGAAAAATCTGGTGGTGTGCTGCAGTTTCTTATAACTCTCTCAGGCTGATTGGCAAAGAATTGTCAGCTGAGACAGACAGACAGACAGACAGACAGACAGACACACACACACACACACACACACACACACACACACACACACACACTGAGGCAAGACACATGGTGAGACAAGACCATTGGAGGACACATAATATTTGGAGAGAATATAAAATGATCCAGTAGACAGTGACAGCGGCTGAGCTTGGCTTGCTTGTACAGTGAGCTGTGCAATGTTGTAATCTCTCATCTTGACTGATCTTCTCTACCCTGACAGAGGCACAGTCAAGAACTTCTAGCATTCCTCTGGGTCCCTCCTGTTGAACTGGTCCCAGGCTGAAGCCTGGCTGTGGCTGAGTTTTTTTTACTGCCCTGATTCTACTGAACTGGACTGCTGGTGTATCCAGCAGTAGTTGCATGTAGATCAAGCTGCCACTGCTAACCTGGGACCTGAGCTGCTAATCTCCAGACAACACAGACAGGAGTTGGTCCAAAGACCCTTTCTAAACAGGTCCATTTCCTCTTATCCTTTCTATTTGACTACCTCTGATGGGTGGGTAAACAGGAGGTTAAAATATTTAAGAACCATCATTGAAAATAGGTGTTTGAAACAATTAAAGTTACTGTGGCTCTTCATAGTCTCATCATCAGAAAGGCTAAATGTCCTGAACTGAGAGAGTAAATAATTATGAGCATTGAATGCAAGGAATAAAAATAAATTCTGTGAGAGACTGTGATCCCTTTTCCCCTCTTTCCAGGATTATGCATATTATTTTTGCCTTCTCAGTTATCTCCTGATTTATATGCCCTGAAATCCTTTATCATAATACAATATATTCATTGTTGGGATTAGATGACTTAGAGTCAGTAGAGAGAAACTGAGGAGACTGGTGAGAGGCACATAACAAGAAATAATGATTCTCCTGAAATTATAGAATTCAGTGTAATGCAAAACTTAGGTACAAATGAGTACAATCATTTGGAAACAGTGGAAAAAAAGATATACAATGTTCACACAGACACTTTGGTAGTTATGAAACTGGACAAAATTCCATTGCATGCACAAATTAATTTTGGTTACTTGGATTACAAAGCTTATTTTTTCCATTACTTGTTTGCCCCAATTTTCAAATGTGTCTACCCCCAACTGAACAATATTCAAAAGGAAATCTGGTACACAAATGGTGTTTTCCAAATTGTCTTAGCTGACTTATGAGACAAATGAGTTACCAAATTTCAGAAGTTTCTCCACTTACGTGTAATGATGTTCTTGTTTGAAACAAGTTATAACATTTGTTAGCTTTAATTTTCCATAACCTACATGAAGCTTATAAGAAGTTTAGCCAAGAAAAAGTTAAAAATTACAACTCTCAGTATCCTCAGTTGTAATATGCACAATTTTAAGTACTATATACACGAATACTAATCCAATCTTGGCCTTTCCCTTTGGAATATTTCATTAGCAAAACAATTTAGAAGACACTATTTTTCTAACCTTAATCATAGTTAATGTGATTATGCTAACATAAAGTAAAATACCTGTTCTAATATGCATTTTGTGTGCTTTAAAAATCTTATTTTTAAATGCTTGTATTTATAAGTCTTATGTTAATGTTTTTCCTCTTAAAAGCAGAGTATAGAGAATAATACATCTGATGTCTCATGAGAATTGCCCCCTCCTTTGTCCTTGTCCCTCATGGTAGGCTCATGCTTATTTGTATTATATTCTTTCCATACTAATTGCACAGTTCCTCATAAGGAAGGTAGCTAGCTAGCCCTGTGGTGTAATGTGAATAAGATGATACTGAGTGAAAAAGTATCTTTTATTTGCCAGAAGTAATTGTAGTCTTGGAAGCTTACTGTTGAATAAGCTACAAGTACTAGCTCTTTCTGAATTCTGGTTGACTGGTTCAACTCAGCTGTTCTGGCTCAAACTGTTCTCCAAGCTAACAGATTTAAACTGTCTCCTCTCAGCTTTTCACTTAATTGCTCTGCTTGGAAAAACTGCCTCTGAACTCCACCGACTGCATGTAACTCAATTGAATTCCGCTCAACTGAACTGCTCTGGATTCAGCTGAACTCAACAGAACTGACTGACTCTCCCTACTTTCTTCTTTTAAGTAGCCTCTCTTTTCTGTTCTTTCTAGTGAGAGTTTGGGGTATCCTATCTCTGATTCATTCTGTCAGCTTTTTCTCTGATTCATTTGTCTGCCCTTGGTTAGACATCACTTTCAAACAGGGTTGCTTCCTTATTCCAAATAATTCTACCTCCATTATTATGACTTAAAGGTATATTCTAAGGGCATGCCTGCACTGCCAGAGAGATTAAAGGTATACGACATGTCTGTAATCCAGATGGATCACAAAGAACTAGAAGACTTTTGGAAGTAATCCCTTACTAGAGAAGCCATTTTGCTGGATTAAAGTATCTCTATACTTTTTTCCCTTTTTGTTTAAGCTAAAAGTTGTACAGAGCTTAGCTTTTACAACAGAAACAA
Organism: Grammomys surdaster; assembly: GCF_004785775.1. Taxonomy (NCBI): domain Eukaryota; kingdom Metazoa; phylum Chordata; class Mammalia; order Rodentia; family Muridae; genus Grammomys; species Grammomys surdaster. The sequence continues at coordinate 4,499,796 of NW_021604720.1, read as the reverse complement.
GTATCAACCCCACAAACATAACACTCTGAATGTTTCTATGAATATCCATTTATCTGATGATCTTTCTTAACTGCATTCCTTCAGCAAATGTCCATTTCAGCATCAAGCTTTTCTAGACTGCCAGGCTGATGAATGATCTGTTATTTTTCAGCCAGTTTGTTGAGGTGTCCTCATGTAAGGGTGTGGGTCAGCTTTCTGCATTGTCTCTGTTGCTGCCTTTCTGCATCAATTCCGACATTGTGTAATTCATTTCATGTGAAAGCTTCTCTTATTCACATGGTATCTTTATGAATTTTGGTGTGAAATGTTAGGGTATATGAATAACTGAAGAATGTTACCTCAGACCCAAATAGTATGCAAAAGCAAAGAGTGTTCATTGAACAAATTCCTTCATGATGGAGCCTGATTCCATTGGAATAGAAGGACCCTAACTATATTTGAAGATTCTGTTTTAAAGCCAAAACAGAGGAACATTAGGGAGGGGTAGGTGATCTACAACTTGATTTGTGGGTTTTATCTCTGGGTGTCTGGTTGATGCACTGACTGGTTAGGGTCTTTGTTCAAGCATATTTGACTAACTATTCTTGCTTCACACCAAATAGGTGTAGCTCTTGATCTCTTAGCTGCAAGTTTGGCTACCTGCCCTTTTTCAAGTTAGAGAAGGGTCCCTCTTTCATAGACACATAATTGTTCCAGTAACCAACTTGCCTAGTTCTGGGAATTAGAAGTTCAGCCCTAGTGTCCTGAATTGCTAGTTTACAGAGTCATGGAGTCAGCCTAGCTCAGGCCAATTAACTCCTTTCAGAACCCATAGTCTTTCATCACATGTGGAAATACAGAGAAAGCCTTTCCCCAACCTAACACATTCCCTGACTTCCTTTCTGATATGAAAACACCTAAAGATTGGTGTATTCAGTAGTTTATTCTACAATCCAGTTTCTTTTAGCAGCTCTTGTTCCTAACTTATTGTCATGCAAATATTTAAAGTTAATAAAGCATTATTCAGTCTATTTCTAGTTCTCATTCCTCCTTTCTTTTTATCAAAGTACAACTAGATCTTTATGAATCTACACATAAACTAGACACTTAGGCACTAGCATTCCATGCCCAGATCCACACCAGCACCCAGGTTTCTTACCAATTGTCAATGGGCTATCTGTCTTGATCCTCATTTTCAACAGCTACCTCAGGTTCACAATTACTCATCTTCTTTTGTATTATGGTTTTACTGGTGGGAACGGACACCATGACCAAGGCAACTCTTTTAAACAAAAGGAGAAGAGTGACTTCTAGGAAGCTAGGAGAATGGTTGAAAAGCCCACTCCTACAGTGACACACTTTCTCCAACCAGGCCACAACTCTTAATAGGGCTACTCCCTGAGCTAACCATATTCAAACAACCACACCTATTGTCTTACTTCCCTTGTTTCTTGTCTCTCAAGGTTTTGTGTTATAATTATTTTTCCTATGGTACACCTATGTTTTCAACCTTTTTTGAGGTGAAAAATATAAAGGTTGCAATTTATGGTAGGGAGAGGTTTACTCCAGTGATCACTGGAGTTGCAGTAAGTACTGAGATGGCTCCTTAAACTATTATCTTTTCCCCTCAATTCCTACCCTTGAGCTTAAGGGATCTGAATGGAGTTTTCAATTTTCTCATGCAGGAAAAGTCTGTCTATATAATTAAAATTGTCCTTTGGGGTGTCTTACTGTGATTTGCTCTCTCAAAGGCTCTTGCATTGTTTCTTGCTTTGGACTTGAGTCTCCTACCTCTTCAGAGTCTCCATATCTCTCTGGTCTTCCAGCTCAATTTGATGAACTGATGTTTCCTTTGGATATGACCCTAGGTGAATTTCTTATTTGTGGCTTTCTTTCACATGTCTCCTGTCCTCTCAAATATTTATGTCAGATGAGGTCCTCTGCTTTCTTCAAAATTGTTTTTTATTTCTTCTCCAAACATTTTGGGCACCAGATGTATATGTCTCTTTTATTTGTCTTATAAAATTGTCTTCTCAGAGACTTATCACTAAATAAACCTGTGCTTTCTAGTTTTTTTCTGAACTCTGGCTGGCTGGTTGGTTCAACTCAGCTCTTCTAGCTCAAACTAGTCTCCAAGCTGACTGCTTCAAAATGGCTTTTCTCACCTTCTCATTGAATTGCTCTGCTTAGGCAAACCGCATCTGAACTCCAGGAACTGAATGTCTCTCAACTGAACTGCAGTTAACTGAGCTCAATGGAACCAGCAGACTCTCTCTCCTCTGCTCATTTAAGTGAATTCTCTTTCCTGTTGTTTCTCAGAAGTGTAGGGCTTTCATCAGGTCAAATCTTTCTCTTATTCCTCACTTTGCCTGCCCCTGAACTAGAGGTCATTTTTGGGGATTAAAATATGTGCACTAAAAGAGTGTCTGTATTCCAGCCAGAGAAAGGTCATTTTTGGGGATTAAAATATGTGCACTAAAAAGTGTCTGTATTCCAGCCAGAGTGATTTGTGTGGCTTGTCTGCATTCCAGAGGGAACACAGAGACCAAAGGATTTTTGATGTGATCCCTTGCCAGAGGAGACAATACACTTGATTAAATTTCCTCTATAATAGAATCCTTAGTTTTCTTAAGTTATATATTCTATCTCTTTTTTATTTTCCACTGCATAATTTATGTTATCTTTCAAGGAGCAGTTATGAAGTATAGGCTCTTTCAATAAGACCTCATGAGTCTCTGGATTTCTTCAGTATCTGTCGTTATGTTCTTCTTTTCATTTTTGATTTAATTAATTTAGTACTTTCTCTGCCTTTTAGTAAGTTTAACTGAGGGCTTATCTATCTTGTTGATTTTCACAAAAAAAAATGCTCTTGATTCTGTTGATTCTTTGTATTGTTCTCTTTCTTTCTTTTTATTTTATTTCAATTTTAATAATCCTAAGTTTGATTATTTCCCACAGTCTACTCATCTTAGAATTGTTTTCTTGTTTTTGTTCTAGAGATTTTAGGTAGAGATTTTAGATTGCTAGAAATGAGAATTCTTCAATTTCTTTATGAAGGCTATGAACCTTCCTCTTAGCACTGCTTTCATTGTGTTTCATAAGTAACCCTATACGGTGCCTTTGTTATGTTGAACTCTAAAACATTTTACCTTCCTTCCTTCCTTCCTTCCTTCCTTCCTTCCTTCCTTCCTTCCTTCCTCCCTCCCCCTTCCTTCCTTCCTTCCTTCCTTCCTTCCTTCCTTCCTTCCTTCCTTCC
>NW_021604720.1:4489170-4496551 GCF_004785775.1 Grammomys surdaster | reverse complement strand
TCCTTCCTTCCTTCCTTCCTTCCTTCCTTCCTTCCTTCCTTCCTTCCATCATTCCTTCCTTGGTTCTCTGGCTTTGGCAAAATGTTTTGTAGATGATTTTTAGGTTCATTTGATTCATAACATCTGTTGATTTTATTATTTCTCTGTTTACACTCTGTTTCAATTAGGCTCATCTTCTCCCACCAGACCAGGAAGTCCTCTACTGTATGAGTCAGGGCCCTCATATCAGCCTTTGTATGCTGCCTGGTTGGTGGCCCAGGCTCTGAGAGCTCTCTGGAGTCTAGATTAGTTGAGACTGCAAGTCTTTCCATGGGGCTGTCCACCCCTTCAGCTTCTTCAATCCTTCCCCTAATTCATAGGGGTCCCTGACTTCAGTCCAATAGTTGGGTATCTGCATATATCTCAGTCAGATGCTGATAGGGCCTCTAAGAGGACAGCCCTACTATGGCTCCTGTATGTAAGCTCAATATAACATCAGTAACAGTGGGTAGTTTTTGTTTCTTGATGTGTTATGGTTGTTATCATCTAGGGTATTAGGTTGTTTTGCTTAAATATTGTTTATTGATAAAAATTTAAGTTTTTGTTTAATTACTGTATATTAATTATTCTAAATTAATAGATGTTTACGGGCTTTTCTTTAATTGTTATGTACTAATAGAAATTTAAGTTTTTGTTTAAATTACTGTATATTGATAGATATTTAGGGATTTTTGTTCATTGTATATTAATAGAAATGTAAGGTTGTTTTGTTAGACTGTTTACTATATTGTACATAAACCGTTATTGAAAATGTGATGGTTTTATATTTATTTCCATTATATATAGAATAGTAATATTAGAGGAAAGGGCAGAAAGGAGAATATGAAGTGGAAATTTAAGGGTCCTTTGGAAAGTCAGTTGGGTGTTGTTTTGCTGGGACAAATAGGTGAAGGAATATTTCGTTAAAGTGGACACAGATGTGAAAGGCAAAGGCTCTCTTGGGAAGAAATATTTAGCTGAAGCAGGCACAGGAGACATGATATTTTCTAAAGCAAACACCTGAAAAGACACATGATGATGAATTCTTTGCTACCAAGGCTCATGTTAATCCACCTTACATTGCATAGTTTAACTGCATTTATTGGGATGCCATAGGGAGAAATACACAGAAAAGTTCTGGCAGAGTGCTACACTTTGTTGCCACATCCACAGACTGAGGATGTTTGGATGCACATGCTGAGGCAAGGCACGTGGAGGACATGTGATATTTGGGAGGTACTAATAGGACACCATGGAGTGCTAGGAACAGAGCATGGCTTGCTGGTACAGCTTGTGCAGTGTTTGTGGGTCCCACATCTTTGGTGATCTTTGCTTCCCTGAGAAAGGCACAGCCAAGAACTTCTCCTGGGGTTCCTGGTGGTCCCTACTGCTTAGTCGAGTCAAGACTGAGGCCTGGCTGTCAATCCCAGGTCATGTCACTGCTGTTGCTAACCTGACTGTGCTGAACTAGACTGCTGATGTATCCCTGTTGTGTTTGCAAGTGGATTGAGCTGCCTCTGCCTGCTAACCTAGGAAATGAACTGCTGATTTGCAGACAACACAGACTGGAATTGCTCCAAAGAAACATTCTAAACATGTCTACTTCCCCTATATCTTTTTTTTCCCACTACCTCTGGTGGGTGATGAGTTACAAGGAAGGTAAAAGCATTTAAGAACCATCATTAAAAGAAGGATTTGAAAAAATTAAAGTTATAGGTTTACAATGCTTCCAGATTATAATTTAGGCAATATTCACTTATCTCCCCTTTTAGACATCAATTTGTTGATAATTATTGTATGTATTTATTTTACTTTGCTACTGTGTATTTTACTTTCTGATAAAATTAAGCTAAATTTATTGATAAACATTTAAAGTAATTTGTGTTTTATGATAAGAATAAATCTGAGCTCTCCTTTATTTCTAAGAATACTAGTTTCACATAAACATACATTTTTTATATTACAACAATAGTATTTTGAAATTTTTTACCTTTTAAAAGTGTTTGCATGGCCTGAGCATAGAGCAGGTCACATGCGGCAGCTCTTTACCCAACCCCAGAAAACCGAGAAAAAGTGGGACTCCCAGGAACTTTAACTCAGGCAGCATCCCAGGTAAGGAAAAAGCAGCATTTGCCCCAAACAAGGAGCAACCGGGACCCACTGGGACCCAGGAATTCACGCCAGGCCCGGAGCACGGTTTCCTTCCAGTCCAAGGCCAAGCACTCCACAGATCCCAGGAGTCAGCTCTGCACCCAATCTCACAGAACCCAGAGGAAGCGGGGCTCTCAGGAGCTCTAACCCAAGCAGTATCTTAGGCTAGGAGGTGGCAATACTTGCCCCCAAACAGGGAGCAACCAGGACCCACTGGGACCCTGGAATTCACTCCTGGCCTGGGGCAGGTTCCTTACAGTTTGGGCCCGAGCAGATCCCAGCAGTCAGCTCTGCACTCAATCTCTCAGAACCCAGAGGAAGTGGGACTCCCAGGAGCTCTAACCCAAGCAGTATCTTAGGCTAGGAAGTGGCAATACATGCCCCAATCAGGGAGCAGACAGGACCTACTGGGACCCAGGAATCCACTCCTGACCCGGAGACCGGGCCCCTTCCAGTTTCCATCTGAGCATGGAGCACATCTTGAGACTCAGCTCTAACCCCAGCAGCAAAACCCATCCCAAACAGTTCTGACACAACCTAGATAATAGGAAAGACAGGCCCCAGTCAGAGACAGCACAGATAGCACAAAGGTGATCCAGATGGCAAAAGGCAAGTGCAAGAACACAAGCACCAGCAACCCAAGGTTCTTGCCATCATCAGAACCTAGTTCTCCCACATTAGAATGTCCTGAACTCCCCATATCACCAGGAAAACAAGAACCAGATCTAAAATCACTTCTAACAATGATGCTAGAGGACTATAAGAAGGAAATAAATAACACTATCAAAAAACTTGAGGAGAACACAGGTAAACAGGATGAAGTCCTTAAAGAAACACAAAAATCCTTTAAAGATTTACAAGAAAACACAAACAAACAGATGAAGGAATTGAACAAAACCATCCAGGACATAAAAATGGAAGTAGAAACAATAAAGAAATCAGAAAGGGAGACTACCCTGGAGATAGAAAACCTAAGAAAGAAATCAGAAGTTATAGACACTAGCATCACCAACAGAATACAAGAGATAGAAGAAAGAATCTCAGGTGCAGAAGATACCTTAGAAAATATTGACACAACTGTCAAAGAAAACGCAAAATGAAAAAAGGTCTTAACACAAAACATCCAGGAAACCGAGGACGCAATGATAAGACCAAACCTAAGGATAATAGGTATAGATGAGAGTGAAGATTCCCAACTTAAAGGGCCAGTAAATAACTTCAACAAAATTATTGAGGAAAACTTCCCTAACCTAAGGAATGAGATGCCCATAATCACACAAGAAGCCTACAGCACACCAAACAGACTAGATCAAAAAAGAAATACCTCCCGTCACATAATAATCAAGACACAAAATGCACAAAACAAAGAAAGAATTTTAAAAGCAGTAAGGGAAAAAGGCCAAGTAACATATAAAAGCAAACCTATCAGAATTACACCTGCCTTCTCACCAGATACTATAAAAGCCAGAAGATCCTGGACAAATATCATATAAATCCTAAGAGAACATAAATGCCAGCCCAAGCTACTTTACCCAGCAAAACTCTCAATTACCATAGACAGAGAAACTAAGATATTCCATGACAAAACCGAATTTACACAGTATCTTACCACAAATCCAGCACTACAAAAGATAATAGCAGGAAATCTACAATACAAGGAGGGCAATCATACCCTAGAAAGAGCAAGAAAATAATACTTTTCCATCAAACCCAAAAGAAGATAACCACACAAACAATGTCTCCACTATTAGCAAAAATGACAGGAAGCAACAACACCCTCTCCTTAGTATCTCTTAACATCAATGGACTCAATTCCCCCCAAAAAAGGCATAGGCTAACAGACTGGATACGCAAACAGGACCCAGCTTTTTGCTGCTTACAGGAAACCCACCTCAGTGACAAAGACAGACACTACCTTAGAGTAAAAGGTTGGAAAACAATTTTTAAAGCAAATGGCCCTAAGAAACAAGTGGGAGTAGCCATTCTAATATCGAAAAAAATTGACTTTCAACTTAAAGCTATCAAAAAGTATAAGGAAGGACATTTCATACTTGTCAAAGGAAAAGTCAAAAACCATGAACTCTCAATTCTGAATATCTATGTGCCAAATACAAGAGCACCCACTTTCATAAAAGAAACCTTACTAAACCTCAAAACACACAAAGCACCTCACACAATAATAGTGAGAGACTTCAACATCCCACTCTCAGCAATGGATAGATCATGGAAACAGAAACTAAATATAGATACAGTGAAACTAACAGAAGTTGTGAACCAAATGGACTTAACAGATATCTATAGAACATTTCACCCTAAAGCAAAAGAATATACCTTTTTCTCAGCACCTCATGGTACCTTCTCCAAAATAGACCATATAATTGGACACAAGACAGGCCTCAACAGATATAAAAATAATTGAAATCATCCCCTGCATCCTATCAGATCATCATGGTCTAAGGCTGGTCTTCAAAAATGACAAAGACAACGAAAAGCCCACATTCACTTGGAAACTGAAAAACACCCTACTCCTTGATAATCTGGAAACGGAAGAAATAAAGAAAGAAATAAAAGACTTTTTAGAATTTAATGAAAATGATGACACATCATACCAAAATCTATGGGATACAATGAAAGCAGTGCTAAGAGGAAAATTCATACCTCTAAGTGCCTACAAAAAGAAACTGGAGGGAGCATACACTAGCAGCTTGACAATGCACCTGAAAGACCTAGAACAAAAAGAAGCTAAAACACGTAAGAGGAGTAGACAGCAGGAAATAATCAAACTCAGGGCTGAAATCAACCAAATAGAAACAAAAAGAACTATCCAAAGAATCAATAAAACCAGGTTCTTTGAGAAAATCAACAAGATAGATAAACCCTTACCTAGAATAATCAGAGGGCAGAGAGACAGTATCCAAATTAATAAAATCAGAACTGAAAAGGGTGACATAACAGCAGAAACCGAGGAAATTAAAAAAAATTATCAGATCCTATTACAAAATCCTATACTCAACAAAATTGGAAAATTTGGATGAAATGGACAATTTTCTAGACAAATACCAGTTACCAATGTTAAATGAGGACCAGATAAACCATCTAAACAGTCCAACAACCCCAAATGAAACAAAAGCAGTCATTAAAAGTCTCCCTACAAAAAAAAGTCCGAGACCAGATGGTTTTAGTGCAGAATTCTATCAGACCTTCAAGGAAGACCTAATTCCAATTCTCTTCAAACTATTCCACAAAATAGAAACAGAAGGTACACTACCCAATTCATTGTATGAAGCCACAATTACACTCATACCTAAACCACACAAAGACCCAACAAAGAAAGAGAACTTCATACCAATCTCCCTTATGAGCATTGATGCAAAATTACTCAATAAAATTCTAGCGAATCGAATCCAAGAACACATCAAAACAATTATCCATCACGATCAAGTAGGCTTTATCCCAGGAATGCAGGGTTGGTTCAATATACAGAAATCCATCAATGTAATCCACTATATAAACAAACTCAAAGAAAAAAACACATGATCATATCACTAGATGCTGAGAAAGCATTTGACAAAATTCATCACCCCTTCATGATAAAAATCTTGGAAAGATCAGGAATTCAAGGTCCATACCTAAACATACTAAAAGCAATATACAGCAAACCAGTAACCAGCATCAAACTAAATGAAGAGAAACTTGAAGCAATCCCAGTAAAATCAGGGACTAGGCAAGGCTGCCCACTCTCCCCCTAAGTTTTTAATATGGTATAGGAAGTCCTAGCCAGAGCAATTAGGCAACACAAGGAGGTCAAAGGGGTACAAATGGGAAAGGAAGAAGTCAAAATCTCACTATTTGCAGACGACATGATAGTATACTTATGTGACCCCAAAACTTCCACCACAGAACTCCTAAACCTGATAAACAACTTTAGCAAAGTGGGTGGATATAAAATTAACTCAAGCAAATCAGTAGCCTTCCTCTACTCAAAAGATAAACTGGCTGAGAAAGAAATTATGGAAATGACACCCTTCACAATAGTCACAGATAATATAAAATACCTGGGTGTGAACCTAACCAAGCAAGTAAAAGACCTGTATGACAAGAACTTCATGCCCCTGAAGAAAGTAATCGAAGTAGATCTCAGAAGATGGAATAATCTCCCATGCTCATGGACTGGAAGGATTAATGTAGTAAAAATGGCTATTTTGCCAAAAGCCATCTACAGATTTAATGCAATCCCCATTAAAATTCCCACTCAATTCTTCACAGAGATAGAAAGAGCAATCTTAAAATTCATTTGGAATAATAAAAAACCCAGGATTGCGAAAACTACTCTCAGGTATAAAAGAACTTCTGGGGGAATCACCATCCTGACTTCAATCTGTACTAAAAATCAATAGTGGTAAGGACTGTGTGGTATTGGAACAGAGACAAGCGGAAGGATCAATGGAATAGAATAGAAGACCCAGAAATGAACCCCCATATCTATGGTCATTGATCTTTGACAAAGGAGACAAACCATCGAGTGGAAAAAAGACAGCATTTTCAACAAATGGTGGTGGTCCAACTGGAGGTCAGTATGTAGAAAAATGCAAATTGATCCATACTTATCTCCTTGTACAAAGCTCAACTCCAAGTGGATCAAGGACCTCCACCTAAAACCAGCCACACTGAAACTAATAGAAGAGAAACTGGGGAAAAGCCTGGAACACATAGTCACAGGAGAAAAGTTCCTGAACAGAACACCAATGGCCTGTGCTCTAAGACCAAGAATTGACAAATGGGACCTCATAAAACTGCAAAGCTTCTGTAAAGCAAAAGGCACAGTCAATAGGATAAAGCAGCAGCCAACAGATTGGGAAAAGATCTTCACCAACCCTACATCTGATAAAGGGCTAATATCCAAGATATACAAAGAACTGAAGAAATTAGACTTTAGATAATCAAAGAACCCTATTAGAAAAAGGAGAACAGAGCTGAACAAAGAATTCTCAACTGAGGAAGGTCGAATGGTTGAGAAGCACCTAAAAAGTGTTCAGCATCCCTAGTCATCAGGGAAATGCAAATGAAAACAACACTGAGATTCTACCTCATACCAGTGAGAATGGCTAAGATCAAAAACTCAGGTGACAGCACATGTTGGCGAGGATGTGGAGAAAGAGGAACAATCCTCCACTGTTGGTGGGATTGTAAACTGGTACAACCACTATGGAAA
>NW_021604720.1:4464574-4479170 GCF_004785775.1 Grammomys surdaster | reverse complement strand
AGTTTACAATCCCACCAACAGTGGAGGAGTGTTCCTCTTTCTCCACATCCTCTCCAACATCTGCTGTCACTGGTGCTTTTGATCTTAGCCATTCTCACTGGTGTGAGGTGCATCTTAAATGCTTAAATTCTATGGAAAACTATATGTATTATAAATATACAAAAACATGTTTTATTTTTATTGTCATAAGTATATTAACAAAATATAGGCGACCCACTGATTTCAGATTTGCTGAAGCACTTTACAGTATGGAAAGAGACACTTTTTTTTTCAATCAATAATAGTACATACCATATACAGCACCTTGCCCTTTCAGGAAATTACTTGAAACTGTCACTCATACCTCAGACCACTGATGATGCCTCAGAAGTACTGGCCTTATAACTCTCAACTTTAAGACTTTTGTGTCAAATAGTGATTGAATTTTGATTCTTTTATACCAAGCTACCCTAGGAAGAATTCATTTATACATTTATAAAAGGAAATTCTCATAGAATAAAAGGTGAGAAATATATGTTTCCTTCTAGCTATGAAAAGCCTTTGTAACACTCTGCACAGTAGCAAAAATAGCTAGAAATTATATCATCTGATAAGAATGCAGCTTTCAAATAACTGAAGCAGTCAATATTATGTTTGCTACTACAAAAAGTTATATAATTGGGAAATATAGACTCTTTTAATATACATATTATTGGATAAGACCTATATATTTTAAAGGCCTGAGAATATTGACGGAAAATAAAAGTTAATAGAAAATTTTACAAGCCAACATGTACTCATTCATCTACAAATAACTTCTGATACAAAATTTTTTATACTACTGACATCATTGTTCTGGGCAGAAGTAAAAAGATGATATAACATCAGAAATGTGCCCCTTTTAATATATAAGAAAATGATACTTCCAAAGCCTATTGTTGTTCATAGATAAAATATAAGATTTTAACAGTTATTAAATCTACTATCTGTTATTCTTTGCTGATACACAGTTCTTTCTCAAGATACTTTCACAGTTTTAGAAAGGCTTCTGGTGCCCAACACTTACTGATAGATCTACGATTCAACCCCTGCACCTAAAGTTCAAAGAACACATAGAAGCACATGTAATGTAATAGTCAGAGGGACCGGAAGTCTGCTGTGAGATTGCATATCCTAGAAATGTCAGGAAGCTATACCCATTATGTCTCAATAATGGCGGATTAAACTGTATGCCCAATGTTGTTAACAGACATGCTAAAATAGATGGCAACATATCCTATGTTACACCAACATTAGAAAATTTCAGGCAATTAAAAAAACAATCATGGAGAACAGGAGACCTCACCTTCCACAGGCAAGAGTTCTCCTATCTTGGTTATCTAATACCTGAGACACAAAAATGATATTCATACACATATACATAAAGTATACATCCAACTAATAATTTCAGCTGGTGATATTTGAATACTTAGGAGGAGGAAGAAGAGGAAAAAGAAGAGAACTGACTTATGGTATAGTCATCACTTTTAATTAAAACACATGTAAGAGCAATTAGAGAAAAATAGGCCATAGTTTTGAGAGACAACATGAAGAAGCACAAAAAAGTAATTTGAAGAAAAGCTTGTGGTGTGATTATATTTAAAATTTAAAAATAATTAGGAAAAACATACAATTTCCAGATCCCCATTATATCCTTCTGGGTTTATTTTACACACACACACACACACACACACACACACACACACACACACACATATATATATATATATGTTCTTTTTTCTTATTTTTTCAAGCAAGAATTATTTATCCTTAAGCAGAAAATATTTGGTTTAATTTTCAATTCTTTACTTGTAGTCATTGAGTTGATGGATACCCAAATCCTAAATCTATGAGAAAGGAAAAAAGGTGTTTTATATATATATTCATTGAGTGATTAATATTTGCTCCAGGAGTATGCAATAAGGGTTAACTACAGAAGCATTGACATTATCTCATATCTATAACAATGTGTATGTATTTACACTGATCAGTTACTTCTACATATAGTCAATTTACATTTCTATAGAGAAAGAAAAATAAGAGGTTGTAAAAGGAGGAGGATTAACTAAGAGGACCAGTAGGAGGAAAAGGCAGAGGAAGAGACAGAGTCCCTAACAAAACATGCAATCACTAGTATGAATCAAAACATGTCAAATGCAATAAAGAACATAGCTTTCCCATCTAGGAAAGAGCCAGGCTCAGAGTTTGGAAGCATGATTAGCCCACTAAGCATAAGACTTAACAAACATAGTTAGAACAAGGATATTTCTACATCTATCTTTCCACATCTAAACCACCTTGCACCTCTCATACTTTATGTTCATCTTATTCCTCTTTCAAAGGTTCGGGATTTGAGCATCTATCAACTCATTAACTGGAAGTAAAGAATGGAAGATTAAATCATTTATTTTCTGCTTATGAATAAATAATCCTTGCTTGAAGCATAAGAAATCAAGAGCAATCACCAAAGGTAGATGCTGATGTGGAAGACAGGAAGTGCATGCCGATAAGAGCCTGATATGGATATCTCCTCAGAGGCCCTCAAGAGTCAGACATATTCAGAGGCAGATGCTCACAACTAGCCATTGAACTGATCATGGGGTTCTCAATAGAGGAGTTAGAGTGAAGACTGAAGGAGCTGAAAGGATTTAAGGCACCATGAGGAGAGCAACAATACCAACCAACCACAGCTCCCAGGGTCTAAACCACCAGCCTGGGAGCACTTAGGGAGGGATCCAGGGCTTCAGCTGAATATGTAAAAGTGGAGGGCCCTGCTGGGCATAGGTGGAAGAAGAGAACCTTGACCTCATGAAGGCTGGATGCCCCAGGGGGTGGGAATTTTGAGGGTGGGGAGGTGGGAGTGGGGGGGGGTAGATAGAGATTACATCCACAGAGAAGAAGGAGGAGGGGCGAGGGGAGTGGGGGTTCTGAGGGGGTGGTGGGGGATGGGGTAAGGGGACAACATAGGAAATGTAAATAAATCATCCAATAAAAAAAATAAAAATAAAAATAAAAAAGAAATCAAGAGCCTTCTCCTAGGCAAGAGCCAATAACATGCCAAAGCACTATAAAGCATTTTTTTCTTCTCTCTATGAAGAATATTCTTTCACCCATACTCTTCTATACTTCAGCCAGACACTGTCTCTCCCTGGAATCCCTTTTGTCTGCCTTTTCCTTTCTTGAAGCACCTTTTTATCAGTTGCAGCTGTTAAAGGGAAGAGGTTTATTTTTTATTTCCACTTTCTTTTTTCTGTAGTTAACAAAGAGTTTTCAGTATATAAAAAAAAGTTTAATTACAACACTGTGGATAGTCACCAGGATTTCTTAAAATGGTTGTTGGCATTATCTATTGTTTTGTATAATCCACCTTGCCCAAGAATCTAGATAGATACTTGTGTGATTTGAAAAACAGTGCTTTTTGATATGCATTAATCTTCATAAAGGTCCTTCTTACACCATTAAATGCTGATGATGGGATGCAAGTGATATCATCTACCTTCACTAGATTAAAAAAAAAAGTAAAGACAGTAAATCCTACAGTTACAGGGCAGCTGGGAAATAAGCTGCATATAGTATGGTCTTGGCACATGTTGGGGAAAAATTTGAAATCTTGGAAAGGAAGGAATTTGAAACTTTGAATGTGAGACCGAGATTTATATCTATGGGAAGAAAAAGGATATGTGAGAAGCAAAGATGTGAGAAGACAGCAGGATAATAACTGTACTGCTGAAAATAGTCTGAGATCTTCATACATTGATGAGTTGGATGCTATTTTGGCCTTTTTTTTCTTTCCCACACAACTGTTATTTTCAACTAATTCCTAAAAATATAAGTCAGCCTTCCTGTCTTATTAATTCTGTCTACTATAACATAAGTACACAGGGGTTGGCTTATGATAAAAATCTTGTTTAGGTGTGTTGATTGTGAAACTTTCTTGCTGTGTGCTTACAAGATAGAAAGACATTGACAATGCTTCTCACAATTCCTACCCCAGTGTTTTGAACTGATCAATGGGCATTCCACCATCATTATCTAAATAGGTCCTAAACCCACCTAAGTCTCCATCTTGTTGGAGTTAGGAATTCAGTGTCTGAGTTTTGGAAAGACATATTCAGAAATATCTATCTGGTGACATACTTTTGCCCCAAAAGAAATTTTTACATTTGAAGACTAGACAAAGGAAGTGATATATCACCTTCTCTTCAGTTCCCAGTACTTCCTAAAGGATCTTCAAGATACTAATTGAAATTTATAATATAGTTTTGAGATCACTGAACAAAACATGTAAGTGTGTTTTGTCTTACGTTACTTGGAAGTTAAAAGAGGACATAGTGGGACTCATGATTTAATATCACCAAAGTATAGTGTGTCATATCATGCAATGTAAACATCAGGCTGACCCAATAGGTTAGTTACAGCCCTTGACTAATCTTAATTGTGAAAGAAGACACATAATTTAGCTACTTTTTGTTTGAGAAAGTTATATACCTAAGGCAGTGATAAAAAAATACTCAAGATCTAGCATACACAGGAGCCCGGATTCTGCTGAATACTGTATCACACTGCCCTTTCTACAGATAGGATGGAACGCTGGAAAGATTCAAATAGAAAAGAGCTTGTAGTCAGAGATCTCCACAACAGCCCAGAAAGATTATAGAGAGATTAAGATTTCAACACAAAGGGAAAGGTGATCTGAGCTTCCCCATCATATTCTTCATTTTATTTCCATTCACACTTGATTGAACTTATATGTCAGATTTAGGAAAAAATACTTTGCCTTCTCTCCCTGAATAATTTCATCAATCATTTAATTATTTGTTCCTAGTGTTGTGCTAAAAGATTCAGCATAAAAATTTCCAAAAAGAAATATCATCTAGTCCTTATTTAAAAAAAAAAAAAACATGGTGCAGGTGATTTAAGTTTGTCAAAATAAATTCAGTAGAACCTTTTACTAACGATATCTGTGAACATACGTTGAAAGATCTTCCTCTGTTCTTCTCAGCCCCCAGTCAACTCAGATCCACCCCATCCTGTTCCTCATTAGAAAACAAAAAGGCTTCTGAGGGGTAAAAATATTATATCATCTGATAAATAAAAACTAACAGATTGGAATTGGACAAAACAAATAAACAGAAGGAAAGGGGCCTAAGGAATGGTACAAGAACCAGAAACAGACAGATTCACACATTTAAGACTTAACTGGAAACTATCATATATACACATATACACAAAGGCCTATTGGTTAAAAGGAAAGAAGAAAACATTATATGTATATAATAAAGTAAATATAAGATAATAAGATATAGTTAAAGAAAATAAGAGTGGAGAGAGGGAGGAAGAAGAGGAGGAAGAAGAGGAGAAGGAGAAGAAAGAGGAGGAGGAAGGGGGACAAAAGCCCTTGCAGGACATCATAAGATACAGAACCTGCAAACATGACTTTGAATTTATTTTTCTGTTGTCCATATATTACTGGGCATGCAGCCTACTATTAATAGTGGTTTATTTCCCCAGTGAAATTTTCTTGTAGGAAACTAAATTTTTATTTGCAAGTGGTTATCAGTTTGAGTTTGCTTGTGGTTACCAATGGGAATGAATTCCCTTCTCTTTTCAGCTCTAGGACCTCAACTGGTTCAGACCTGTGCAGGCCTTGTACCTGCTCTGAGTTTCTGTGAGTACCTGTGCATATTGATGATATTGATTTATTGAGTCTGTTTTGCTTTGTATCTTCCATCTGCCCTGCCCCAGCTTTTATACTTCTTCTGCTTCCTCTTCTACAGGGATCCTGATAATTTGAGGAAGAGATAGCATTTAAGGCTGAATGTTCAAAGTTCTCTCACTCTGTACATAATGTCAGGCTGAGGGACTTTGTATTTGTTCACACCTTCTGCAGGATGAAGCTTCTCTGATAATGGCCTGAAAATGGCACAGATCTATTCATGGTAACAGAATCTCTTTAGGATTAATTTTATTGCTACTTTAAAAATAATTTCTACAACAGTAGCCCTTGGTTTTACTCATATCCATGTGCTCTCTATTTTTAGGTTCTTGGCCATCCAAGCAGTGTAGGGTATTGGTTCATTTTCATAAAATTGTCTTTACGTCAACACAGATATTGATTTCTTACTCCAACAAGCTTTGTATGCACATTAAATTAGCATATCATACAGGTAGGACACAGTTTTAGATCAAAGAGTTTGAGGGTGACTTTGTGTTTACATTTTTCCTTTGGTGGTGAACAGAATAGCAAACACACTAGCACATAGAGGAGAAGACTCTATGTAGGTACCTGGTAGACATCGACATGCTCAATGAGTTGTATAGGTGTTGTCTTCAGATGTTCTGCTTGATGTCAGTTTGTGGACAGTAACCAAAATCTTGTCCATAGCCAATGTTATTTGGGGACTCCAATGGAATTGCCTTGAGCAACAACTCAATTACGTGCAATCCATATCTGTGACTGGAAGGTTCATTTGGTGACAAGAGATATCTAGTTGGGTCTTTGAATTTTTTCACTGTTAGGTGATTTATTTTAGATAGACTTAAATATATGTATATATTTTAGGAAGGTTTCTATTACATTAGGTTTCTATACCTTCCCTCAAATGGCCCTTACTGTGACTGTCTCTCACCAGGTTCTTTCATCTCTTCCTTTTGTGCCCCCAACTCTCCTCTTGATTCTCATGTTCCATTCTCTCCTTGTTTCATATCCATCTAGAACTATCTATTCTAATCCCATGTCCCATCAGTGAACACATATTGTCATGTCTATTATTTATTGTGGTTTTACAGTACATCTAAACATTTAGGTTTAAGATGATTTTCATTCTAGCTGCTTATCTGTTCTTGTCTTTGTTGGGTGGTTGCTTTTTTACTGTATTTCTGTTGCCCTCTTTGGTTCTTAAGAGAGTGTAATGGTTGCATTTTGCCTTCTCAGGATTTATTCTGGAATCTGTATTCATAGAGCTACTTGATGTCTTGGATAAAATGTGCTCCTAAGTATCATAAACTCACAATTTAAAATGGGGATGGGGTAGGAGGGGAATCTGATGGCCTCTACAAGAGGCAGGGTGCCTGGTCTTCCATCATGATCTGCTTAGTGTTCTTGAAATTGGGGCAGAGGATGAGAAGAGGCCATGACACGTAGTTAACCACAGAGATGGGGATGAAACTAAGGTTAGAAGCTATATATGAAAGAGAAAAGATAGAGTAGAGATTGTAAGCTCCCTTACCTGCTTCCATTGCCTACTAGCTTCTCAGAGAGGTTCAGTTAGTGCTTATCCAGAGAAAGTCTGCTAGATTTGAGCACTGAGATAACAGAATCAATAGGGAAGAGTGTAAGATGATAAGAATTGTATCATCCACTGGAATGGGACAGAGAGGGGAAAGCTACAGTGGGTGTTCTACTACAGACAAGGGGGAGACACTGGGGTTTGGATTTGGGGAAGAGTACTGATCAGTGAAGCTATATAGTTAGCTTTCTTGTTTTTCTGTCCTAATTGGCCCCTGGGTCCCCAGAGATTGCCCAGTGGAGTTAACTACTGAGATAAATGCATGAGTGGGCCTTAGAAACTTTGGATGAGAATTGTATATTATATTACAGTGGAGATGAGGTTAGGGAGGGAAGTGAGGCTGCACTTATAGAGCTGGAGATATGATAGGATTTTGATTTTCAGGAGTAGAGGGCATGGTAAAGAACTAAAATTAAACTAGCTTACAGGAATAGTATTTATGGTATGTGTTTTGATAGTCAAAGATCATACATGTTTCGAAGAATAAATAGAGTGAACCTGTAAGCTCTATCCTTTGTTTCTTTCTTCAGGGATTCTTTGGATATTCATGTTGTAATATTTCTGCTAGTTTTATGATAAACTTTTCAAACTTCAAAGTAACAAAACCAAAAACAAAACTTTTACTGGATTATTAGGAGTGTGACAAACATGGGGCTAAGTTAGGATATAGTAGAATTTTTCAATCATTTCCTTTTATCCAGGAATATTCTTTATTTACATGGACCATATTCCTTATCCTTCAAGTGTTCTAACATTTATTCTGTGTATTTTGTGTCTTCAATCACAGTTTTCCTGTTTTGTATTAATTTGGATACTTTGATGAGTTTTAATTTATAGTGGACATAAGTGTTAAAGACAAAGTTTCTTGAGGGCACTTAAATAATCATTATGAATAATTGGTCATATTATTTTGAAAATTATGAAAGATAATTAATTTGTGGCATAATAAAACAAACCATAAAAAAGTCACCCATACAAAAATACTGGAAATTTAATAAAACATTGTTCCAGATAAATTTAAATACATCAGTAATGGACAAATATAAAGAATCTATACACTGACTTAAATAAAGCAAATATCCCATTAAAAATAGACCATAGTCATGAAGAGATGCTAAATTAGATATCTGAGCATTCATTACTTATTCAAGCTTAAGTGAATTTTAAATTATATTGTAAGTGGAACTTTGATATTTTTAGGGAGGGATGCATAACTAATACATCTTTTTATACAAGTTACATTCTATTGGATAGATCAATACATTTCAGCAAATAAACTCTCATTTATACAATGTATCATAGTAATGTTTGCCTGCCTCTTATGTATTTTCATTGAGTAGCGTAACATATTAATGTGTGATAAATGTTTGATGAATTATACTGATAAGTTTGAAAATAAATAGAATAGAAAAGAAATGTTCCCTGAACATGACTTAAGTAGGAGCATCAGTGAAATCACATTTGTCAGGAATTACTGAACACACCATGGGCTCTGGAGTTTCTGCATATATTTGATGGATGTATGAAGAATTTAGAACTCTCACCACTCTTTTTCCTGGCCAATGATCAGCTTGTGTTTTTACTGAACAGCCTTGAGAGATGAGGTAATGTCTCCCCCCAGACAAAGAGCAGGCTTTCTATATAAGCAGAACATCACCAAAGCTCAAGGTTTTCTTCTTATAACATAGCACACTGTGTTTAGACATCCATCATGGGTCCTTTGTGTCATGCCTGTGGGATTTGGAAACATGAGAAATTTACAGTAGCAAACGTAGACTGTAGCCACCGCTATTTGGATGAATATTGAAATTCTTTGCCTCTTATTTGGACATGTTTTGTCTCCTACCAGCATTCAGGAACTAAAACCAGGCAAGGTTATGGCCTTGAAAGAATAGCATCCAATATCCTATACATTTCCTTATTACACTGTTCTTATAGCTTTTTAATAAATATTTGTAGTTTTTTACCTCTATCAGTAAAATACATTGAATATACAACTTATGAATCACAGGACATATGAAATAAATATATGTAAAGTGAAACTAATATATGTAATAAAAACACTGCACACATTAGCCATGAAGAAGATGGCTGAACAATATTTGTAATTGTCACCCAATGTATGAATATAAAAGTAGAGAAATGATCTAAAGCTCTCTGTCACAAAAACGTAGTTGGTAAAATTATATATATTGATCAAAATCAAGCCTATAGCAGAAAACTACATAAAAACTGTTAACTTTTTGTTTTTTTATTTATTAACAAGAAAATTGAATAACATATAGCTTAAGACTACTACAGACGTGGTAAATTCGAACTAATATATCAACAATACTTACTAAGCATCAGCTGAGAGAAGTTGCTAGATTTAGGAAAGAGCCATATCATGTGATTGGGATAAACAGAGAGGTCATTAAATAAAACACAAGACGTATATTTCAGGGTAATCCACTCTGCCAAAATGAAGCAAATCATGACCTGAATCCTGAACCAAATAGTCCTTTGTCAGCAATGGAGACTGACAAAGCAGAAAACAAAAGCATGGCCACTGACAATAACAAGAACTATTTTGTTAATTTCTACCAGTGCTGAATAAAGTAATTGATTTCAAATTGAATTAGTTTTTTCTACATGAATCAGAGATTATGAAGTGTTGTGAAGTACTCTTCAATCTATCCATTTTTAAAAGCAAACTCACATCTCATTTGCACAAATAGGAAATGTTAGGAACAGCAGTAACTTCAGATTTAAAATTTGATTTTTTATTTGTAATTTGAGGACTAATAGGGAATATATTCTGTTTTGTTCTTCACTGTAAAGAATCTTTAAAATACTTTATTTCAGCTCTAACCCATCTTCTGATAGCTGAATTTTAAAACTATGTATATGTATATATATGTATATGTATATAAATATAATATAAATTTATATTATATTATATTTATCATATTAAAATCCAAAGTTTTTCAAGGTATGGGTCTTGAGGTAGAAGAGAGACAGAATAAGTGTTCGAATAGCAGAACTCCAGATACCAATATTGAAACTGATACAAATAGAACATTCTGTCATCTCTGAGCTTGTCTGTCATTCTTGTCAACATGAGCTTCACCCAATAAATCAGCATGATATTTATATAAAAGGATACAAACTGTAACACTAAGGAACACACTGGATTCAACGTTTCTTACTTATAATTTATAAATAAAATGTTAAGCACACAACATGCCTGCCGTTCTCATAAATGGATTGGTAATAGCACAGTCAACAGTACAATCAGATGATGTGTGTTCTATTCTGGGTCCACATCCTGCTGATGAAGAGTATCACTGGGGTTTCTCTACTAATTTCATGTGATATTATAAATCATTCCAAGGAGTAGCAACTGAAGTGCATCCTAGTAAACCCTATCTTAACCCACCCATTTTTTAATCTCATAAACAAGCTCTTTCTCCATACTTCTACAAACTTATAAATACTGTCTGCCTCAGAAAAGAAAAAACACTGTATCTCTCTACAGTGCTCTCACATTGATTCTCCTCTGAAATCTCTTCAGAAAAATTATAGAGACAGGGAAGGAAGGTACTGGCCCAAATGATGTGACACCTCAGTATAACCATATAAAATGTATTGTGTGACCCAGTGGCTACAAAACTTAATTTTTCTCAGTGTAATGCCCATATTTTAGTTGTAAAGACTGACAATGCAGACATGGGGACAGTATCAACCAGTGATGCCAGCAGACATGCTTCCTTCATTCTAGTGAAAAACAAAAGTGGGATGAGGATATGACAAAGGTGAGCCCTATTTTAAAGCAGGCTAATTTGAAAATTCAGTATCCAGAGTATCCCCTGTAGGGCATACGACTACTCAAAATTTGAACTAGAAAAACATTACATTGTGAAATACAACAATTGAAGCTTTATTGTCCATTTTGCTCATAATTATAATAAGACTTCTGGCAGGAGCAACTACAAGATTGAATGGTTTGTTTTGGCTTTTCAGAGCAGCATGTGTTAGAGCAACAAACTGGGGAAGACATAACTAAGTGTCTCAGTCCCTGATCATAGGAGCATGTGGCAAACAGCAGGCAATAGGGGTGAGTTTAAACACCCAAATCCTGTCCAAAGTGACCTTCATGCCAGGCCACATATCATAAAGGCTTCATGGGCTTCAAAAGACCTCTCCAAGCTTGCAGCCAACTGTTTAAGAAATGAGCTCATTGGAAACATTCAAGATTCCAACATGCAATATGAAAACATTCAAGATTTCAACATTCAATATAAAATCTATATTGCAACCTCATAGGAAGAACAATGTTGGCTGGCAGGACCACCCAGTGCTTCCAGGGACTAGACCACCAACCAAGGAGTGTACAGAGAAAAATACATGGCTCCAGATACATATGAAGGAGAGGATGGCCTTTTCTGACATCAATGGGACGGGAGGCCTTCAGTCCTGTTGAGGTTTCATGCCCCAGTATAGGGGAATGCTGGAACAGTGATGGGACAAGAATGGGTGGATTGGTGGAGGAGCACCCTCATAGAGGCAAAAGGAATGGGGGAGAGGATAGATATCATATGGGGGTCTGTGGAGGGGTAACTGGGAAGGGATACATCATTTGAGATGTAAATGAATGGAAGGATTAATAAAAATAAAATAAAAAGAAAAGAACTCTCATTAAAAGGTGTTTTCCAACCATGATGTTTATTTTTCTTTTAAAATATTATTTTTACTTTTAATGATAAGTGTGTGCATGTCTGTATATGAGTATAATCATAGTATGCATATAACAAAACTTGCAGAGGTTAAGCGGAAGCAACAGGTCCCTTGATGGTGACATAATAAGCAGTTGTAAGATGCTCTACTCAATATGAGCTCAGAACTGAATTAGAATCCTCAGGAAGAACATTACACTTTCTTAACAATTAAGCTATCTCTCCAACCCCATTTTATTTGTCTTTTTAAATAGATTCAATGTCTTCTTTGAATATACACACACACACACACACACACACACACACACACACACACATATATTCATGTAGTGAATTCTGTTTATATAATCCTGACTCTCTCTTATGGTTATCCCCTCCAACTCCTGACCAGTCCATTTTCCATATTTACATCTTCTTTTTTAAATTTGTGACCCTTTGTCTATCCAGGAAAATCTGTGTGGACATTAGTTTAGAGTTATCCATATAAATACTGATGAATTCAATTTTTTTAAACAACTGAAGACAAGTGACATTTTCCAGGAATCCTTGAGATGTCAGTAGTGTAGCAGGAGTGATAAGAGGTCATGAGAATCTCCTCAATCCTTGATTAGTTGTTTATGGAACAACACGTGTCATTACAATTAAAAGACACATACATACACATATCATTAAAAGTAAAAAATAAAATATTAAATAATAAGCATCATGATTGACAAAGGCATTTCAAAGAAATTTCTAGCCTGTAGAGTCTAGTGTGTATAGTCTAACACAGCTGCTGTGAAATCATGGTTGCAATAAACGTGTCATGACCTGAGATGTCAACCTACAATTCTTCCTCAATTCTCTGGATCTTAGATACTTCTCACTCTCTGTTCCTCAAGATCCTTAGAGGGTTTGTTTACAAATTTTCCATTCATGGTTGCATTCTAAGCTTCCATTTATTCTAGGCATCTTGAACATCCACAAATCTGATTCATCTCTGTTTAGGTCTAACAGAAATTCTGATTAAAGATGAGAGTATCATTTGCCTATGGGTGCTCATGTAAGTATGTAGACAACTATTTGGTTCCATGCCAGTTTTAAATAAGCCATAGTCTAAGGTCCCCCACAAGAGTCTACAAACTCTCCAAGTATGATTCTGTTAAGATGTATAATATTTCCAGTTTATATCATCCATCTCATGTTGTGAGCCTCCAATTTACTCTGAAAATGTAGGTCATTTTGTTTTAAGATTTTTCAAGAAAAGTAAACTCTATATGTAATAATGTGAATTTGCAGCTAGACAATATTTATGATTCGTATTTGAAATACATAATGAATTAAGCCAACTACATAGGAACTTAATGATAAATACCAGTACAGTTTAGAATATCTTTCTTATTTTAGCATCTTGTATATTTTAACACAAGTCAAGAAATACTAAGTATTGTATCTCATCATCGCTTTGAATTATAAAATATATTTCTCAGATTTTCAGCAGGTAATTACAGTTTTTCCATTCTTCCATAAAGCACTCCAAAAATTTTGAGCTTTCATTTTTCACCTGTAATAGAAATTTTTTTTTCAGATTTGGAGACTAGAGAATTAGTCTTTCTATACTAGCTTCTTATTGCATAAAAATAAAACTTGAAAGAGGGGAATAAGTAAGTCTGTAAGAGACATCTCAAATACACAATCACAAACAGAAAGTCTGGAATGACACTGTGGCAAATTCTATTTGATTCCAACTGAAAGCAATTCAACTGGCAGGCAGAAAGACGGGGATCTGGGGGATTTTATGGAACAAAATAGGTGATTCAATTGTGTTATTGCCAGTATTGGTATCTGAGTCACTGCAGGGCCTGGAATGAGGTGTGAACATCACTAAGAAGAGATATGGTTGCTTTATATATGAATATTTTTGTGCCAGTTTTTGACATTTTTCTTATTTGGGGGTTTGTTTCCCATTGTGTGTGTGTGTGTGTGTGTGTGTGTGTGTGTATCATTTCCATTTCAGCAGATATAAAAGGCACAGAAGCTTAGTTAACTGTATTGTTCTCAATGTTGACCTCAATATTTTATAAGCAACAGAATTATTTTCATTTTGGACATTTCTTCAATTATATTTGACTTTAGAGTATAAATAGTACTGTGTATTCATGTGTATATATATATATGTGTGTGTGTGTGTGTGTGTGTGTGCATATATATATGAACTTATATACATATACAGAATACATATAAATATATTCATAAGGCCCTACAGCTGTGAGATATGTAATGTAATATGGTGTGATTCTGGAGAGAAAGTACTATCTTTGATTTCAGGGAAGTTCCTCCCCTTCTACCATGAGGTCGACTTTGTAGTCACTCACAGCCTATCTTTAACTTTGCCGATCTTTTGCTTTCTGTGACACAGAAATTTTCCTGAGATTTTTGGGCATTTATTTATTACAGTATTCTTTGAATTCCCTGCTCAGTTCCTTACTCATTCTGCTTCTAGTTTATTTTGCTCCACCCCTTTATATTTCATTCACTCTTTGATGTTTCTCTCTCTCTCTCTCTCTCTCTCTCTCTCTCTCTCTCTCTCTCTCT
>NW_021604720.1:4446257-4464564 GCF_004785775.1 Grammomys surdaster | reverse complement strand
CTCTCTCTCTCTCTCTCTCTCTCTCTCTCTCTCTCTCTCTCTCTCTCAAATCTGTGCACTTTTGTTAACTCTTTAGAAAAGTCAAACTTACTCATTTCTATTTCTGAGAAGAGAGTCCTTCCTTTTGAATAAATGAAGTTCATGCTTCAGTGGATATTTTCAGTTAACACAGAAATATTCAGTGGTGGAGTTTTACTTGCCAAGGGAATACTATGTCAAAAATGTATGTGTAATTAAGGGCACTTCTCACAGCAAATACATGACTTACATAAATGTCCAAATGTGTGAATGGAATCTGAGAGGGTTTATCAAAATATCCAAGGTTATTTGGTAGCTTCTGCTGCATAGAATATTTCTGATATTGATTCAGTATTTCAAAAATTCCATCACATGGGAATATTTTAGAAATAATGCAAACAATAGGAGTTGTCATATCAGTTTTTCCAATTAATTTGTTTAATTATTCATGGACCCCACTCCAGGTCTGCTCTCAAACAGTCTCATCCCCCCACAACCTCCTCTTCTCTGACAGTGTGGAGGCCCCTGCCTTTTTATCTCTCCGTTCTGGCACATTAAGTTTCTGCACATTAAGTCACATGCTCTCCTACAGAGGCTAAGCAAGAAGCCCAGTTAAGGGAATGGGATCAACAGGCAGTCAACAGATACAGGGACAACTCTGACTCCAGTAATTTGGAAACTCTAATGAGACAGAGCTACACATCTGCTACACATATGTGGGAGCCTAGGTCCAGCTTTCTTTGGTTGATGTTTCAGTCTCTGAGAGCCTCCAAGCTTAGATGACTTTGTTGGTTTTCCTATAGGGTTCCTATCCTCTTTGGGTTCTTCAATCCTTACCTCTACTCTTCCTTAAGACACCCAAGTTCTGTCTAATGTTTGGTGGTAGGTCCCTTCATCTTTTTCAATCAGCTGCTGGGTAGGACCTTTCAGAAGATAGCAATGCCTTTCTGTAAGCATAGCAGACTATCGTGCACAGTGTCACAGATTGATGCTTGCCCAAGAGATGGGTTTCAAGTCAGACCAGTTATTGGTTGCTAATTCCCTCAGTTCCTGTTCATCTTTCTCCTTGCATTTCTTGAAGACAGGAGAAATTTGGGTTGAAAGTTTTGTTGTCCTTTTCCTTTCAATGGGAGTCCTGCCTGGCTACAGTAAGTGGCCACTTCAAGTTCCATATCCCTACTGCTAGGAATCTCAGCTAAGGTCACTCCCATCAACTTCTTGGAACCTGCCTCATCCTAGATATCTCGCATGTCCTAGAGATGCTCCAATTTCACCACCCCAACCAGTCACCAATTTACATTAATTCTTGTGGACCTCTGGCCTTCTTTCCTGTCTTATGCCACACCTGATTCTGTACCCCACATTCCCTTCCCCATTCCCTCTCCTACCCAGCTCCCTCCCTCTTTGTGTCTCCTATAATGATTTTATTTTCTCTTCTAAGTGAGATTTAAGCATTCTCCCTTGGGCTTTCTTTCTTGTTCAGCTACTTTAGATATATAGATTGTAGTGTGAGTATCCTGTACTTTATGGCTAATATCCATTTAAAAGTGAGTACATATAATACATGTACTTTTTTATGGGTTTGGGTTACCTCACTCCACTCAGAAAGATATTTTCTACTTCCATCTATTTGCCTGAAAAGTTCATGATATCCTTGTTTTATTACTTGTGTAGCATTCATTCTATTGTGTTACTTATCCATATTTTCCATATCTATTATTTCTTTTCTTTTTTTTTGTTTTTTGTTTTCTGTTTTTCGAGACAGGGCTTCTCTGTTTAGTTCTGGCTGTCCTGGAACTCACTCTGTAGACCAGGCTGGCTTCAAAGGCGTGCACCACCACCGTCCAGCTTCTATTATTTCTTTTACAGACATTTGGTTTGTTTCCAGTTTCTGGATATGTATAGAGTGGATTATTTTTTGGATATTTGACCAGGAGTGCTATATGTGGGTCTTCAGGTAAAGCTATTTCCAATTTTTTGAGAAGTCATCAGATTGATTTCCAGAGTGGTTATATAAGTTTGCAATGCCAGCATCTTCTCCAGCATGTGCTGTCATTTGAGTTTTTGATCTTAGCCATTCTGATGAATATAAGATGGGTCTTAAGGTTATTTTAAATTTCATTTCCAGATGAGAAAGTACTTTGATCATTTCTTTAACTGTTACGTGGCCATTTGAGATTCCTTTGTTGAGAATTCCATTTATCTGAGTACCCCAATTTTTTTATGAGATTATTTAGTTGTTTATGTCTAATTTCTTGAATTCTTTACATATTTTTGATATTGGCCCTCCATCAGATGTAGGGATTGTGAAGATATTTTCCCAATCTGTAGACTGCCATTTTGTCATATTGACAGGGTCCCTTGCCTTGCAGAATCTTCTTAATTTCATGAGAATTCCATTTTTCAGTTGTTGATCTTAGAGCCTGATACACTAGTATTCTATTCAGGGAGTGTGTCCTATACCAATGAGTTCAAGGCTATTTTCTACTTTCTCTTCTATGACATTTAGTACATCCGGCTTTATGTTGAGGTCTTTGATGCACTTGAACTTTAGTTTTCTGCAGGGTGATGAATTATATATCTATTTACATTCTTCTAGATGCAGACATTCAGTAAAACCAGCACCATATGTTGAAGATGCTTTCTTTATCCCATTATATGGTTTTGGCTTCTTTGTCAAAAATCAAATGTCTATAGATGTGTGGGTTTATTTCTGGGTCTTTGATTCAACTCCATTGATCAAACTATCTGTTTTTATACCAATAGAAACATTTTTAAACCAAGAGAAACATAAACCATGTCTTTTTGTTTTTATTACTATTGCTGTATAGTACAGCTTGAGGTCAGGGATGGTGTTACCTCTAGAAGTTCTTTTATTGTACAGGATTGTTTTAACTATCTTTTTCCTTGTTTGATTTTTTTTATATGAAATTGAGAATTGTTCTTCCAAACTCTGTAAAGAATTGTGTTGGAATTTGGATGGGAATTCCATTAAATCTATAGATTGCTTTTGGTAAGATGGTCATTTTCTACTGTTAATACTTACAAAGAGCTGATATCAATACTCCTTAAACTCTTCCACAAAATAGGAACAGAAGAAATAGTACCAAATGTATTTTATTAGTCAATAGTCACCCTGATACCTAAAGCACACAAAAACTCAACAAAAAAAAGGAAATTCAGATAAAACTCCCTTATGAATAAAAATGCAAAAATATTCAATAAAATGCTCACAAAATGAATCCTTGAACACATTAAAAACATCATCTAATGAGATCATGTAAACTTCATCCCAGGAATGCAGGGGTGGTTCAATACATGAAAATCAGTCATTGTAATTCACTATATAAACATTTTTAAAAAGAGAAAAAAAACACATGAACATCTCTCTTTTTTTGATGCAAGATAGCCAAAATATTACTACTTTAATAACAACAAAAATTAATGAGATATTTCACATTTTTCCAAGCTAAGCGTTCAGAATTGATGCCTATTTTTCATTTATAGCACATCTCAAGTTAGAATAGCCACATCCAGTTGCTTGTTGGTCGTATGTGGTTGGTTACTGTAGCTGCGGGCACAGCTCTGGCCAGATGTAAAACATTGGACTTTGGTATGTCAGCAGCTAAGAAGGCTCCCTGATAGATGGGCAGGTTTTCCTGAGCTGGAGTACATATGCCTACTGCAGAGACAATGAACCAAAGAACTCTTCAAAATGTTATATTTCACTGTTCTTTTTTTAAAATGCTATTTTCTTTAGTGTGTGTGTGTGTGTGTGTGTGTGTGTGTGTCTCTGTCTGTCTCTGTGACTCTAGTCATGTGTGCCAGTGCCTGTGGAGGCCAGAAGAGGGTATTCAAGGGTATCAGAGGGTGTCAGAGGGTATCAGAGGGTATCAGAGGGTATCAGAGGGGGATATCAGAGGGTATCTGAGGGTATCTGGGGGTGTCAGAGGATGTCAAAGGGTATCAGAGGGTATCAGAGAGTGTCAGAGGGTGTCAGAGGATGTCAGAGGGTATCAGAGGATATCTGAGGGTATCTGAGGGTGTCAGAGGGTATCAGAGGGTATCAGAGTATCAGAGAGTGTCAGAGGGTATTTAAAGGTATCAGAGGGTGTCAGAGGATGTCAGAGGCTATCAGAGGGTGTCAGAGGGTGTCAGAGGGTATCTGAGGGTGTCAGAGGGTGTCAGAGGATACCCGAGGGTGTCAGAGGGTATCTGATGGTGTCAGATCCCCTGGCATCTCTTTTGACAACAACAAAGCCTTTGAAAAATCCAACACCCCTTTATGTTGAATATTTTGGAGCAATAAGGAATACAAGACACATATCCAAACACTGTAAATATACAGCTAGCCAATAGCCAAAATCAAATTAAGTGAAGAGAAACTTAAAGCAATTACACTAAATTCAAAGTCAAGACAAATCTGTTTACTCTCTCCATCTCTTTTCAATACAGTGCTTGAAGTTCTAAGTAGATCAATAAGATAAGTAAAATAGATCAAGGAGAAAAAAATTGAAAAGAAAAAATCTAGAATCACCATTAGCAGATGATATGATAATATAAATAATTGATTTCAAAACCCCTACCAAAGAACTCCTACAGCTGAGAAACAACTTTAGCAATGTAATAGAAAATTAACAAACAAACTCAGTATACAAACCATAAACAGATTGAGAAAGAAATCAGGAAAATGACACCCTTCACAATAACGACAAATAATATAAAATACCTTGGGGTAACTAAAGCCAGATAAGTGAAAGACTTGTATGACATGAACTTCAAGTCTCTGAAAAAAAGTTGAAGAAAATTCAGAATATATAAATATCTCCCATGCTCAAGAAATGCTAATATTAACATAGAAAAATGGCTATATTAATATCTGTTTTATGCTGGGACATCATATGTAAAAGGTTACTGCATAGCTACACATAAGAGAGTATAGAGGATTAAACAAAAGCTTCAGCATACAAATAAGTGCACAACCTGGAACAGAGGTAATTTACTGAGTAAATATTTGTTTTGAACCATTTATAATGGCATGAGATGTAAAATAGACAAAGTAGAAAAGTTAACATTTCAACAGATTTACACAACAAGTTTACTTGTAAAAGTAAAATGGGTGATACTTTCTAGTTAAATCCATTTCCCTGCAAAATCAGGATGTCTTTGTTCTTAATAGCTGTAGTATTCCATTGTATAAACAATTTTCACAATGGATATATATATCAAGTGTGAAGGGAGACAAGAGAATGAATGGAAATCTGCAGCTGCCCAGAGTTTGTTTGGGGGTGGGAGGGTGGAGGGTGGTTATAGAATCTCTAGGAAGTCCAAGAGACCTGAGATAAGGGAGTCTTCCAGGAGTCAATGCAGGTGACCTAAGGTGAGATGCCTAACAGTATGGACAAGGTATCTGAAGAGGCCACCTCTTATAGCCAGGCAGGACCCTCAATGGAGGGAAAAGGACAATAATCTACCTACAAAACCTTTGACCCCAAATTTGTCTTATCTAAAAGAAATGCAGGGATGGAGCAGAGACAGAAGGAAAGGCAAACCAATAACCAGGCCAACTCAAACCCATCCCATGTACAAGTATCATTCCCTAACATTATTAATGATACTATCATAACTGTCCTCTGAGAGGCTCTACCAAGCAGCTGACTGAAACAGATACAGACACGCACAGTCAAACGTTATATGGAGGGTGAACACACTAATGGAAAAGGACTGAAGGCCCTGAAGTACATGTGCTGGTGTAAAAGCAGCTTGAGATGACTTGAAGGTATGGACAAAGACCAATTTTCATGCTCCTAAAATAATGACACATATAGGTATTTGCTCAAAATTATTGAACATTTTCAATACATGGCCAAATTGCATATACTCTAAATATGTGTTTCTGTACCTTATTGAATGAAATAACTTCCTTTACTTAAATATTTTGCTATGTGCCTTAATAATTGAGGTAAACATGGAAGGTGTAACCTATTTACTGATTTAGCAAATAGTTATTGAATATGTTGCCTTTCTCCTTTTATATGTGTTTTTGTATGAATGTGTGTTTTCTTGTGTGTGTGTGGTTTTATGGACATCTGTGTTAATGTGTATGTGTTTTCCTACTTATATGTTTGTGGATTTATGTACATGTTTGCCTATGTTTATGTTTGTCAATTTCTTATACAGTTGATCACAACTATTGTGTGTTCAAGAGTCTAACAGCTATGTTATATTCAGAAAACTGTATTCTATAGTATCTCTCCTCTTGACTTTTATTTTTTCCACCATCTTTGGTATACTGCCCCCTGAGTCTCTAAGGGGATGATACAAATGCCACATGTAAGGCTGATTTGTAGCCTTATTATTATCTCTTATTATTAGGGTTTTGAGGAATTATGAATCTCTTGTTTGAGCATCCACCACTGAGGGTAGTCTTGTGATCACGTCCTTGGGCTGAGTCAGTCTAAAGGTATTTTAAATACATACACCTAGGTATTTTAAAAGCAGTTCTATTATGCATCCATTTAACAAAACATCAGCAGTCAATTTTCAGAACCATGTTAAAGGTGAATCCATCACAGTTTTTAATGGGATTTTAAAGAAATGGCCTGAGCCTTGAAGGATTGCATGAAAAACACTTTACCAACTATGGGTACCTTACAGCTATTCTTTAAACATTTTTTTGAAAACTAGCAAACATATTTAACTTTCATTTTGCAATTTATTACCATACTCTACTCATAGAAGGAAGGAATTGTATATTTCTGGACTGGGCTAATACATTTAAGAAAATATTCTTTTGATATAAAATACCAGTTCTTCACTGCTATCTCTTGATTTCCAAGGGTACAATTTGAAAGAATGTGTTTGGTATAATTGAACATGATCTCTTAAATTATTTTCCGGCAAACAATTTGAGTATTCTCAGAGAAATTAGTCCATAAAATGTTAGTCTTTCTTTTTTCTTTCTTGATTTTCTCACCAAGCTGTGTAATCCGCACATAAGAAGTTTCATTGTCTTGATAAAATACTGACTTTCAGTTGCTTTATCTTGACTTCTGAAAGAGTTAGTAGTATTTTTCAGCAATGCTTCAATTTTGTCCACACAATTCTGTACAGAAGCAAATGGACTCAGTGTTTTAAACACATCTTGGTACCTTGAAACTCTGGAGACAAGAGCATCAGCATTCAGAGTGTGTTCTGAGACTCCTAGAAAATATGCACAGTGTGGTTGAGAAATGTCAGATGTTGGGAGACTATGCCCCTTTCTGATGGCTCATATTCTTTAGAAAAAAGTTACAAATCTCTTCTGTAAAGTTGTTTCTACAACATAATCTCACTTGATACAGTCCCAAGTGTGATATCTATTGCTGAAAAGAACAACACAGGTAACAATTTTTTAAATCTTCTGTTCCATGTTCCCTTTAAGGAAGATCTGACACTTCTTGTACTTTTCTGAAATTGTGAACTCTCCCTTGTAGGAAGATCCTCTTCTCAGAGTTACACACAGACACAGTGTGAGTCAAAAAGCCACATAGCTTCACCAGAGAATATAAATGAAGTTGACTCTCCAGAGTATAGAGCTCAAGCCTCAAACTTAGCCTCGTGAGTCATTCAACAAGAAAATTACGTCCAACATTGTTCATGGTGCCAGAGAAAAAACAAATCAGATACACGGAGAGGAACTTAGATATGAAATAAGGGGATATTGAAAATTTGAGTTTTCAACATTTGTTAAGTTGTTATTGATTAGTCACCAGCTTGCGTAATGCTTATACATCTTATTGAAAAGTATATATTCTTATTTTGTACTTTAAAAATTAAATAGGTCATTGATTTAATTAGGACAACATATACATTTATTCCTTGTGTGTTCATTTTAACAAAGGAATACAGTTTCCACTAACTCTCTTTTTTGTTATATGCAACATAATATTTGGGAAAAGAGGTTGCCCAGAACCAGGGAAAAATCATAAACAGCCTGATACAAACCACCTTTATTCCATCTCTAATATTTTCAAATTTAGATTTTCATTTTTATGTAATAAAATAAGTAATCTTATCTTACAGAATGAGAAGTAGACAAAATATGTTTATAACTAGAATTTATTAAATCAATGAATAAAAGCTTTTTGAATATGTTAAAATAACTAATTTAAACTTCTGCTTTGGGCAAATGATTGAATCCTTGTAATTGATAACTGGCCCTTGTTAGAGAGACAAGAAGAATGCTTTATGTAATAAGGCTGATAAAACATGCAGCAGGCTTGCTACTAGATGGGTAGAATAATAAATAACCAACTTATATAATTACTCTCAGTAGAAATTAGATTACTTCTGCAAATATGTTGAAAGCCCACCACCTTCAACTATGCTTGTTTCAGAGAAGACTTTACTGTGTGGTAGACTGAATTCAGACTCATGAAGCTCCTGTCTTAGTTTCCATCTCTTTTATTTTGGAAAAAAAAATGTTTTATAAAAACAGTGCCAATTACTGTCGTACTCATATGTCACTGGCGTAGTTTCCCTTAAGGTTAATATTTTATAAACCTTTGCTCTTATTAAATCCATAATGCCTGCATTGAGAGAGCCCCATTAACTGATTTGTTGACCTTATTGGAACCAAATATGTTTATGTGGCATTG
This sequence comes from Grammomys surdaster, assembly GCF_004785775.1. NCBI lineage: Eukaryota > Metazoa > Chordata > Mammalia > Rodentia > Muridae > Grammomys > Grammomys surdaster. Next base: position 4,455,907 of record NW_021604720.1, on the reverse strand, counting down.
TTCTGTCTCAGTTTCAAATCCAGCATCGTACGTTCCAGTTGCCAGGTCATTTTTAGTCTCTCCTAAGTTAAAATAAGTTCTTTATCATCATTTTAAAAAGATCTTGTCACATGTTTTGTGATTTCACTCAAGTAGGATTTGTATGCTCTGTCAGGATTTAATTAAGCTTTATTCTGGAAAATGACAAATGACAAATGTAACCAAATGTTGTATTGCTGTTGTAGTTGCCTGAGGTTAGCAAAATCCTCATGTCAACACATCTTAAGAATAGGAACAGGATAATGAGGTGCTAGACAAGTTATCCACTAGTATGTTTTACCTTTCCCACTGGAACTTTTAGACATTGATCATGGAATTATGTTATGACTTCACATACATCCTCTTTCTCAACATTGCTTTTCTCTTGATTTTGCTCATCTCTCCTAATGACTTTCTGTAGTTATTACAATATGACTTTTGTTTAGTCTTGATTTTCTATGCCCTCAGTCAAGATTAGTTATTCACTTATATTTCTATCAGCAGGAACTCATAAATATTTTGTCTTATCCTGGTATGTGAGATTTGTTATATGACAAATTGACATCAGTCCCTGGAACACACATGATGGAAGGACATTATTACTAACTCCCACATATTGTCTAATGATTCCACATGTGTACCTTGATGTGTGAAAGCCCAAACATACACACACCAAACACACACACACACACACACATGCACACATACATGCATACACACACACACACATACACACACACACACACACGGAGAGTATGTGTATGTATATGCCACTAAAGCTAGATCTCCCATAAGGAACCTGGCCCATCATGATGAAATGTACCCTTAAACTGTAAGGCAAAAACATATTTCTCCTTCATCATGTTTTGCTGGATATTTTTTCATGGCAACAAGAAAAATAAAATTCCATATGTATATACATTCATATACATGTATTTATAAATATGTACTCATATGCAAAATATTTTAATTGCTTTTTGTAAAGAGCTGAACCAAAGATATCTGAAAAAAGAAACCAAAAATCCTTAGATATCACTTAAACACTTAATAGGAACCAAACCTTTATGCCTGGTTTCACTAATTGCCAGGTATTTGACATTTGCAAAGCCATTTACACTGTTGTTAGGTAGAGAAATGTCTACCACATACTTTTAAATTTTAGAAATGTTTGGTGAACTGAGGCACAGATAGAGCAATTGTTCAGATAGCATTAATTGTGTTTCAAAAAACTCTCCGGGATAGGACCAGGAGATGAATAAAAGGGATAGCTACCTTTTCCAAAGTTATCCAAGGATACTGAACCAAATAACTTCCCCCTATGAATTTGCTTCTCCTTTTTGCTGAGTGTGATGTCCAACTTTTATCTATGTGATTTTTACAAATCAAAATGAAAAGCAGAAAGAACAATATGGTAAAGAAGGTAATATGGTCTTTATAAAAAGCAGTGTTTTTGATACCATCACCTTACATGGCACTGGATATTGCAGAATCTATTTGGTCATAACATCCATGGCTCATGGACTGAAACCAGAGGCAGCATCTACTAAATGAGCACAAAGTAGCAGAAATGACATATTTCAATTACACCTTTTTCAGGTGAACTATTATTCACCCCTGAGAGGTTGAAATCAGATAACTCAACTCTAAGGCAGTTCTGCCTATAATCTAGATGGATATCTCGTATCACCACAACAAGTGAACACATATTTTGTTTCTGATATTCTGTTCATAAATGTATTACTTTAAGTTTTACTTGGGGTGTGGGATTAATAATCTAGGGCATGCCAGATTCCACTCTGCTCAATTGTTCTTTCCCTCTTGGTAAACTGTTCAAGTGATCTGAGATTTCTATTTTATATTAGCTCAGCTACTGGGAGAGTTCTGTGCTCAATACTAGGACAATTAACACAGTGTTTAAGAAGATCCTAAATGAAAAACCTACAAGCATTCTCTTAAATTAATATGAATACGTTATATTTTTCTTTTACATTTCAAACAGGATTCAAACAAGATTGAAATCTTTTTCCTTGTCTTGTAAGCTATTTTCATTAAAAAGTAAAGAAATTCTTATACCTCTGAGCTAACTAATGGATACATGTTATTTCTAGGTTTTTGCCTGAAGATATCATGGCAAAGAAAAGAATTTGGTTTATATTTGTTTTCTCCTCCCCTTATAAAAGATAAAGAATTAAATTATTTTCTGCATACATATCAAGGCTCTGAGAAATTTAGATCTATTAACAATCAAGTACAAGCTAAGTGCTTTTCAAACAAAAGCATACCGTTTATCTTAAATTAATATATACTTTCTTTATTCGACAAAAGTACCAGAAAATTTGATGAATACCTGACACAGGGAAAAGATCATAGCTACACTGCCCTCTAGTGTAACATTTTAGGTATAGCAATACAAGTGCACAATATTTGCAATGTTATTTTTATATTATACACATTCCTCTCTCTCTCTCTCTCTCTCTCTCTCTCTCTCTCTCTCTGTGTGTGTGTGTGTGTAGTTTTCCGTATCACAGGGAAGATATATGTTATGTGCTATGATTTTGAACTTTTTTTATTTCAAGACCATTGATTTTTCTGATGCCAAAATTATATATAACCAAGGTCTTTCTAGCTATCCTGCTGTGTCCATGGGAACAATGGTAAAATGGGAAAATGTGAGGCAAACTACTTTCTCTTTCAGTACTGTAAGTATTAGAATTTGAATGCCACAATCACATTGTCATTCCTGCTGGCTCTTCCATTATAAGAATATGCAGCTTACGAGAAGAAAGGTGATTCAGCATAGCATATTTCACATTTCCATGTCCATAAAAAGCTTAATTTAGTTTTTTTCTTATAGATACATCACAGAAGGTATATTTGATAACATTTCTTTATGTGGAGGATGATTATATAACAATAAATATAAGACATGAGGTGTGGAAAGCATGAATCCTGGCACCAGAACATAAATTTTTTTCTATTGCACATGAAATGACATTGTACTTGCATAAACATGACAAAAAGACTCATGTCACATGAATTTTTAACTCTTTCATGTAATCCTACATTTATAGATTCCATACACAGGATCCATTGATTGGGGGATATCTCAGTATAAACAGTTTCATTCCTTAGATTTTGAGGGATAGAACTTGATGCTTACTATGCTTTTCCAACGAACAGGAAGAAAGTAGAATAAGATTTTCAAGTCTAAGCATCCTGCACTCAGGCCTCTGCTCCAGGGATGATATTTCTGGTGCATGACTATAAATACCTGTGCTTCCTACCAATTTCTGATATGCAGATTATGAAAGTAGCAACACTACAAAGCTGGTAGAAGGAATAAGAGAGTTAACACATATTTCAGAAGTCATTTGACAGTATAGTAGGAGATAACATGTAGACCAATGTCTTCGAGAAAGGAGACATTTTGCTATGTAAGCACTTCAAAGCATGTATAGAGACTAGGTATATCTGGTGATAAGGACTTAAAACTGGCCTCAAAGGAGAGAAAGAACAAGAGGGACTATAGAAACTGAAGTCACCTGTGGGGCCACATTATCATCCTTCAAATGCTTTCAATTGCTATGCCTCTTAAGAGCAAAATAGCATAGCAGCAGAATGTCACATTTAAGGGTCATAAAGAATGGAATAAGTCTTTGGGGAAAGCCCAAACAACATTATGGATAGCAAGATAATTCCACTGATAAGAAAATGTGAAGGAACTCTTTAAATACATATGGGAGTTTTTCTTAGAATAAGCATACACAGGGAAAGACACTTTTTTTCTGTTTATCCAATGTAACCAGTAGAAATCAAGCACCAAAATTTATTAGGGCACTACTGCTAGAACTCTGCTTTATAGGCCAAATCATTATAGCCCTCAGTACTGGCTCTAGCTGTCACTGTTTAGCTGGGAGACATGATGAAGAGAACTTTTAACACTAAGATTATTGGTTTAAGTAAAACAAAGGGAGCTATTTAAATTTCTCCTAATTACAAAAATTATTGCATTAGTTTTGTATTAGTTTAAAATTTGTGTTAGTTTTCTACAAACTGCATAATGTATTCATGATTACACCACCAAATAATATATATATATAACTTATTAACATATTATTATATTATATATATATATAATTGGACACACATATGTATTACACACACACACACATATATATATATATACATATACATATATATGCTTAAAATTTCAAGGAAGTTCTGTTTGACAATAGAAATACTGCATGGAAATTAAACTATGTGTGACAGTCTGCTGAATTTGGAACTAACATCAACATGATTTTCCCATCTAAAATTTGATATGATAGCCAAGTCTCTTGGCTGTAAAACAAGAAAAATGAAAAGTTTAACTCATTTAAGCATTTCAGAAGTACTTAAAGAACTACTGAGCATCTCCATATAATTGGTTTAGTTCCAACAAATTCAAATTTTTCAAGTACATAAGGAAAAATGTTTGTATATCCACACATACAGGCAACGATCATGCAGCATACAATCACATACAGGTACAGGATTACACGTACTCACACAGACACTCATACACACTCAGATAGATATAACACATATACCTGAATGGCTCTTCTGTTGGAATATCACGACAAAGTTTTCAGTGTATTGTTTTTTAATTTAACTCAGTATTTAGAATTTTTATCTCATTTAATTAAAGCAGGCATTTCTTACTCACCTCTGGAATAATCTTTGTATGAGATTTGTTTTCTATCTTTTATCCCATTTCTAAAATAAGCCTTAAATGAGATCGATTAAAATGTCTAAATTTCATTACTACAGACCCATGTGGTATTTTTCTTTCTGTTTCAGACTTGAGACCCATGAATTCTTTTGCCAGGTGTCCTCTATAATACCCTATCCTGTGTCTGGCTGACCCTGCTTACTTAGTAAGAGGAAAAGGACAAAATTCAAGCTTCTATGGGTTTTAAAAGCACTGTCTTTTAAAGCTAAAGGATAAATTATTCCCAACAGAAGTTACTATTGCTTATCTCATAATTTAAGAGTGCCAGTTGTGGGAATGGAAACTGGAAGATCAGCTGTAGAAAATGTATCTATGAAGAGATAGTTCAATCTAGAGGTCCAGCTATCTGTCTGTTTTCCCTGTTGGTTTCTTCTGGATGACTTAATTTTCAAAGATGATGGTATTATCTGCCTACTGCAATTTGTTCTTCTACTTGGAAGCTTCCCCCCATAGGATACTCTGCTATTCCCAGGCCTCTAGCTGGGAATTCTAGATGACTGACTCAGAGGGACTTCCTCAGTTAATTTTTGCTGCATGCTTTAGCATTCTCTCCACAATCAGTTTTCACGGACCCTAATCTCTACTAAATGTTGAATACCAAATTTGATGCTACTTTTTCATATTCATATTCTATTGCAGGCCTTTCATGATATTTCTTGAGGTTTAACTAAGACACAGAGACATTTTTGTAGTTTAAAGCTGTTGGTTCTTCAATGGACAATCTCTCAACTAAAAACTAACTTCTATTGACTTTTCTGCCAGTTCTGCCTTTCCATATTTGAGACTTATCCCAACAATCATAAGTTTATTTTTTTCTGTCACTTTCTGCTTCCAGCTCCACCTGTTTCCTCTCCTCCTCCTCCATTGTCTTTCTGCATCTGTGTGGCTCAGCCTACCTGGAAGTTCAGCACCTCTAACTTCCTACCCAGCTCTGGCTTCCAGAGCTACAAAAAGCTACATTTTGTAGTCACCTACTAGGTTAGGGAAGGTCATCTTCCTCATGACAGCTTGCCTTACTTACATGTGAGGGAGTGACTTTACATACTCTGACAGCAGGGGTGCTGCTGGCTCCAAATAATAATTGAAAACTGTTTTCTAGCCAGAATGTACAATAACTGAGGGTCATCTTATTTTTTCTGCTTGTTATTATCTTACTGTCTCTTGTTACATTGTAAATTCTCTCACTTATAACTGAAAGCATGGTTATTGTAAGTAATTCTCCAGACCATAGGTAGCAAGGAATTGCAGCTTTTATCTACTACCATTTCTTCTGAAATACCCAAAAGGATTTGAAAATCATACTTTAGTGAGAATGCAAATGTCTGTCACCTACTCTTTGATGTCCATTTGTCACAGTTACATTTTGTTTAAAACCTATTTCTACTGCTTGATGCTTTTGGTTTTAACACATCCTAGCCACAGATGATTCTGCCCAAACTGTGAATACTTAGCCACACTTTAGGAAAATGCTTTTTGACTAAATGATAGTACCCTAAGATGATACCACACATTATAATCAAGAAGGAATAAATATAGGAAACAAAAAATTATTAAAGAGAGCAAATCAACTAAAGAAACCAGTTAAGCCAGAGTAACATTGATGAGCAAATTCAGGTTAGAGAAATAAAGAGGGTCTGAACCTCACAAACCCTGTGAGAATGATGGTAAAACTTTCAGGTTTTGTTACATGTATGACGGGAAACATTAGAAACTAAACAAAACATGTGATTTCTTTGGCTCTCAGAAGATGACTTGTATACAGTTTGGGTGGTAATGGGAATATACAAAGTGCCAGAGGTCACATTGAATCACAGACATCTTTTGAGAATGTGGAAAAGTTGAGAGTAGAGTTGGTAATGAGTTCTCCATAGTTTATTGTAGAACATATTGCTGACATTCTGGTTTAGGATTTATGCTGGAACAAGAAGTGTCATATTTTCTGAAAAGATACAGCAGCTACACAGTAGATGAAGAAAAAATAATGATACATTTTTGGTGTTTCAACATGAGCAAGTGATACATGGCCCTACCAATTGATAGGCAAGAAATATACACAAAGGACAAGATGCAGGAAAACCAAATATGAAATTATTTTAGAATTTCTAGCTTTGCATGCACATTGGACAACAAAATGATATGTTAAATGGAAACTTGTAACAATTCATCTGGAAGTGAAAGTAGGACAGAATTTGAGTAAAAATGAGTTTACATGGGAAAGCTTTACATGAAAGGAAAAGACAACCAAAGGTTGCGATTTGGCCAATAATACCATTGTTGGAGACTAGATCAACACATCAAGGATTTGATTATAAAGGTTTGGGACTAGAAGACAAAAAGCAACCTACAAAAAGGAGAATACTCTGTGACAATGTGGTAGGAATGAATTCAGAGATTAAAATCTCTTGAAAGAACAATTTTGAAGCCGTCTCTCAAATTCTCTGATAATAGAACTGAGTAGCATTTTGTTTGTTTGTTTTTTAAAAAAACTCTCACCACAACTTGACTTAGTACTCAAGGACTTGATTTGCATAGACTGAGGCCTGAGTTTGAGCCAAACAGCACAAAAATAAAATAAATGAATGAATCGCTTTCTAAAAGTTTTGTAATGTAAATCCAAGTTAGGGCAAGAAAGGACTGGAAAAGAAAAAAAAAACTGGGAAACAGAATGTTCGTTGTGTTTTCAAGGACATTAGCAGGAAAGGAAAAGAGAGAAATGAAGCTGAACTTACAGAACAGAAATGTCGAAGGGAAATTTATTTATCTTTCATTTACTATGCTTTTAAGAGAATACAACAACCACCTAACCTCATTATTATAGCACTCTTCACATGGTACTTGTTATATTTATGTGGGTAGATTTAGCCGTATAAGTATATAGAACACATAATTACTTCATTCCCTCAATACTTACATTATATTAACAGCAGCACCTGCTCTGTTGGAATTTCCATTTAGGAACCTCTCGTTCAAGGTAGGTGGAATTTTATTAATCTTCCTGAATCAGTGTCTAGGAAGTTGCTGGCATAGAATGACTACTAACTTTGACTGAATGAATAGCTCATTAGTAGGGTCCAGAATAATATACTCTGCAAAAGTTTGAGAAGCCTTGTGATGACTGAAATGTCCAAAGCAACACAGAGCTACAGCAGTCAAGAACGTTGAAGAGAGGAAGGAATTCCATTTCTAAGGAATCAAAGATGCGTATACTTTCCAAGCAAAGCAAAAGACAGCACTGCCAACATAATCTTAGCAGCCCTGGAATCATTAATCCTGCTCTTATTCCCTTTATTTAAGCATTAGACAGAGAACAAAAATCACAAATATAAACAGAATAAAATCAACCCACATTTCCCCCAATATATTTGCCACATCTAAAATTTACAACAGCTGTTTTCACCAATTTATAGTATTAAATTAATCGTTTTAAGTCACCCTATCTGAGAGACTTAATATATATATCTTTTCATTTTATTTACGTATCCATGATAATTCATTGTGTATGGGGGGGGAAGTTGTAGATAAGGACTGGGAAGGTGTATTATACACTATTAAGAAAACATATGAACAGCTTTAATGGAAAAAGCATCTTTTCAATTGTCTTTTGAAATTGAATGTTTGGTTCAATTCATTACACTTTCCATCTGCTACTGAATCTCTAGCATCTTTCTCATTTCAATGTCAACATAATTGTCAAGGGTCTTATTCACACTCAGTTGAAATGTGATGTCAATGGTATTCTGAAATTACTGTATATATGGATCTTTTAAATTCATGGACCATTTGGAATAGAAACAATCTCTGCATAACCATCCAACCATCTAATAAGCAGGTCCTAGTCAGTATAATTCCGACCCCTTGGATTTTTCATTTCTAGTCCTTAAAGATCCAAATTCTGATTTTGCTGCCTAATTTGAATATTCCAAATTTATTCAACCATGAGAAGACATAAGATAATATCTTCCCATATATGCCTGTTCTTCTATAAAATAAAATAGTAAAATGAACATAACTAAAGGAATCCTCATGAATGTTTGCAGAGTAACAGAGGCAAATGATGTTCCAGCTCTTTAAGGTGCAGAGCCACTTCTAAACATCCCAGAGTGAGTATGAATTGTGTACTCAAAGTTGGGCATTATTTTTAATATAACCAACAAAAATGAGTTAACAAGCTCAGTCACTTTGCTATGCCTTAATACTTCACATATGTTTTGGTTTCATGAAATTCTCACATGATTATTACGGCATATATTAATTAATCTGTTTCAGTAGCTGCTTGTTAATTGGTCATTTCTATTTTATCTTCCAAAACTGTGTACTTCTTCAAGGAATATTCCCTGTATGCCTTATAATTTGTTGACCCAAAATTCTACTTCGATGTATACCTATTCATACCAACATGTTGCGGGAGATATTTAAAATGGCGCACCTGATCTGCTTGTATTACAGAGCCATCATATTTCCAACTAGGCTAGGCCTGAGGTCACGAGCAGTGGACTGTTCTCACTGCTGCTCAGACCACCTGCTCAAGCTGCCAGAGACACCGGCCCTGCCACCCATTAGATGCCAGTGTGAGAGATGGCTCTGCCAATCTTCTATGCTATCTCCACAAGGCTGGGCTTAGTCCAGACCATCCCACCATCCACATGGGCTCGGTACAAATAAGTCTCTAATGCTTAGATTATTCAAAGGCTTTAAATGTTTGGTAATGCTCAATAACAAGATGCCCACACAATCAGAGGTGTAACCCAATACCCAAACTAGATATACCAACTACCTTTGACTAGTAGAGACATGTGCACATCCGCTTCCATGTTTCTCTCTCTCTCTCTCTCTCTCTCTCTCTCTCTCTCTCTCTCTCTCT
>NW_021604720.1:4443418-4446247 GCF_004785775.1 Grammomys surdaster | reverse complement strand
CTCTCTCTCTCTCTCTCTCTCTCTCTCTCTCTCTCTCTCTCTCTCTCATACTTCCTCCCCTAACTCCTCCACTTCCTTCTCCTCTTCCGCTCCTTATTCCTCCCCTTCCTATTTTTCCCACCTTAGCTCCTCCCTCCTCCCAACTTGTGGGAAAAATATCCCGCTACACCAACAGATTTCAATGGCTGAATCTACTTTTGTTATAAGGAAACTATATTAAAGAGGAATAACCACTCTGATACCTTGTACGGAAGGATAGAAATGTATTTGAATGAAAAAAGGCTAGGTTGAATAAAATCTATTTTTCTTTTTTAAAGGTCCCTGAATTGGGTCACGAAAATTAATATCCCATGGAAATGAAAACCTCCAAGCATCTCAGTGTTCTTTGATTGTGTGAAATAATCTCTCTTCCAATGGGAACATTGGTTTTCAGGTGAACTTCTTCCTGCCATGTGTCCATTGTTCATGGACTATGAGATGCAAAACACAAAACCCCTGTTAGCCTTTGGGAACAACCAACAATACTCTCAATCATTTTCCCTCTAATGCCCACTCACACTGCTTAAATATACTATGTCTCTTCATTGAAATCATAAGATGTCCTCTTCAAGATTTTATTTTATTGCAAAAAAATTTGCAAAACATAGGGCACATTGTACCTGCCATTTGAAGCTTTTGTGTGAATTTCTTTACAAAATGATACATAAATACATATATATGTATATACTATAAATTAATATTAGTTTACCCATTTAAGATTTAGATTTTGTGTTTTGAAATTATTCATTCATTTATTTGTTTATTTACTTAAACAATCCATGTTTTCTATTGAAGTTGTTCTTCAGAATAATTGAAAATACTATTTCCTTTGCATAATCAAAAAGTTTAAATCCTCTTCAAATTTTCAGTTATTACAAATAAGAGAAGGTAATGACAGAGGCTGCAGGAGAGAGAGAGAGACTAATCAAATACATCATTTACATGTTTGGTATTGTCCAAAACAAATTACTCAAGAAAGTATTTAATTATTTTCATCTTTTTCATGGTCTATAATTCTTAGAATTTATTCTGAGAAGAATTTACCCATGGTATAATTCTGTAGAACTTAGTTAATAAAAATCAATAAATAAGATGCTTGGAGATACACTAGAAATGGTTGGGGAAAATAGAACATTAAATTATGTCTGGTTTCCATTTCTTTCCACAGAATTTAGTATTTATATAGAAGGGTTAACTTCAGCTCAGAAATGATTGCCAGGGTAAAATTAGATTAATTACATTTGGAGGAGTAAGAAGAAAAGTAACAACTGAATTTAACAGTACATTTCCACTTATATAAAAGTGCTTGGTACTAATTTTAATAACAGAATAACTCACAGGGACTTTCAAGAAGAAGGGATGACAGCATCTATGCAAACATGTCAGATATAAGAGCTGTGTTTTATAAAGTTTCATTTGGACATCAGTGGGAGTATCCTGGTTTTTCAATGGAAGAAATACCAGCACTGCTTATGGTCATATATTACTGATTATGTTCCCTCAGCTATGGTTTTAACAAGTAATTTGGGTAAATTCACCTTTGAACATTAAAAATAAGATAATCATATCCCATGGCTCTTAGATTTAAATTTTTATCTTCAGACTTGAGGAGTCGAGAAAGCTTCTCTTAAGAAATATTTTCCCCTGTATATTTTCTTTGAAGTCATACCTCATAGAAGCTTAGAATTAATTCCTTATTCTAAGTTGTCTATACCTACCTCATATCTTTCACCCTCCTTGCTATATCTTTAGAGTTGCTCCTTAACTTCATATTCAAAACTTTCATGCTCATGTACACGCTCATGTGAATGCACCCGTGCATGCACAAGCACACACACACACATGCATGTGAATGCACATGCATAGTCACATTCACTAGTAGTTGATAAGTTCTCCATGTCAAACCAAGTTCTCATTTATAAACACTGTTAGTTTGACTTTCACGTAGTCGAAGTACTTGACATTACAAAGAGCATAAAAACACAATACTAACAAATGTGAGAAAACTGGATATTTCAGCTCAAACATTTTTACACTGAGAATGGAAAAGCCCATTGTGATAGCTGTTTTTCTTTTTTTTTTTCCTTCCTGAATTTTGTGAATAAACAAGTACCTTCAAAAGACCATGCGTTTGATGTGTTATTGTCATCAAGTCACATGATGAATAGAGTCATGAAGAGTTTTTTCTTTTATAGTATTTTATTTTGTAAATCCTGTTCAAGTATTAATTATTGGTAAAATTAACTTGTAGGTTTGAAATTTTGCTGAGTTTATACCAAATGAAGTACAAGATTGGATATGTTTCTCTGATTCCTTATAAACTACTTACCATTATTTTCTTCACTCCATGGACAGTAGCTTGTGAATTCATAGGCTCTTTGGAAGGAAATTACATCATTTATAGACCTTTGCCAAATCTGTAATGTAATCATAATATTTTGTTGTTGAGGTCCCTTTTTTGAAAAATAGATATAAAATCTTTAATAAACTACAGAAAGTCTTGTTATTAGAAGTCAAAAAGAGTTTAAGCAAATGGCTACTTAAATGAAGATACAATTCCAATTAAATATGTAGTTATGGTCTTATTGCTATAGTAACCAATGGTTTTTTGAACCAGAGACATTAGATTGTAATAACAATTAATGCCTGAAAGTACTTATTTCTGAAAGGGCTTGCCCCAGTGTGTTACCATCTGGTGGGCATTTGGGGTTAGAATTAGTAACTAGTTATTGAGTGCATCCAAGCAAGTTCTTCATTAATGTTCACAATTCATTGCCTGCATATACATAT
>NW_021604720.1:4415858-4443018 GCF_004785775.1 Grammomys surdaster | reverse complement strand
AGAGAGAGACAGAGAGAGAGACAGAGAGAGAGAGACAGAGAGAGAGACAGAGAGAAACAGAGAGAGAGAACAACACAAAATGTCACTTTTGAAACCTCAAAGTCTGTCTATGACATACTTCTCCCATAAGGCAACACCTCCTAAGTCTCCCAAAACATTTACCAACTGACAGCTATTCAAGTTCCAGAGACTATTGGAGCATCTTATCCAAAGGTTTGATCTCCAAAATATATTACGGTACAATACGATGTGGACAGAGAACCAGAACTGTGCAAATCTGAGGAACGGTTCAAACCTCTTGAAATTTCTTTAGTTCAGTCTTTAGTTCTGTATAACATTAGTCAAAAATGTTCATTCTCTGGGAGGAATCACTTCCTTGGCTTATCCATTCTCAAACTAAAATCTTCATTTTTAAGGAATTTATAAAAGCATATTCAGGTTTTCTTATTGATAAGTCATTCATAATATTTATGCTCAAGGCAACCGATTCAAGTGCAGTATATAAAACATGATTTTTTGATGTGAATGTTTCACATATAACATGAAGTAGCTAAAATTTCATTGCATTGCCCACTGGCTTTGTAGACCTAGTCTCACATACTGTGAACCTTTGGGAATATTTTGATGACTTTACAGAGGCCTAAATTCCTTTCATTCCAAAATACTTTTCCACCTTTCAAAAGTGGCTTTGTTCTGCCATACTGTACCCAGTTTCTCAGTTGAGGTGCCCAGAGTATCTTCTGGCACACATCCAGCAAAAGACAGAGCAAAGTCCATAATTGTTGGTCCACAGTCTGTGTTTTCCCTAAGTGGGAAACAGCAGGACCTATGCTGTGTTTCCCAGTCCTTGTGTACCCTGGCACAGCTAGGACTCAGAACTGGTGGGTGTGAAGGGGTGAATTTTAAATTAAATTAATTTTAATTGCTAATTATTTTAATTATTTTATTTTAATAATATTAATTTATTTTAATCATTGATAATTAAATATAATTTTTATATTGAATATTTTAATTACATTTCAGATGTTATCTCCTTACCCCATCCCCCTGTCGACCCAGGAACCCCCTATCCCATCTCTGCAGAGATGTGCAGATGTGCCCCTTCCTACCCCCTGACTCCCATCTTTCCACCCTCGAATTCCCCCACACATGATGTCCAGCCTTCATGGGACCAAAGATCTTCTCTTCCACCTATGTCCGACAGGGCCATCCTCCCTTACATATACAGCTGGAGCCATGGATCCCTCCCTAAGTGCTCCCAGCCTGGTGGTTTAGACCCTGGGGGCTCTGGTTGGTTGATATTGTTGCTCCCCTCATGGGGCCGCAAACCCTTTCAGCTCTTTTCAGTCTTCACTCTAACTCCTCCATTGGGAACCCCTTGATCAGTTCAATGGTTAGCTGTGAGCATCTGCCTCTGAATACGTCAAACTTTGGCAGACCTCTAAGGACACAGCCATATCAGGATCCTGTCAGCATGCACTTCCTGACATCCACATCAGTATCTACCTTTGGTGACTTCACATGGGATGGATACCCAGGTGGAATGGTCTCCAGATGGCCTCTCCTTCAGTTTCTGTCCCATACTTTGTCTCCATATTTGCTCCCTTGAGTATTTTGTTACTCCTTCTAGGAAGGATTGAAGTGTCCACACTTGGTCTTCCTTCTTCATGAGCTTTATGTGGTCTGTGAGTTGAATCTTGGATATTTCAAGCTTCTGGGCTAATATCCAATAATCAGTGAGTGAATACCATGTGTGTTCTTTTGTGATTGGATTACCTCATTTAGTATGATATTTTCTAGTTCCATCCATTTAGCTAAGAATTTCTCGAATTCATTGTTTTAAATAGTGGATTAATATTCCATTGTGTAAATGTACCACATTTTTGTATCCATTCCTCTGTTGAAGGACATCTGGGTTCTTTCCAGCTTCTGGCTATTATAAATAAGGCTGCTGTGAACATAGTGGAGCATATGTCCTTGTTATATGGTAGAGCATCTTCTGGGTATATGTCCAGGAGTGGTATAGCTGTGTCCTCAGGTAATGCTATGTCCAATTTTCTGAGAAACTGCCAGAGTGATTTACAGAGTGGTTGCACCATCTTGTAATCCCACCAACAATGGAGTAGTGTTCTCCTTTGTCCACATCCTCGCCAGCATTAAACAAATTTTATACCAAGAAGCATGATCTTGTGCATTGTAGATTTTCTTGTGACTTAATTGTGGTTTTATCTAACATTTTAAGCTTATGAGTATATATTATAGTCCATGATAACCAAGGCATCAAACATGAGTCCATTTGTTATATACAAAGAAGTGTTAATGATGTGTCACCTACACTAGAATGAACAGTATCAAAAACATATTAAAGGGTAGGAGGTACATGTAGATCAGTGGTTAAGAGTAGTCGTTACTGTAGCAAAGGAATCCAGTTCAGGTCTTGGTGTCCAGATTGTAACTCACAACAATCTGAAAGACAAGATCCTTCTGACCTCCCTGGATATTGCAAGCAAATGGGACACATGCATACAGGCAGAACACCTATATACATATTGGTTAATATAGGTTAAATATAATATTCATAAGTTCTTTTGAGGACATAGAAAGATAATAATAGCTATTGTAATTTGTATAAACCCCATCATAGTAACTTAGCCTTATTATCTTCTGTCCATTTCTAGAAATGAAAGATTAGGCAGATTATATTCTAGCCAATTTATATTAAAAATGTTCATTATTTAAAAACTTCATTTACACAAAGGAAGTCATATTATGATTGTAATATGAAAAAAAGATTGAGACACTGAGATTAGTTAGTCAACTGTTAAGAGAGCTTAATACAAATACATTAAGTCACTATTTATATGAGAATGGGTATAGAATATCTGTCATATATAAGATATTGTTGAAAATCTGGACAGACATTCTTCATCTTTATTTGTGGACATGACATCATTATCAATTTTTTTTCATAAATGCTTGAAAAAAATTAGCTTTGAGTTTCTTAGTGGATTCAATCTGTTTGTTTACAAATTATTTGTCAGTTCACTTTTATGTTTCTTTGAGATTTAATTTTGATAGATTGTGTGTTTCCAGGAACATGTCATTTTGTATGGATTTTCCAATCTATTGTTAGGTAGTTGCTTATAATAGGTTTTTCATGACTTTTGTGTGATTATGGTCTCTGTTGTTATTAAAGTTATTGGAAATATAATTCTTTTCCCTCCTTAACCTAGATAATATATTGTCAACTTTTCTCAGCATCTTTCTGAAACCATTAATTCTTTCTTTTGTTGATCAATTGTATCATTGCATTGGTAACATTTTTACGTAGTAACACCCAAATTTCTGAAAAAGCAATTAAAAAATAGTACTTAGAATAGATGAAAGGATACTATATTTTTAAACAAAAATGTTAAAAATACCCTTATTACAATATCTAAAATATTAATGAGAAATGCTAAATACAAGTTGAAGGGGAGCCCACTACATCATCAATGAAAAGCATTCATACCGTTATAATATCCATATTTCCCAAAAGACATATAGTTACATTATAACCCACATCAAAATACTGTAACATTATTTGTTCAAATAGAAAATATAATTGTGATCTCTGCTTGAAACTGCAAAATTCTTACCTGACCAAAGAAATCTTGAACAAAAGAAGAACAGCACCTTGACATATCATATCAGTCATTTCAAAACATAAGAAAAGACTATATAAAACCACATAAAATGGTATTGAAATAAACTGGATGCTGAGATGAATGAAGTCCAATTAAAGAACCCAGATAAAAGCCAAAAAAGTTAGCTATTTTCTGTTTTGAGGTCTGTGTGGACTTGTGTGTGTGTGTATCCATAAACAATGGACATAAGGATGGAATACTGCCTTTGCACCTGCATACAAAACATTCCCCACAAGAGTAAACTATCTGCTATTAAAATTAACTATACATCTACAGAAGAAAAAGACAGACATTTGAAGGATTAAAGTTTGAAAAGATGAATATTCTTATATTAAAATATATACATAATGACCTCGTCTTATTATATATAAAATTAAATAGATAAAATTGCTTAAATGCACAATTGAAAAATATAAAGCTAATATAATTAAGCATAAGAAAAATATTTCAATAATCTAGGCCAGGATCTTTGCATATCTCAGAATCAGAAGGAACATCTTATAGACTGAGAGAAGTATTTACAGCTATGTGTATGGATGAGCTCCAAACTTATAAAATTAAATCTTTGAAGAAATGTAAACTATTCAATAGAAAAAATCAAATCATTTCACATGAGTAAATTAACTAAGTAGGTGGTATTCTCCAAGATAAAATTAAAAAGTCTTCAACATGATTATTCATCAGTACCACCATTTTATATAATCTAAAATTTGTTTTTAAGTTATCTCAAATCAACATAAACACCGAGGAAAAATATGTTCTGAAAACAGGCAAGAAATTGTAGTGAAATAAGGGCAACAACACAGTTTTTCTCAGGATGTAATCATTAGAAAAATCATCGAATAGTTTCATCAACAACTTCTACATAATCAAAGAATTTCATGTTTTGGTTATCACCTCCCCAAAAGTACTAGCATATTATATTTGCACTTCAATACAAAGATAACCAAGATTTGCAATCAGCATAAAGACCCCTTTCAGTATGAACACATCAAGAAAATAATGGCTGCCTGCCCAGCCATAGAAGAGTGTAATCATTTTATGTATGGCAATAAAAATGAATATAGCAGATTATATGGAAGTGAAATAAAGGAGACTCAAAGGATAATACTGTGTGATCCCACTCATATTTATAATCTGGAACTTGTTGATTTTGTGAAGTAGCTACTAGCGTCTGGAAAGTGGAGAAGGTAGATGGTTTAGGTCAAGATGAGTTGGCAACAGCATACATTTAGCTAAACATATAAGTTTTGGATGCTATTAAACAGCATGAGTAATATAGAAAACAATAAATAAATTTGTTGTGAAGATAGCTCAGAGAAAAGGTTCATTTTTTCGTTCTAAATGTTAAATTGGTTGTCAAAGCTGGTTGCCATGACAATCACTATACAATTTATCCATCAAACAAAACTTCAAAACTAAAGATAGAACATAATTGTATTTATTCTATAATTGTACTTTTCTTAATATCTGTGGTGATGGGAATGGCAATGAACTCACGAGGTTAGATATTTGAATGTTTTGTCTTAAGTTCCTGGATCTCTTTGAGAAAGATTAGATGCGAGCTTCTTTTCAGTATTCTGTCACTGAAGGTAGGCTTTTATCTTCCCAAATCTCCATACCATTCCTAGTTATCTCTCTCTGTCTCATGCTCTCAGCTTCTCCCTAGTACCCTGCCTGCTCCCTGCTGTCCTATTCCTCACTAAGGTGGTCATGGAATCTAAGCTGCTAAAAGTGTAAGCACAAAATAAACTCTTCTATAAGTTACCATTGTCTTGATGTTTTATCATAGTAATAGAAAATTACCATAGGCAGTATTCCATAAAAAGATCCCTTTGCTGAGTATATATAGCAATAGGAAAAATTGATGATGATGATGATGATGATGATGATGATGATGATAACTATGGGAAATGAGCGGGTAAATGTTGTAGGTACTGCCTTGCTGTGGCTGTTGTAAAGAATGGTAGTAGGAGAGAGAAGGATGCTACAGAGTATAGGAGTCAGGATCAGAATAGGACTGAGTAGGAAAAGAGCAAGCTTAACAAGAGGAGGCATGGTGTCTGACTGCACAGCATAAATAATGTTTGAAAAGATAGGAAGGAAATAAAATTATGCATCATGTGATAATCTACTCAAATAGGATTCTAGGTACAAGGAGTAGGCTAAGGCAGAACATGTGGGGTGATTGGCAGAGTGGTAAGGCTTGACCAGATAGCGAGGGAAAAAAGTAATCAGATACAGTTAAAAGGATCGATCACCTCATTGTATGTCTACTATGTCTGTAGGACATCACTTTAGGAAACCTTTGACTTCAACTTTGGATAAGACACTCACCAGTCAAAGTCGTTGTATTAAAACAGGTCAAGGACACACTTTAGAGATCAAACATTGATTTTATTTAAAATGGATGACTGGAAGGTGTGGGTAGAGGAGACATTTTTTTAATAGCCTCAAAATGGCTTCTGAAATGTGAATGTAAAAGAGAGGTTAGAGAGAAGTTCAAACAACAGCATTAGTATTTCCTGAAGGATGAAAAACGAGCTATAAAAGGAAATAAGTAAACTCCACAGTGTGTTCTCTGAATATCTTATTAAATAAATGCTTCTATTTGAAGACTAAAGTCACCTGTGTTGTTGATGTGCTAAACTCAACTTGTTATCAGGAAATTTTCCTCCTGTAACACCAACCTGCTAATGTGTTTCAAATTCTATTAATGAGCACCATGAAACTAAAACTTACTTTAACACCTGCCAAAAAATTTGCTAATAACACAAAAGCTGTGAAATGAAATCAACTTTGAAAATCTCTATCTACTCTGATTTTTAACTAGGTTAAAAACAGTGATATAATTCAGTTGGCTTGTACAAGCTGGTATGAGCCAGAACCTATGTGTATTTTGTCACAATTTTAAGTTTATGGATAATATCTTATGGCTTAAAATTGACATGGCTGGTAGTATTCACAAAAGTGATTAGTCAGATTCTTTAATAACAAGTTTATTTGTATGTTGTCCATCAAAATAAAGTTGCTAAACATTTAATGAGACTATCACTGCCAAAATAATACCAAATTATTTTCCATTCAATTAAGATAAATCTGTTTCCTTTTAATTCTAAAGTATAGTTCTCATTCTTTTTTACTCTTTCAATCCTCGCATGGCACTACCACTCCACTTCACTTCTTATTTCCTCCTGAAGGGACTGAAATTATGTATTTAACTTCTCTCCTGCTACCATATCTCACAGCATTTCTATTCTGCAGGTTGCTCATGTAGACATTTAAAAATGTAAACAGGTGGCAAGTGGTGAGCCTGGTCATTTAGAGCTTCTGAGGTCTTGTTACTTCTAGTATGCTATAGATAATAACATTTTATTATAATTTAGAAAATACTGATAATATTAATGTCACTACTACATCCTACTCTTTCTCTTTGGTATTTCTCACTTGTCAGTGGGTTGGTCTGAAACACATAGGAAACCTCCAACTTGCTTCAGCTTACTGTAAACAGACTGTTTATTTCTTCATGTCACAGTGAATCTATCCATGCTTTGTATTTACCTTGTATCTCTTTTAGACAACTTATGACTGACTCTTGCTTTGGAAACACTAGGAAGAACTGCAGTTTCTTGATTTACTCTATATGTGATTTGTAAAACAGAAAAAAAATATGTTCCAGTTGTTATTTTTATTTGTTTTAGATTTTCCTTTCAATTTTCCTCCCTTCTTTTCCTGTCCTTTCAAGTCAGCTACTTTTAGTATTCACTTTTAGTAGCTATCTTTATTCTTTAACTACCTTTCTTGGTTTTAATGAAAAGAATTTAAAAATTATCTTTAACATATTTTGACCTACTTAGTATAGAATTTCTCATGAAAATACACACACATGTACATAAATGCACACACACACACACACACACACACACATACAAATTAATCAGTGTATTCCCAGATATAAGCCTACTTTGAACAGTAATGTATGATTATTGTAATATACATGCTATTAATATCTTAACAATATCATAGGTTTTGCTCTCTCACTAGTTAAATTTTTAAGAAAAATAAGGAAAATTATAAATATTTAGCCATAAAATGCTGTATTTTCATATAGATTTACTATTTAATATTGATCATTATCTCCTGAAATACCTGTTGGCTTCTGGTATCACATTCCAATTTCAGCAATTTCTGTAAGTCCTTACTACCAGTTTCAGATCCATTCTGTTTTTATCCCTTTATATACACAATTTCATTTAATATGCTATTAATTTATTAAAGTACTGATATTGTCTCTAGCTTTCATTGTATTTATATATTTACAAGAGTGAACTCCCTCCTCTGGAGTTCTGTAATCTTTGGCATACTTTCCAGTTCCTTTAAACATTTCTTTTATGTAACCCAGTTTTCATGATTATTATACGTGGGAAGGTTTCAATGACTCTTCTTCCTTGACACCTTAGCTGAGAATCAGATGGCTCTATTGTGAATCATTTCATATTTTTGCCAATAGAAAATGACACCTTCAGTGTAACAGAAAAAATGTGTAAGTTCTGAGAAAATTCAGTCTTATGAACTTGGCTGAAATTTTGAAGTAAAATTATAATATGCTACAAAATTAAATTTAAAACTAAAATCGGTCATTAAAACTGATAACATTCTCTGCTGATTTTACTTTCAATTAATTTTAAAGGAAAAGTAGATACATTTTAATCAATAAATATTTCATTTTTATAATGTATTCATTTTTATTTTGTTTTTTTCTTTTCCTTTTTAAAAATTAATCATTTAATTTATTTACATTTCACATGCTATTCCCCTTCCCTGTTACCCTCCACAACTTCCCCATCTCTTCTCCCTTCTCCACCCTCCCCTTTGCATCTATGAGCTTACTCCTCTGCCCACTCATCCACTCCTGCCTCACCGCTCTAGCATCCCCTTACACTGGGGCATCAAACCTCCACAGGATCAAGGGCTTCCCCTTCATTTTATTTCAGAAAATGCTATCCTGTGCTACATATGTATCCACAGTCCTGGTTACAAATATAGACAATGAAAAGAATTTTAAATTGGTTTAATACAATATGCATTTTATTGTGCTAATAGAAATAGTTCTAGTAGGTACATTTGGTTTAAAATTTCTAGAAACTTAAGGTTGCAATCTTATTGAGAGATTTTGAGTCATTTACGTAAGATTCAACATTCAACTTTGAAAAGTAGAAATAAAGAGAAGAATATAAAGGCATATGAAAATACCTGCCACATTCTGAATGATATTACAGTCATTTTTTGGTATATGGC
Organism: Grammomys surdaster; assembly: GCF_004785775.1. Taxonomy (NCBI): domain Eukaryota; kingdom Metazoa; phylum Chordata; class Mammalia; order Rodentia; family Muridae; genus Grammomys; species Grammomys surdaster. The sequence continues at coordinate 4,434,034 of NW_021604720.1, read as the reverse complement.
ATCTTTGTGGTGAGGAAAATCCATTCAATCAGAGTGTATTAGTGACACTTGTAAAACGAAGGGGTCAGATATCAAAAAGCTTGGTTGAGAACAATACAAGTGTCAGAAAATGCTGATTTAGTTTCTCTATCGAAAGTTCCCTTTTTTTACTCACCAATGGCTTGTGTCCAGGACCAATGTCTGGACTTTCATCTTTCTTAACATTAAATTGCTTTTGTTACATTCTATTCAATCTCCTGATATCTATTCAATCCTGTGCTTTTCTCTCTCACATGTTTTCTCTATTTTTATTATGTCAAGCAAATGTGATGTGTATTAATCTTAGAAAACAAGTTTGGCTGATGCTATAGCAAACATCATCGTATTGTTTTATCTCAGTCATCTTGCTCATTACATTTTTAGGAGCAATTCTCTCTGCACTCATCATTCTGTCCACCACCCAATGCCCTATTGTGTTGCTTTAAAAACACAAATTCCCAAGCCATTCAATTTACCAAATGAAGACTCCGGAGCCAGCTACACAGGTGAAAACCTGATAACCCAGAGACACAGAGAAAGCACTCAGCTAACCTTCTTGATCCATCCATGTCCCAGAAGAAAAAAATCCCTATCTTTTTCTCCATGTTGTCTTAAATACCCTTCAATTCAAAGACCCTCCTTTCCATTTACTTCAGTTTGCTCCTTATCATCTTGGTTGCTTGTTCTGTCTCTTGATCTAGATTTGATTTATTTGGCTCTTGGATTAAAAAAAGTGTGCTAGGAGTGAGCCACATCTCAACTACTTGTTTATGGTAAACAGAAAGCCATTGAATAAAAGGGATGTGCTAGAGCTGAGACACCACGATATGATCTTGAGATTTTTCTTTAAATAGCACAATCTTGACGTTCACATTGTGATCAAATATCCTGCAACGTAACTGTGTTCAATTACCTTTACTATAACACTTCCAACACTGGACATGAATGGTCTCACAAAGACTGACATTAAGCTCTGAACAGTTGAATCACTTCTATATATTTTCAGAAATCAGCTTAATATATATATATATTCTGTTAATAAATTACAATTAGTGAATTGTAACTTTTTCATTGTTTTACTTTATAAAACTATTTTTTATAAAGAAGTGTCAGACTGTGAAGCTATAGAGAGTCAACTAATGTGAGAAAAGAATTATTTTTATCGTCCAAGACTCCTAGAATAGCGTATCATTCATTTTAGGATAACATTTTAAAACCATTTTAAGTTGCTGATATGGCTACTTTATTAAAGAATTTTTTGAGATGATAGTTTATTAGCAAGCTTTACAATTATGCCTCACTCATTAAACTGATATTGATTGCTCAAAAATTATAATATTAGTAATTTAGCTCTCTAAAGAAAAATAACAAAACTAACATTACTCAAATAATAATGGAAGGCATAAAATTCAGCGTATTCTGCCTGAAGCAGGTGTTGAAATATCTACTTCTTGCAGCCAAGAAAATGCTTTTATCTCTTGCGAGAAATGAGTTTTATGCTACCAGCAATTTATATTCTATTGTCTTGGAAAAGTCATTAAGAATAAAAGGCATCAAGAAATAATGTGTCATAACAACCTACAATAATGTTTTTATGTATCAATAAAGGTGAATGTCAACGCCTGCCACTTTGAAAGCAGAAAAATATATTTAATGTGAAATGTGTTTGTTTTTTTCTCATGTATTTTATTGCTCATAATTTCAAACCAGTGACTATCATGTTTCATTTGACTGCTAACTTTTGGGTATATTTGTCCTCATATAATAGGCAACACAAATAATTATATATTATATCAATCATAATGCCTCCAATACATCAATTATTTTACTTAAGTATTGCTTGTGTAGAAAGTGTCTAAAGTCTACATTTCTAACTCATTTTATGAATTTGTTATCGAAAAAGGGAAAGAGTGTTGACAGCATAGCTTAGATTACCAGTAATATTTACAAAGCAAACATGGGTGATGGTGAATATCAGAAATACAGTTACATTTTTTTTGATATTGCAAATTATTTTCCTACTACGATATTACATGCTTCAGGCAAATTTATATGTTTCTTTTAGTTTCTTTCAGATTTCATTGTCAAATAAAACTACTCTGCATTGTGATTCAACATCCCTCCCAGCCCCCAGCACCCACACAGGTGTGCATGCACATATGTGTGTATTCATTGTGGAATACCTAAATCCTAATCCTCCGTATATCATCATATGATTAACATTTAATTTTTTAGAAGGCTTAAAGCTTTATATTAATTCCTAAGTAAGAAATATGTCCAATTAACCATAACTTATGCTTAAGAGTTCTAAGCAAAATAACCTCCTTACTTAGAATAGAGGCATGAAAATGTTCTACAACCTACATGGCAAGTTGTAGCCTAGGAAATATTTTGTATCTTGATCTTTTCGGTCTTTAATTAAAATATAATTGTGTCTTTATACATCGTGGTCTGTTTCTACTTCCTTTGGTGGGAGCCCTTATTTTAATCTGTACTGAATAGGCAATCCACTCCCCTGCTTCCTTGACTACCAATAACTAGCAGTGGTCCTTTAGGTTGAAAATATAGAGTGTTATCCTGGAAGCCTATCAGTTCCAAGCCCCAGCATCACTAGTTACTCCAATTTTTGCACTTTATCTAACTTTGTTCATCCATCTCAGGTATTCAACGTGGGAAATATATATGTAAATATATACATACACACGTATATCCCACATAGAATATACATATAAAAACATAGCAAGCTTTTATGTTCCATGTCCTGGCTTTATAATCAACATAGACAATATGTTTGGGCAGTTAAAACTGTCTTTGTCTTTAATTCAGAGACTGATGAAGCAGATACAGAGCAGAGTTGTTTACTCCAGTCCTACTAATGAGAAAAATAGCATAGAAGAAAGCAGGAAGAATAAAATGGTAACACATAAAGCCTCAGGAAAAGAAAATTCAACCTGCTTCTAAAAATAATGATCTGTGGATGTTATAGGGTGTGTAGGAGTGAAAGAGTATATTGCAAGAAGTGAATTACCAGTTTATATTTATATATTTTATTCCAAATTTGAACATACATGCACATAAACACAGAAGCTTATTAACATTCAAGATGAATTTATTTTTAGGATGATGAGGCTGTGATTAGCTTCATCCTGCCTGCAATGCTTTCAAGTTGTGTGAAATTAAGGAAGCAGCTTAATTTCTCTAAGGGGCAGATTTTGCTGACAAACTTAGGATAATTACACTAACACTGGAAGTCTAATTTCTGAGTGTGAACTGAGATCATAAATATAAATACATGTAAAACCTCAATAAAATTAAAGTGACAATTTCTATGGATCCCTGACAAATGAAATATTTATAAAATTCAATGAGGTTGGTTACTTTTTTTAATAATGAATGACTATATTAGCATTAGTATGGAGAAAAAGCCAAGAAAATACTTGCCATTTAAATAAGTCAAAATAGACCAGAAATATTCTTTCTCATTGAACTCATCCAGCTTTTACTCTTATTTCCTGGATATATGTGTGTTTGAAGAAGCTTATTTTTATATTAGCAGAAGAAAAACAAAACCTAATAGCTTGAAAGAAGTTCTTGTTGGTATGAGTGAAAGACATATCATTGTTCAGGCTACACTTTGAATATGGACTTCAGCCCAAAACTGAGAATGCCCCTTCATATGAAAGTGTGCATTGCATTGTAATCCCTGGAGACTGATGACCACAGAGGAGACACCTAAGCAGTAATTGCAATGGATTAGTTTTGATTTGTATGGACTTAAGCAACAAGGTCATCAGATTCTTTTGTTTCTTCAATTACTACCTGACTCATTTTTATCAGCTATGCTAAAAGTTCATTGACAATTGCAGCTTTAGTATAACAGAAATATATTAAAAATAATTCAAGTCACCCAACTCCCAAAGCACTCTTTTTATGTGTGAATATTGCTGATGCCTTGCTTTCTTTTTACCCTTTTGCGAAATGCATGATGCCAGTCTATTTTTCACTTTGATTTTTATTTCTGGAAAGATCAGCAGAACGCTGATTCTTTTCCAAAACAGCAAATACTGTCAAGGAAGCCCACGATGTAAAGATCAGCAGAGCTTCCACTATAATCAAATTCAAGCCTTTAAACTCCTAAAATCAGACACTAAGCATCACATGCTTTAAATTTTTCCCAACATCTACAATACAATGAAAATGAACATTCTTGATCTGTGAAAAAATAATTAAGCTCATCACTAGAATCTTGAACATTAAACATATCTCAAAAGAATCACCAGACAAGAGAAAATAGCACCTGCATTATTTAAGGTCTGGTTGGACTGCAGCTCTTTTGAGTGGGAAAATGAGTTTCTAAATTCTCCGTAAGTTATTCTTTTATGGTTATGTAAAAGCTCAATTATGAGAAGTTTGATTTTGTGGGGGAGAAACTGTTGACAGTGCTGATATTTCTGCTTCTCACCAGCCCAAACTGGAAAAATATCTTCAATTGTTCTACCTAGGACCTTGCTTCTACATAATTCAATGCTGTCTTAAAAGTTTGGTCAAAAATGACCTCCTAGAACTAGAGGACCTATGAATACTATGGAGATAGAAAACTGTAAAAATTTTATTCAATGTGACCTTAAAATGAATTTTGTAACAGTAGATATTCTAAATTGTGCATAGTTTCAGTGTTCAGTCTTTGATATATGTGATGAGTACATGAATTTGACACTGACATCTGCATCTCAACCTTGGACACCTTTGAAACATATGAACTCAGGCATGAAGGAGACTGGAAGAGGAAGGATAGACAATTAATATTGTGTTATTTCCGTTGTAGTATTTTGTAATTTCGAAAAGCTTTATATATCAAATTTATTTACTTAATGTCTGTCTTTGAAAATGTAACCATGAAATGTATTTACTCATTTTTTGTTTCCTTAAAATATTTTGTATAAGTAAATATTTAACATCTTTCCTGGAAATTCTTGGAGTTTTGATGGTATTTGAGAGTTGTAATTACTTGACTATAATGTATATATTAGGTTGTATCTGAAGATATAGAATCGCATGTCTATCATTGTACCACATCTCAATAGCACAACTGGGTTTGGAGTTGCTAGCAATAGAATCTTCATCTAGCATGTACAGGGAATGTATAGAAAATGATATTTTAAATTTTGAATCTAAATTATTTTTGTAAGGAAATTCTTTTGAGATAAATAAACATAAAATAAAGACTACTAGAAACTACAGTATACAGTGTTCTGAATCACTTCAGGGCTTCTAAATATCAGAACTTTAAGGTACCAAGAGAAGTTTGAAGAAAAATATTGTTGTTGTATCCTAGCAAATGGCAGTAAAGATTCAAAAATAAAGAAGACAACTAGGAGATAATTTGTTAACCAAATTTTTTTACAGGAAATGGGTCATTGGAAGGAAGTTATCAACTATTCTGTTGTCAACTTCAAAGTTGAGAAAGATAGAAGTAAGGAGGATCATTTCAAAGTGATAAAGGACCAATTTGGCAAAAATGAAAATAATCTTTAACCTTTACATATTTAACAAGGCAGAGCTAAAACAAAAATGTGTAATACAAAACTTAGCAGAAGTGGAAAGACTGGAGCAGGAGTGCATTACTCTAGCTGGAGACTCCAACATCCATCTATCAGAGATGTAAGATGGAGAAACTGATCATTAGTATAAACGTCAATGAGCTTAACACTGTCAATCCACTGGATTCAACAGACATATTTATAGACATCCGTTGAATCTAAATAGATCTATTTACTACAAAAGAACAGAATATATAGTTTTTCTCAAAATCAATTGAACATTCAGTGAAGCAGAATGCATTCTGAGCCATTTAACAAAATTTTAAATATATAAAATTTTAAATATGTAAATCATAACTGTGCTTCTGAACACAGTGGACTAGTCACCAATCAATAGCTAAGAAATCACCAAGTATTTGCTGAATAAGTAGTGTTCTTCCAATTAATGTCATATATCCAACTCTGAAATCTCTAAATTAGCCACAATATTTCTAAATAAAATAAATTAAATGAAAAAGAAAACAGAATTTATCACAATCTGTAGTTATTCGATCAATAAGTAGAGAACAAATTGTAGGATAAAAGCTAACTTTTATTCACAAAACTCTCTTATTATACTAGAAATTAGAATAACTCCCTCAATTTGACAATGGATAAACAGGAATGACAGTATATACAGTGAAGAGATAAGAAAATATTTATAATTAAAATCAATAATACCTTCAAATTTCAACATAATGTTCAGCATCTTTTCAAATATAATTATTAATAGTATGAGACTTAAGTAGAAAATAAAATGTATTCGGGTAGGACTGAAAATACAAAATTTTCTCTATTCAAATATAAATGTTATCATTTTATAAAATATGAAATGAATTAAAATGAAATATTTCTAGAAGAATTAAATAATTATAGGAAAGAATAAAAATACAAGATTGAGATAAAAAAGTATTTGCTGCACAGTAATACTGACCAGAATAAATTTGAACTAACAAAATCATTATTTTGAATAGTCCACTAAAACTGAAATATGTAAGTGTGGTTTAGGAAATAGTCATGAGACTGATATAATAAAAATATAAACACTAACTAGAGAAATATGCTCCTTCTAAAAGGTAAATGCTTCATGTCAAGATGATCAGTGCTTCACCATTTGATCCTCAGAATTAATGAAATCAAATTTCAGGTTATTTTCTCGACTTTTGTAGGGCATGTGGGATCATGCTACCAGAGAGGCATAGAAACTGGTGGAGTGGGTGAACTCAAACCTTGGGAATCTCAGAGATTTGAATTAGTAGGAGTGGAGTTACCCCTCCAAGACTCCAGTGCCTGCTCTGAGACCATCAAGAGAAACAATGAACACTCAGACACATAGCATAGTACCTACAATTTTTCTATATGCTAATGAGGTATCTAGATAGCTTTAGCCTTCAGCCAATGGCTTTCCATTCCTGGATATTCTCACACAACCACCCCTAAAGGGTATAATCCCTGGTTCACTCTAATAATCTGTATATGCCCACATTCACCAATAATAAAGCAATATGGACAAGCAAGGATCATCTCAGAGAGCTGCTTCACTGAAGATCTCCAAGGGCAAGGCCTTGACACTAAGACTCCCAGAGAAGTCCCTTTCTCTTCCCCTGCCCTTGTGGTTCTTGGAACTTGCTCCCCATTAGACTGGGGACTTTACTTTCCTGAACTTTACTTTCCCCTTCCTGCTCTGCATGCAAATGAACCAGAGGGGAAACAGGGACCATCGACCTGGTTCCTGAGTTACTTTCCACTTGCAGCACTGGGTATCCAGGAACCATAGCCTTCTTCCTAGGTTACATTTCTCTCTTCTGGTCCCGCATGTAGAAGCTTCTGCAGGTGGAAGGGAAACGGGCTTTGGACTTACTCCTATTCGTCCGTTCCCCAATCTGCCCTGCCTACTCTCAGCTGGAGTGCCAGGATACCCACAGGAGAGAGACAGATGCAATACCACAGACCTTAATAAATTTATTATACAATTTATATAGAAATATAACTGACAAAAGTAATCAACATTATATGGAAGAAAATAAATTTGAAAATTGAAATTACTTGATGTCAAAATTGTAAAATGGTGAAGGACTAGAGAGATAGCTCAGAAATTAAAAGCCATTTATATTCTTCCAGAAGGACTAAGTTCAGTACAGGCACCCAGAGTAGGTGGCTCACAATCTTCTGTCATTCTTAGTTTCATGAATTCATAACTTTCTTCTTGCCTTACTGAACACCTGTACTCAAGATTATATACTCACACACTGCTGAACAAAGTCAAAAACCAACAGTAAATACAAAGAAGAAATTATTATATGATAATGACTATATAATGAAATAAAGGGAGGAAATAAAAATTTAGCACAAATTGAGTATAGTAAAATGACTTCAGGAAGTAAAGCAAAGTCTTTTAATTCTTAATACTGGAACAAGGAAATTCATATGTGCAAAAACAATAATATATAAATAAATACATAAATTAAAAAGTTATAAATGAATATATTTACAAATGAATATTATGAGTAAATATATAAATAAATATTTGTTTATAAATAAATATATAATTAATATATTTACTTTATAAACATTATATGCATTTATTTATATATAATTATGTATGTATAAATACATATAAAGTACATGTATATGTACTTATACAGAAGTATATATAAATATGTATTTAGTGTAAATATATAAATAAATATATGTACTATGTATACATATATAAAATATATATGTGTATATGAAAAATATGGTCACCAAATAAATTTAAATTGTCAAGTTATAACACTCAATGATAAAATTTTGAAAATCCAGATAATCTTATGTTTAGAAATGTATTTGAAGTTGGAATACCGAAGCAGCAATACCGGAAGTAAGATTTAGTTAAGTTGAATTTCATTAGGATAAGATTTTCTCTTCTGTGAAAGACAGGATCAGCAGATGTAAAGAAACACTATATATTGGGAGAAAATCTTTTTTAATGAAAGGCTGTTAGGCAGGAGTGGTATGTCAGGGTAAGATTTTGACATTGTCTTATTGCTGACCTCCATACTAATTTCCTTAGTGACTTGATTAAATAATTTCTTACCAGGAGACATGGTTCCTTTCGGTCTGTATACTTTCCCACATTTTTGGTGGTTGTATTAACAAGTGTGTGAACATTAATATAGTTATTAACTTTAAGAGAACTTTACACATGTGCACATGATGTTTTTGATCATATTCATTTGCAAGTCTTCCCCTTCCTTCAACATTCACCCTTTTAAATCTCTGTCCCCTTATATCTTATTCATATTCACCAAGGACAGTGTGTGCTGTCCATAATTCATGGGTACTAGACCTTGTAGTAGAGCATGACTGAACGATCAAGGATGACACAGTTTTACCAAAACTGATTTCCCTCCCGCAGAAATCACCAAGAGTCAACAAATAGATCCTGGGGTAAGGATGGGGACATGAGTTCCTCTGAAAGAACAGTTAACGCTTTTAACTGCTGAGTCACCTTCCCAGCACTCATTTTGGTGGTTTTTTACAGAACATATTCTTGCTATCAACTATAAACTTTGTTAACTACACAAGCCATTTGAAAATTTACATAGATGTTCAATAAAATATTATTACTAAAACTAGGAAGTTATTCAGGTGTTCAACATTAGGTGATGTGTGTGTGTGTGTGTGTTTAATTCTAGAGAATGGAGCATTTTTCAATGCTAATTATTTAAGCTGCAAAATGATGAATAAGAAATTTAAGTACATATTACTAAGTAAATTAACTCAATGTAAAAGACTGCATACAATGTTATTATAATATTATGACATCAGGACAAATGTATACTGTAGATACATCAAAAGATTCTTGGTGATATGAGTCTAATGTTTTCAAAGAATGATAAGGGAAACACAGATGTGTTTCATGCCATAGAAAATTTTTTGATGTACTATAATGATAAATACTCGTAATTAAATAATTGCCCAGATCACAGAATACATAACGTTAAAAATTTACTTTCATATGAATTGTGAAATCTTGAAGATAATGATAGGCAAATGTAAAAATATTTTAGCATGTTGCAACTCCAGTAGAAAACATTGATAACAGAGTTATTTATTCATAATGGAGATGGGTTATAGATAGAAAATGTTTTATACCTTCAGTTTTTCTGTGAATCTAAAACTGCTCTTAAAAGTAAAATGATCTAAAAATTTCTCAGAAATTTTCCTTCAAAGAAGTCAGCAAATCCCAAGGTTATGGCTTATACAATTTCCTTGACTATCTTCTAGATGTTTTCAGTTTATAAAACTGGCAGCATTTATGTTCTTTTATCTGGTAATTTTAACTAATGTTCTGATTTTCTATGGGAAGGATCCCTTAGGCTACATCCTTTAGAGTTGTGGAGCCATGTCAATTGCTCATAGCCCTGTGGTTGGGAGAAGTAATTCTACTACCTGATGTGTACCCTGGACACTTCTCAATCCACAGTCACACTCAGCAGCCTTTTGTTGATATGAGGTCATCAGTGCCAGGCTATTTATTAGCAGTCTATTCATAGTAGGCCTTTCTAACTCCAAATCTCTGTCTCTATAAAGCTGATCAAAGAGTTCATTGTTGTCTTTGCCCTAAGTATGTTGGACGAAGAAAGATCTGGTGATTTGTTCTCTATTGTCCTTTTAAAAATGATATGCATGCTATAATAGCTAGAGAGAAAAGAGATCATGGATCCTTAGGAGACTGGGGAGGGTTATATGGCAGTATTTGGAGGAAAAAAAAGAAAGGGGAGAAATGTTGTAATTGTATTATAATCCCAAAAATAAAATAATAACTATTTGTAATAATAAATAGCAATTATATTTAATAAATATAAATAATGAATGAATTAGCTCTGTGTAAGCACAAGCAGATGAAACAAAGGTCTCTGGAGAGTCTTTCTTGGTAGCTGATTTGAGATGGCAGTAGGTAGGTAGCTCTCCATTGTCTTGCTTTCCCTATGACATATATCTAACAGACACAAGAAATATATCTGCTGATGTTTCCACTTTGCCTTTCCCTTTTCTTTGATTTGTCTATGCATATTTCTTGAGATGAGGTAATTGGGTATCCTGTGCTTTACAAGACTTTGTGTCACTAAGAAATAAAATTTTCACTTTGTGTTAAAAAGAATTACATCAGCCGGGCGGTGGTGGACACGCCTTTAAGCTCAGCACTTGGGAGGCAGAGGCAGGCAGATTTCTTAGTTCGAGGCCAGCCTGGTCTACAGAGTGAGTTCCAGGACAGCCAGAGCTACACAGAGAAACCCTGTCTCGAAAAACCAAAAAAAAGAAATACATCAGCACCTAATAAAATAATTATTATTTATTATTAACAACAGACAATTAATTTTTATGAAATTAGAAAAAATTCAATTACAATAATAATTGACGTGAAGCTTCCCCAAATCAATGTAGTCACAACAAACAATTACCATACCTTCTACTAATATCTGAAAGAGAAATAGTTCATAGTTATCCACCACAGAAGCATTGTTAAGAGTTCTTTCAACACTGGGATTGCAAAAATGACATCAAAAAATTATATGAGGTGAAGCAAAGGATATTTTTGATCTTGAGAAGCATTTCTCATCTGCCTCCAGATTTCATCTTCAAGTAAGATCATCTCCCTTAACATAGTAAGAGGACTATGGCCTTAGTTCTAGAACTGTCAGACAGCTACCTAAGAAATCAGATGATCACGACCAAATGATGTAAATTTCTTTCTTCTGAATTTCTAAATTTCTGGTAGTCTTGAGATGTTCACATTTATAGATGATATTTGTGAGGAAAAAAAAATATAATCCTGGGTTGAAAAGATGGGTCAGTCAACAATGTGATTATGAGGAACTGCAAGCTTGAGGACCTAAATCAGAAGGTAAAAAGGCTGATGTGGAGTTCTTACTTTGTTAATGTTGGTGATATAAAATATATGGAAGAAAACATGGTCCTTGCTGACCATCTATATCAACCTAATATGCAAATTTCAGATGCAGTGATTGACTCTGGTACAGAAAACAAAGCTGGACCACTACTGAAGAATACAGCTAGATATTGCTAAATTGTTTATACACATGAACACACAAGTGTAGGTATGAATATAGATGTGTCATATACCCATACACTCATGTCCCCTATACAAACCACAACACATTATTTTGAAGGCCTTTCAATATTTTCTTTCCAATATATACATGAACCATTATTGTTTTAGATATAAAATATTATGCTTAGTATATAGTAGCTTTCATAGTCAGCTGTATGATTCAATTCTGTCTTGAACTTTAAATTCAATATGTGTTTTCTCTTATCATAAAGCATATCAAAACATATTCTAGGTAACACTTCCCCTTGTTTTCTACTACTTTCTTTCATATTTTGAATTTCCTAGATCTTATAAAGTACCATGAAGACTACCTGAAATGATTGCTGCTTCCTCAAAGGGACATGAGTATTAGTGATAGTATCATCCTCATCTGGATTTTAATTTCTTCATTCCATATATCATTGCCACTGACCTATGATAGCATAAGATGCTGAAGGAAAAGTCTGGAGTGCCAACTTACAGAGGACCAAGCTGGGGAAGTGGCCATTCATTTACATATATGCTTATTTCACTGGGAGCATGAATTCCTTGACCCTTTCTTGACTAGGGCATTTTAAATTAAAATAGAAAAAGAGCAGCATTAAAAAGGAATTCTGAGAGGGAAGAGCTTCTACCATGAAAATCCCTGTTTCTAATTTCACCACACTAAAATGAAAAGTAAAAAAAATAATGTATGAAAAGCTATCATCAACTTAAATCATTATCATTCTCTACATTTTTTGTATATCTATGTTATAAACAAATCTATACTGTTATAGTTATTGTATAAATGAACCAAAGTATGATGAAAATAAACAAACAAATAAATGGGCCATTTCTGAATGCTTCAGTTTATAGTTCAGTATTGTACTTCAAGTGACTTAATTGTTAGCAAAAATTACTATGAGAAGTCTTTAAAGGAAATGACGCAATAAATCTCTTTTGTCAAACTCAGAGTTCTTTTTAAAATTATGAATACATTTCACTTATTGTTATCTTATGTTTATGTAATTTGATTTTGTTCCTGGGAATTATTGAAGGATTTAAAATTTCTGCTATTGTTTTAATTTGATCTGGTAGATTCAGAGAATTAGAATCAATTATATAGGAAATACATTTGTGAGAATGTATCAAAGTATTTAAACTTGACAATTCTGTTCCTAAGACAAATTTCAAATGATAGATGGATGAGAAAAGAAAACCAAAGAGATATATGACATTAGGAGTTGTAAACATTCACAGAATTCATTCAGTGTCAAATATGTTAGAAAGAAACTTCAAACTCCAGCAATGATGAGTTAATCAGCCATGGCTATGCAAGCCCCATTCCTCACCAGAAAATGAGGAGTCTTAGATTGCATCAGTATTGGTGAATGCACTGCTATGCTTGAACTGTTGCATGGGTGAAACAGACAAGAAAGCTATGTACCATGCCCTAGACATCCTTTCCACTTAGAGTATACAATAATCCAATTAAATTCATATCGTTATCTCAGTTCTATGAATAATTCTGCTCAATTATCTAAAGTGAAGAAAGATCTGTAAATTTATAATAGGTGAAATGAAATTGGCCTCCAGGACTTGGAACTGGCATCACAAGTGGGATAAGCTTGTGGGAATAAGCTCCTAAAACTGGATGGTCCAGTGTAATGTAGATATTTAATGGAATGATTGAACTGAATTGTTTTGTTAGACATTCTGTTAATAGGGAAAATGTTTAAAGTTTGTTCATTTGGAAATATCTAAACGATGCACTTTATGGCTCCACTATTATGTTCCTCGGGCCAACAGCTGGAATCTTCGGGAGTTTCTAGAGAGCAGGAGATCTACATTGGTAGATCATGGTCAGCACCTATGGCATTGGTACAGACCATCACAAATTATGTGTATTTTATTTGTTCTTTTGTATTCAGTACCCATCAGAAGAAAGAGTTAGTTCATAGTTCTGTATTAATGAAATAAACTCCAGAAGCTTGGTATAGTGTACCCTGAAGCTGAACCATTTTCTAAGTGGTCACTGGAGTTCTTCATAAAATTAGTCTGATATTTGTGAGCAACACGCTATTTCCATCAAGGGGCTTTGAAGAAGTAAGGTATAAAATCTTTTGGTAGATCAGATGTCAGAAAGCAATTGAAATATTATATCATTAATATTAAAACTGTAATTTTGGTGGCTTCTAACACCATCTGCCAGTAGATTCCTTTACATATCTTTGATTACCTTCTGAATACATACTTGAATTCTCAGTATGTTTCCGGAAAAATCTTTTGTATTGCTTTGTTAGGGACTAGTCTTCTTCCATATTCCTCTTCTGAGAAGCATGATATCCCTTCATATTTCATGAAGCCACAGGTCTCTGTACAACTTTGATTATCAGAGCAGTGACATCTATTGCTTTTTAATTGGCTCTTCTGTGGGAATCTTTCTCTTGCTTTTCACTAGAACTATTGTACATCTGAGTCATCAAAGCTGCATAATCTTCCAAACCAGAGGTAGAAAGAGTCAATCAATCCTTTTATGTATAAACATTATTTCATAAGTCAAATTGATGAAAGCTTGGGTTTTGATATATTCTAAAGCTTATTCCAAAAGTACCCAGCATGCTTTCTTAAAGCTACCTCTCCTCAAAGACTAGATTCCTCATTATCAAGATTTGGAAATGAACACATTTTAACACATGCCATTGAGCTGTGCATAGGAAAATGCTATTCCCTCTGACAATTGAGATTTGCTTTAATCAATGAATTAACAATATACACTTACTTCTCAGAAAATCACCCATGAAAACAGGACATTGTGTCCATATGAATGATGATTTTGTGTAGTCTTTTAGTAAATTTAGATGAGGGTGAAGCTCAAGCTGAAAGTAGAACTTAAAGTTTGCTGTAAATTTTCTAAATCTGTCAAAATGCAAGTCTCTGGACTCTTAGTCTATGAATTGATGGCATACTTCCTAAACACTCTAGATGTAAGAAGACTCTTACTACCTATAGATCATGTGTATACATAATGTTTGTAATTTGCTCAATATATGCATGACTTCTTAAAGGAAGAAAAAAAATTTACTCCTGATAAAGTACTTAATTTTAGGACATCATAAAGCGTATTTGCCCGCAGACAAAGAAGAAACTACAAATGTTTTACATCTGACCAAGCTGTTAGATTTCTGTTACTGTGTGTTCTGTGCCTATCTCACCATTATTTTGGCTCTCCTCATCTAAAGAAGGACATCACAAGGTCAATGAGATCATTATTCTCTCTTCTGTACCACCAATGTTTATTTTTAATTTGAGACTGGTAAATAAAGCTTTAATAGGATTTTAATGACATGTTGGACACACTTCAGTGTCCAGAGATGTGGCATCATATTCAGGATTGTCATTATCTAGATTAATTATCAATACCAGACAGTATCATTAGAGCAATGTGAAAATGGGAGAGCTTGTAAATGAAATTTTCTAGGCAGAGGGAACAGAGAAACACAGCATTTCATAGGCAATTATTGAGTGTTTGTGTTTAATTCTTTTTGAAAAACGTGCATTTTTATTATTGTGAATCTGTCTAAAGTAATTGAAGAATACATTTAGTTTGTTTAAATTTTAAGGTCAGTTTATCCTTTTTAAGTATAAAAACATTTCCAAATGCCCTTCTATATGTAAAGAATAAAGAAATCCCTCCTTTCATTTGTTTTTGAATTTTTCATGTACACACAGAAGTGGTTTAAGTGTGGTTAAGGCAATACTTTTGCATAATTGACAAAGCTCACTCACAGCTTGGTTCAGTTTTGAATTTTTATTAAGCATCAAAAAGAGAACATTTAAAGAGGACATGTTTTGTTTAGCTATGTATTTATTCTATAATACCTGAAAAATAATATGCTATCCTTTGTGTTCAATTATGCCTATTTGCTTTTAAGTAGTATAATCAGAAAGGTACATATTTTTGGCACCTATACAATTTGTATAATATTAAGTTTGTGGTTTAAAAAATCTTAGAAATACAAAAAACAAATAACTGTGAAGATTATGTCAGCATTTGGAAGCACACATCTCCATTTGATTTTGTGAAATTTAAGAACATCAATTATTAAATCCACTATTACTTTATATACTCCATTGAAAGGAAAACTATACCAAACCACAGCTTTTAGTGCTGAACTATAGGGTAATGCATTCTCTTTGAAGCCATTTTAAGTGGCAATTGTACTCAGCATCTGTAGTTTTAACAATGCATAAAACTCAAATGAAAGGGTGACATTGAGAGTGCCTATGACTATCTTTAATCACAGACTGTCACTGACAACTATGCCACCCTTGTTGTCTGACTACAAGAGATCATAAAATGAATCCTGACTTCAGTGATGTGAAAGAAGATGCAAAAAAAAAAACCAAAAAAAAAAACCTCTTTATACCTTGTTAAGCAATGTGTTTCAAATCCTAGTTTCTCCCATGCTACATTTTACACCAGTGGTTCTTAATGTATGAGTGGCGACCCAATGGAGTTTAGGGACTCTTTCCCAGGAGTCCCTTAAGACCATCAGAAACCACAAATATTTGCATTATGATTATGCACAGTAGCAAAATTAGAGTTATGAAGTAGAAATGAAAATAATGTTATGACTGGGGGCCCACCACAACATGAGGAACAGTATTAAAGGATAGCAGCATTAGGAAATTTGAAAACCACTGTTTTATGGTGTCTGGTATGTAAAAAAATTTAGATATTTAAATTCTTAAAATAGGGATCTCAAAAACACCAACCACACTTTAAGACTATAAAAAACGATTAGAAATATTCTTGAAAGTTAATGAGAAAGTAATGTTTAAAAATTAAAAAGGAAGTGTCAGCACAGCTTTAATTTAATGCCATTTCAATAATCTAACAGTAAAAATAAAATGATATCTTTCAAAAGAATTAAAATAAGTCTTAAATTAAAATTGTAATTGACAGTGTAAATATAAAACTTTAAACTTAGTTTTTTTGCTTCAGAATGAACATTATAACTAGTTCAAAATCAATAAGATGTGTAGTGTTTGGAATTGGGGAAATTGTTTTACGAGTGATTTAGTTACTTTTCTATTGTTCTGATAAAAACACCATGCCCAAACTAACATATAAAATATAGGATTTAATTTGTGGCTAATGGTTTCAGAAGTTTAGAGTTCATGATGGTGGGGTGAAAAGTGCCAAGGGAGCTCATATCTTGACCTGCAAGGAAAAGGGAGAGGGAAGAGTGGGACATTAGAAATGATGGTGAAAAAGGAATAAAACCTACCTTCAATGACACATTTCTCCTAGCAAGCCACATCATTTAATCCTCCCAGAACTTTTACCAACTGGTAAACATGTACACAATGAGACATGAGGGGCAATTTTAGACAAACCACTACGAGTGAATTCTTTAATCTAACTCTAGGATGTTTTTGTTCATTAAATAGAACAAAGTGATGATTTTAATTAATAAAACATGAAATACTTTATGAATACAGGGGGAAACCTAAAAAGAATTACCATTTGAATGGGAAGAAGAAGTGGAAAGATTTTATGAATAAGATGCTATTTCCTCTTCTTGAGGCAAGATTATAATTCTGAATTTACACAGAGTTTTTTGATTATTAGTTTGTTTTTACTTGCTTTTCAATGCTAGAGTTAAGCAGATAAATTTTTTTTTTCAAGAAAAGAATTGTTCAACAATTAATTGCTTATGTTTCAGGGGACATCTTAGGTATGGACTTCAGGGCTAAGAAAATATTCCCAACATTTCCCCAGAGCTGCCATCAAAAGAAGAGACTCCCATTCAACTGACCTGTCAATGTTTGAAGAAGGCTAGAGTTCTCAACCCTAAGTAGAACACACAACCTTCCATAATGTTCAGTGATCTTTTGGGAGATAGGTATGAGTGTAAGGGTCACAGATGGGAGATGACTTTGAAGAAGCAGTGTTTACCAGATGCAGTAGTTCAACTGTACCTATCAATTCATAGGAGTTGTGGCAGCATGCACGTCTAAGACCTGTGCAAGATTAAGCCACATGAAATTCAAGTATGGAGGAGGAACTGAATCCCAGTAATGGTTCAGGAGTATTGATATTTTATATTTGCCATGAGAGATAGAGTCAGTATCCTTCAGTGGTGTGATCTCTTTGGTAGATTTCCCACACTTTAGAGCAGACTCCATGCCCATAATTAGAGTACAATAAAAATTGGACTCAGTGGAGAAAAATGGGAGAAGGTAACTTGAATGTGGGTAGGTGTAGAGGTGATAGTGACAAGGCTACATGTAGAAAAAGTTTGAAGACAGGGATTAATGTGATAAAAATACATTGTAGAAAAATTTCAAACTATTAATATAACTGTATATATTTAAAATATTATCATTATAATTTTGTTTATTGATCCCTTCTTTCATACTTTCAACATCTGTTCTTTCTCTTCTTTCTTTCTTTCTTTCTTTCTTTCTTTCTTTCTTTCTTTCTTTCTTTC